>NC_079453.1:47838174-47950674 GCF_903798145.1 Danio aesculapii
CCCATCAAATCTGCCTTTACTATACAGATTTATTCCAAAGAGCCGCACATGAACTGCAATCCTCCTCGTTGCTATTATCTGATGGGTGAAATGAAATGTCAAAGAAGTGTCATGTCACACAGAATAGCCGTCACGCGTGACTCGGGCCAGAGCACATGACCTCAGGGCTTTGATCAAGATAACCGGGTGTCCAGAACGGCTTCAAAGTAAACCAGCCATTTATCAGGATTGCCGTCACTAGACAGAAACTGTTTGTGGTTCGCTTTAAAAAGTGGTTCACCTTAAAGTACAAATGAAATCGAAACCAACCATATGATTTTGTCAGCTCACATTGCGTTTGTTTTGTGGTGAACAATTCATCTGTGCATGTCATTAAGAAATAAAAAGAAATTGCCCTTGTAATCTAAAATTAAAATCTGAAAATGCACCTCCTGTTACTAATTCTCAGATTAGGTCTGTCTAATATGTTGGGTGTGGCTAACATACTTAACCACACCCTCCAATAGACCAGCTGAAAGCAGGTCTAAAGTCTAGCGAAGAGCCGTAAGTTGTGCGCCTCGCTTACACAATGCTTAAAACATGCAGGATGTACAGAAATACGCAAATAATAACAAAAAATTTACAAATGAAAAGGAATTAAAGGAATAAAATATTACAAAAATTATTACTTTCCACATGAATATAAAAACCACTGCCTTCATGCCTTCTTCATCTCGGGGGGCTTTTTTAAGTTTATTCATGACAACTTGCTTTAGTATAATGTTATTATTAGTAGTAGTATTATTTATTATATGCATATTTATATTTGATTTATTAAAAACAAGCTCAGATTTGTCCACCTGTAAGGTTTTGGACCATAAGGGGCATAGCATGTGTATTTTATAACTCAGCTTTTTGACCACACTTCATTATTATTGTTCATTTATTCGTTTGCTGGAAATTAGAACTGAATTTAGAAATAGTTTTGAAACAAATCTTTACGCTTAACAAACTAAATTAATTATGTAGGCTAATGGATGTCTGTGCGTAGCCGTTTCCCTATCCACGAAAGAGAGAAAGAGAAAGTAAAGGCCAATTGAAGGAAGCTTATTCTTTATCCTCGCATTGCAGATGCTCTGTTTAACTGTTTTCTCGCTAGTGAAATGTTTAGTTTTTCCACTTACAAAGTCCGCCATGTAAATAGCAAATGTGCCATGGCGCGACGTAACTGACTCTTAAAGTGAATAGGAGATGAGACTCTAATTGGTTTATTCTCAAAACACACCCAGAACTCATTAAGAGGATAAGCACAACCCTGTTAGACCATGCACCGCGGCGCAGAGCGTATTTTTTCTGTCCTTAAAATAGCAAAAGTGGATTCGAACATGTCCTTAATGCTTTAGCACCCTGCGCTTTAGACTTTGCGCCTAGTTTGTTAAAATAGAGCCCTATGTGTATGGTATTTTGAGCCGAAACTTCACACACACACACACACACACTATGGACATCAGAGATTTATTTTACATCTTGAAAAATAGAGGCATAATACAGCGGGGAAAAAAGTATTGAAAACATCATGTTTTTTTCCTGGAAATAATATTTCTAAAAGAGCTGTGAACATGGATTTGAATCAGATTTTGGTAAAAACCCAAACAATACAAACATAAAAATATAACAAACCAAAAAAATCTGAAAAATGAGTTATGAGTAATATCAATGGAATGACACAAGGAGAAAGTACTGAACTGCTGAAATGTGTTTAATACTTTATATAAAAGGCTTATTTAGTGACGGCAGCTTAAAGATGCCTCTCATATGGAGAATCACATGAGTTGCTCAGATAAGAGTTTCTCACACACTTCAACAGAGTGTAGAAATCTTGACGGTTCTGTGGGTCTCGTCTATCAAATCTGAGCTTTATTTTGTATTTCCTATTGGATTCAAGTCAGGTGATTGGCTGGGCCATTCTACAGCTTGATTTTCTTTCTCTGAAAGCATTTGAGAGTCTCCTTGGCTGTGTTTTGGATCATCGTCTTGCTGAAATGTCCAGCCTGGATTCATCTTCATCCTCCTGCTAATGTAGATGTTGGACTGAAGCAGCTGATATTCATTTACACTGAGGAAGGGCAGAGGGTTGCTGAAGAACAACTGAGAGATTTCAGCTGCTGTCTTAGCTTTCCCTGCCTTTCTACACCTCCCTTTCTTCATGTGTTCAATACTTTTTTCCTGTGTCAGCTCATTTTCTTACACATAACTTCATTTGTATACTAATTAGTTTTGTTTTCTTTGCATATATGGATTTTTTTTTGGTTGCTATCAACATCCGGTGATAATTTCAAGTCAACGGCACCTTTAGATATATGTTTTCTGAGAAAAAGGGTGATGTGTTCAATATTTATTTTCCCCACTGTAGGTCCCCTTTAAGGTTCTGTTTCATTCTCTGTATGACCTCCTGAACTCCTGCGATTCCTGCATTAATCGCAGCACTAAAAATACACACATAAACAACACCGAGTTCACAGAACAACTTTGATGAATCTAGCCCTGAGGAGCTGTGTTCGGGATCATTCTAAACTCGACGTGAAATCAAAATCAATCCTGTTTACTTTCTCAACGCACATTCATGGTCATAGTGTGCATGATACAATAGCGTTGATATGAAAATACTGATACCAATAATCTGTCACAGTCGGTTGTTGCAAGAAGAGTAGTGAGACAAGATCTATGTGCAGGAGTCACTTTCATTAACAATAAAGCAAATCAGCAGACAGGTATGAGCATGGGAAAAACACAGGAGTATAGCAATGCAAGTAAACACTGATGACAACTAACAACTCAAACTGAGTGAGAGAAAATACATGCTAAACATGGAGCAGGTATACTGATGAAGTTAGAATTATTGAATCATTTGAATTCTTTTATATATATTTTTCCCCAATTGTTTCAACACATTTCTAAACATAAAAGTTTTCTCTAATAACTCTAATAAAACTCATCTCTAATAACTGATTTCTTTTGTCTTTGACATGATGACAGAACATAATATTTGACTAGATATTGTAGTATTCAGCTTAAAGTGACATTTAAAGGCTCAACTAGGTTACTTAGGTTAAAGTTGGGGTAATTAGGTAAATCATTGTTTAACAGTGGTTTGTTCTGTAGACAATCCAAAAATATATATTCCTTAAGGGGGCTAATAATATTGACCATAAAATGTCTTTTAAAAAAATTGAAACCTGATTTTATTCTAGCCTAAATAAAACAAATAAGACTTTCTCCAAAAGGAAAAATATTGTCACAACTACTGTTCGGAAATATTTGAAAAAGAAATAAAACATTCACATCTAAAAAATTTGACTTCAAATGTATATATGGAAGATGCCACATGCATACAACATTTTTGTATATCTTGAAAAAGATACTAATGTTATCATTGTCAAAAAAATGTTGTTTTCAGGGCTCCAAAAAATGTTGTGGTATAATTGGAGGATTAAAACACCTAAATTGTTCTAGTTTTTAGATTAAAACTGTATTGTACAACCCAGGCTCATTTTGAGAATGTAGTCCCGGGGACGTTTCTGGAGATCGCGAAATACGTCCCGGGAGGTACGTATTTTTTCAGTTTTTGTTTTCGCGAATCCGCGAGAGGCCGCTGTGCGCGCTTTCTCCCGCGCCGTCCTCGCATAAACCCGCTAGAGGCCACTGTCGAACGACCTTCCGCCTGTCTGCCTGCATGACAGAATGATTGACCGGGCAACCGGCCAATCGGCTGACCCACCCTCCTCCGTCCCTAAACACAACCAACGACGATTCACAAAAGCCATCCAGAAAAAGAAAAGCCCTCGTCTAATTTTTACCACGTTTTCGGATTTTGACCACATTCTCACCCTGTGATGAACTTGTTCGCTTCATTTTTTGGATTTTGTTTTCGTTTCTTACCTGATTTCTGGAACCGCTCTTCCCCGGACTCGAACCCGGTCGTCGTCGTCGTGGTCAGCCCCTCTCTACGCCTCGAGTCCGCCAAAGTACACGAAGAGCTAACCGGACAAACTGGTTGCAGCGGGAAAGCCCTCCACATGGAGGTGAGCGGCCGGCAAGCGGCGAAAGGAACAGCGTCACACCGCCCCGCAGCATTCGCTTAAAAAAATTAAATGCAGCCGTACATACCCCTGGCTACGTATTTCGCGGTCTCTAGAAACGTCCACGGGACTACGTTCCCAGAATGAGCCTGGGTTGGTATTGTACCCAGAAAAACCAAACAAGGAACAGGTGATTCAGTAAATGAAAGAATGAGTATCCAGAGCAACTAAAGAAAACATGGAAACTAAAGAGAAACGCTGATCTAAAACCATAATCGGTAACACTTTATAATAACGACACACTATGAATCATTTATTAAGCATTAGCAAATAGTGAATTCATTATCTTTTAAGCATTAACAGATGTTAGTACGCAGTTTATAACTGCAGATACAAATGCTCTGTTCTTGACTTTTAAGAACATGTATAATGTGCTTAATGATTGTTTTTCCATACTTTGTTTGTTATTTTTTCATTACTTAAGTATCATTTACAAATCAGTTATTTGAGTGTAGATGGTGGTTTTAAAGATCATTCAGAATGCATATACACGATTAATAAACCATTCAAATTACATGTATATATCTTTTTATTCAGGCATATATTAATAGGTAATTTGTTTGTTAATAAATGCTTTATTACTTGATCCAGTTTTGTGACCTAATCTAAAGTGAGGACTATTTATGCTTTATAAATCTCTGATGAATGACAATTACCTTATAAACAGTTAAATATTCCCCTACTGTGCAATAAATATGTGCAATACTTTCTCATACGCATTTGTACACAGCACCTTATATCAATATACAATGCAATACTTTCTACATTCGCACTTGTACACAGCACCTTATAACCTGTATATTTATAACAATCTGTACATACAACTCAACATCCAGGTTTCTTGACTAACTGCATCTGTTTAATGTTCATCATTTTTTATTATTATTATTATATTTTTTCAGATTTATTTTGTGTTGTCACTTGTCACTTTATGTACACTGGAAGCTTCTGTAGCCAAAACAAATTCCATGTGTGTGTGAAGCACACTTGGCAATAAAACTGATTCTGATTATATTCTAAACAGGAAAAAAATAAAAATGAACGACTTTTATATATTTCTATTTATTTGAAGATCCACAAATGAAACTGTCTCAAATGAAAAATAAATATTTGCAATCTTAACTAAAATAAAATTACTGTACAGTTTAAACATCGCTAAAATACATGGAAATGTTGTATCATAATATTGTTAAATTATTATATTGTTGTTTTATCCAGTTTTATGTCGTATTTTGACACTCCTCTCATTCAGCAATGTTTAAACTTTACAGTCATTTTACTTTTTAGATAAGATTGCAAAGATTATTGTTCATTTGATACTCAGCCTTTAATTGTCATTTATTAGAGATTTATTAAGCAAATAGTCCTCACTTTAGGTCACAAAACTGGATGAAGTTGAGTTAATAAAGCATTTATTAACATACAAATGAACTATTAGTTTACACCTGAATAATACATCATATAAATGTTGATTTGAATAGTTTATTAATCATTTACTAACTCATTCTGAATGATCTTAAAAACCCTCGACTCTTCAGTACAAATGATAAATTATGTGTCAATAATACTTAATGTTGTCATGAAAAATTAATCAGTGACAAAGTATTAAAGTACAATTTAAATTTCACATTTTAAATGTGGTTTTAAGTCAAGAATATAGCATTTGTATCTGCAGTTATAAACTGCTTACTAATGTCTATTAATGTGGAGTTAATGCTTAACAAATAATGAATTCACTAGATGCTAATGCTTAATAAATGATTCATAGTGTGCAGTTATTATAAAGTGTTGCCCAATAATCTATAAACATGAACACTTTTAATCAACACAGGCTCATTGTGAAAATGTACTCCGTATACATTTCTGGAGAGCGTGAATTATGTAGCCAGACGTATGTCTGCATTTCATCTTTAAAATGAATGCTATGGGCTGGTATGATGCTGATGACGGCTTCTGTTTCTTTTTGCGCTACCAGCTGACCGCTTACCTCCATGTGGACGGCTCTTCCACTGTTACCAGTTTGCCCAGTGGCTTGTTGCCTATGTCGTAGGACTTGGGTCGCCGAGTGGAGTCTGGGGTTTGAGTCTGGTGAAGAAGCAGGTATAATAATAAAAATATAAATAATAATAAAAATATAAATGAACAAGTAAATAACAGGGTGAGAACATGGTAAGATCTGAAAACGTGGTAAAAATTAGGTCAGGCCTTTTTCGTTTTTTCTAGATTTCTTATAAAAACACTGTCAGTTGGGTTTAGGGAAGGGGGTGGGTGAGGGAATCGGTCGATCAGTGGGTCAGTCAGTCAGCCAGTCGATAGTGGCCTCTGGTGGATTTATATGAGAACAGCAGGCGTGAATTGCACCCGTGAGAGAAATTTGAGATCTTAAAAAGCGTACGTCCTGGGACGTATTTAGCTCACCTCAGAAATGTATACCGGAGTACGTATCCATAATAAGCCTGGGTTGCTTTTAATACTATGTGAAATAACCAATAAATCCCAGATATTTAACTTTTATTTTTTGTCTAAATGGACTTGCACACTAAAAAAAAAATCTGTTTTAACATATTTTACAACGTATAAAATTATTTTAGAGCTATTTTATTTTATGCTGTGTTGTTTCAATCAGAATATTAGTTAAATATAAATATTAGACAAATCCACTTGGTTTTAAAACAACAACAACAACAACAACAACATAATAATAATAATAATAATAATAATAATAATAATAATAATAATAATAATAATAATAACATTTAAAATAATTTACAAATGTAACCCAATGGTTTGATTTGTCCATATCTGACCCAAATAAGACCCAGCATTGTTTGGAGTGTACAGTGTGAAACATCAATGTGTGTTTTTCAATTATTACATTTAGCATTAATATTTATTGCTCAATATGTTTTTCAAAATTATATTATTTATCCACATATGAATCTATAATTCAATGTTTACCAAAGGGAGCATCAGATTCAATTCAGATCATTCAATTTAAGTTTGTTTGTATAGCGCTTTTCACCATCATTATCATTCCAATGCAGGTTTACAGAAAGGTGCACGTTATTATTAAATTACATAAAAACAGTCCACATAAAAAAAGATAATGCTGTTAATGATGGCAAAAGTAATTTAAAACAGGAAACAGAATCCACATTTGAACAGATCAGCTGATAGAACTATACCTGAGAGAAATACTGTACTAATATATTGTACATTAAAAAGTCCCGCTCAACAGGTTTTTTTTTTCCTTGATGAATATTCTGCTCCACTTATACTTGATTACCAGATTACTAGAGTTCAGTGGGTTGCAAACATAAGTCAGCAATACACAAATAACATAATAAGGTGTCAACATTTCAATTGACAGTGTGCGTAAATCACTGACAAAAGGGGGTTTAGCGCTTTTAAAAAAGAACAATGAGAGTGATTGTCAAGAGGAAACTAGTCTGGGAGGACACAAAAATATGATAATTTACTATTATAATACTGGGTCATGTTCATTAAAGATAATTGCAGTAATGAGGGTCAAGAAAGGCGCGATCCAATCTAAAGCTCATGTGCAGTTAGGAGACTCAAGGATGACTAAGATGTCATCGAACAACCTGAAAATAATTGAAGACGATGTAACTAATTAAAAATGCCACTCACAGAGCCTTCCGCTGATTAAATAATTACATAAAAAGATAGAGTGCCCGAAAATATTATTCATTAGGCAATCTTCAAAGGCGAAAGTGGGCTTCAGATGATTTTTTTAGCAGAGGTTGGCAAAAGCAACCGTACGAGACACTGATTGGCTGACCACCAGTCATTCACGTATTTCTTTTCTAAAAAGATTTTTTTTCTACTGAATAGTTTGATGGATGAATGTACAGATAGATAGAAATTATATCATATAATATTTTTATCTATTTCTCAGTGAACATATAATATACACTCAATATACGCTCACTGGCCACTTTATTAGGTACATCTGTCCAACTGCTCATTAACATAAATTTCTAATCAGCCAATCACATGGCAGCAACTCAGTGCATTTAGGCATGTAGACATGGTCAAGACGATCTGCTGCAGTTCAAACTGAGCATCAGAATGGGGAAGAAAGGGGATTTAAGTAACTTTGAACGTGGCATGGTTTTTGGTGCCAGATGGGCTGATCTGAGTATTTCAGAAACTGCTGATCTACTGAAATTTTCACGCACAACCTAATAGGGTTTACAGAGAATGGTCCAACAAAAGAAACAATATCCAGTGAGCGGCAGTTCTGTGGGCGCAAATGCCTTGTTGATGCCAGATGTCAGAGGAGAATGGCCAGACTGGTTCCAGCTGATAGAAAGGCAACAGTAACTCAAATAAGCACTTGTTACAACCGCAGTCTGCAGAAAAGCATCTCTAAACACACAACAAGTCCAACCTTGAGGCAGATGGGCTACAGCAGCAGAAGACCACACCGGGTGCCACTCCTGTCAGCTAAGAACAGGAAACTGAGGCTACAATTTGCACAGGCTCACCAAAAATTCGACAATAGAAGATTGGAAAATTTCTGCTGCGATATTCAGATGGTAGGGTCAGAATTTGGCGTCAACAACATGAACGCATGGATCCATCCTGCCTTGTATCAACGGTTCAGGCTGCTGCTGGTGGTGTAATGGTGTGGGGGATATTTTCTTGGCACACTTTGGTTTCTAGAACATGACAATGAGTTCACTGTACTCAAATGGCCTCCATAGTCACCAGATCTCAATTCAATAGAGCACCTTTGAGATGTGGTGGAACGGGAGATTGGCATCATGGATGTGCAGCCAACAAATCTGCAGCAACTGCGTGATGCTATCTTGTCAATATAGAGCAAAATCTCTGAGGAATATTTCCAGTGGGTGCAACTCGGTACTAAGATGTACCTAATAAAGTGGCCGGTGAGGAGTGTGTATGTATGTATGTATGTATGTATATATGCATGTATGTATGTGTGTATGTATGTATGTAATATATATATATATATATATATATATATATATTTATATAAAGGGTGATGCAGTGGCGCAGTAGGTAGTGCTGTCACCTCACAGCAAGAAGGTCGCTGGTTTGAGCCTCGGCTCAGTTGGCGTTTCTGTGTGGAGTTTGCATGTTCTCCCAGCGTTCGGGTGGGTTTCCTTTGGGTGCTCCGGTTTCCCCCACAGTCCAAAAACATGCGGTACAGGTGAATTGGGAGGGCTAAACTGTCTGTAGTGTATGTGTGAATGAGTATGTGTGGATGTTTCCCAGAGATGGGTTGTGGCTGGAAGGGCATCCGCTGCTTAAAAACGTGCTGGAGAAGTTGGTGGTTCATTTCGCTGTGGTGACCCCAGATTAATAAAGGGACTAAGCCAAAAAGAAAATGAATGAATGAATGAATATATATATATATATATATATATATATATATATATATATATATATATATATATATATATATATATATATATATATATATATATATATATATTCCAAATTCTAAAATAAAATGAATACATAAATTAACCACAGTTTATGACCTGTCGCTCACCTAAGATAATTATTGGTTCTAGGCAATTTTATTTCATTTTAATTTCACAATGCAATGGCCTCATGAGTTTCTCAAATAAAAAGAAAGTGTATCTACACAAAGCAAACAATTCAACTCAAACAAGGGCAAATACATACATTTGCTTATCCGCGGATTCAATTCCCTCGTAACGTTTGTGATTTTAACGACGGGGTGGCCGCCATACAAATGAAAGCAGATGTCTCATTTAGCAGGCAAACACACCTTTGTTTATGCACAGTGGTTTGAATGGGCCGGTATGTTAATGGGCCGTCGTGATGAGAATTTGCACCGACGCCGCTTCAGCTGGAGTAGGTGTAAAACTGAAAGTGCCAGAGCATAACAAAACATTTTAAAAGATCTCCACAGGAAACTGCGAAAAGAAAAGAGAGCCGTGGGGTATTACATGTGAATGAATTAGAATCAAATCCAGTTACAGCATGCATGTCACGCCCTTTAACCACACCAGAAGAAAATACAGCAGAACAACCAAAGACAAATGCTGTTCGTGTAAAAGTTATCAGAGGCTGCTGTGTATGTGTGTGTGTGTGTGTGAACTTTCCCTTGCCTTTGTCTTTATATAGTTCTCTGGTCTTTCAAAGTAATCGCATGCAAATTTATTTGACATGTTTCATAGCGTATTTTTTAAAATGTCAAACAAGGCAGGGATGAGCAAATTCAATGTGGGTGGTATTTACTTGAATGAAGGGATATAAAGCCGGCTTGCATCCAAACAACTGAATATGATATCGTACACTGTAACCTATGAGATAGCTGCCAATTTCAGATGTTCTCTACCAGTACATAATGTTCCAGCGCAGACACAAAGTTTCTACATTTGGCAAAATGATCTCGTTTTGTTTGAATGATGTTTTTGATGAGGACGTAATGTAATTTGAGCATTTAAATAAGCTAGTTTGTCAATTTGTCACTTTCCAAATCAGATATCTCAGTGTTTTGCTTATACCATCAATAATCCCCAGCTGATTTATCTTCTGTATAACAAAAGCTAGAATTATAATTTCACTCCATCTAAAATCCCAGAGCTTGCATTGAAGAATTGGCCCAAAAGAGGCTTGAAAGTGCTGTAGGGCTGCTACTATCTGACACTTTTTCAAGTAATTAGTGTATGGGTATTTGGCACAAAGTCTACCAAAACACTAATATAAATTTAGAAATTTACACACTGCAAAGTTTTCTGAGTGATGACCACATTTAGTACTTGCAACTTTCTCATTGTAAAAAACATACTCCAATATACATTTCTGGAGAATGCCAAATACGTCCCAGGAGGTACATGTTTTTGCAGTTTTTGTTTTTTGCCAATCCACCAGAGGCCGCTGTGTACACTTTTTCAGATCTCAAATTTCTCTTGCGAGTGCTGTTCCCGCCTGTTGTTCTCGCATAAATCCACCAGAGGCCGCTGTGTACACTTTTTCAGATCTCAAATTTCTCTTGCGAGTGCCTTTCGTGCCTGTTGTTCTCGCATAAATCCACCAGAGGCCACTGTGTACACTTTTTCAGATCTCAAATTTCTCTTGCGAGTGCCGTTCCCGCCTGCTGTTCTCACATAAATCCACCAGAGGCCACTGTGTACACTTTTTCAGATCTCAAATTTCTCTTGCGAGTGCCTTTCGTGCCTGTTGTTCTCGCATAAATCCACCAGAGGCCACTGTGTACACTTTTTCAGATCTCAAATTTCTCTTGCGAATGCCGTTCCCGCCTGTTGTTCTCGCATAAATCCACCAGAGGCCGCTGTGTACACTTTTTCAGATCTCAAATTTCTCTTGCGAGTGCCTTTCGTGCCTGTTGTTCTTGCATAAATCCACCAGAGGCCGCTGTGTACACTTTTCCAGATCTCAAATTTCTCTTGCGAGTGCCTTTCGCGCCTGCTGTTCTCGCATAAATCCACCAGAGGCCACTGTGTACACTTTTTCAGATCTCAAATTTCTCTTGCGAGTGCCTTTCGTGCCTGTTGTTCTCGCATAAATCCACCAGAGGCCACTGTGTACACTTTTTCAGATCTCAAATTTCTCTTGCGAGTGCTGTTCCCGCCTGTTGTTTTCGCATAAATCCACCAGAGGCCACTGTGTACACTTTTTCAGATCTCAAATTTCTCTTGCGAGTGCTGTTCCCGCCTGTTGTTCTCGCATAAATCCACCAGAGGCCGCTGTGTACACTTTTTCAGATCTCAAATTTCTCTTGCGAGTGCTGTTCCCGCCTGTTGTTCTCGCATAAATCCACCAGAGGCCACTGTGTACACTTTTTCAGATCTCAGATTTCTCTTGCGAGTGCCGTTCCCGCCTGTTGTTCTCACATAAATACACCAGAGGCCACTGTGTACACTTTTTCAGATCTCAAATTTCTCTTGCGAATGCCGTTCCCGCCTGTTGTTCTCGCATAAATCCACCAGAGGCCGCTGTGTACACTTTTCAGATCTCAAATTTCTCTTGCGAGTGCCTTTCGTGCCTGTTGTTCTCGCATAAATCCACCAGAGGCCACTGTGTACACTTTTTCAGATCTCAAATTTCTCTTGCGAGTGCTGTTCCCGCCTGTTGTTCTCGCATAAATCCACCAGAGGCCACTGTGTACACTTTTTCAGATCTCAGATTTCTCTTGCGAGAGCCATTCCCGCCTGTTGTTCTCGCATAAATACACCAGAGGCCACTGTGTACACTTTTTCAGGTCTCAAATTTCTCTTGCGAGTGCCTTTCGCGCCTGTTGTTCTCGCATAAATCCACCAGAGGCCACTGTGTTCACTTTTTCAGATCTCAAATTTCTCTTGCGAGTGCCGTTCCCGCCTGTTGTTCTCACATAAATCCACCAGAGGCACTGACTGACTGACCTACCGACTGATCCCACACCCACCCCTTTCCTAAACCCAGCCGATAGTGTTTTAAAATGTACCGATTTGACCAGCGCCCACCTACTTCTCTAAACCCAATTGAAAGTGTTTTAAAAAGCAATCCAGAAAAAGAAAAGTCGCCTGATTTTTACCACGTTTTCAGATTTTACCACATTCTCACCCTGTTATTTACTTATTTATTAAATTTTTTTTGTCTTACTTGTTTTTGGAACCGTTCTTGACTGGACTTGAATCCCGTTGTCGAGGTCAACTCCTCTTTAAGTCTCAAGTCCACCAACGTACGCGGCGAACCACTGAACAAACTGGTAACAGCGGGAAAGCCATCCATACAGAGGTAAGCGGTCAGCTGCTAGTGCGAAAAGAAACAGAATCATTCCACCCCATAGCGTTCGTTTTAAAGATGAAATACTCAGTTTTGTGCATGATGAATAATGTAGCAGTTTACAGTGGTTACACTTGGTTTAACAAGTTTGGTGTACTGCAGAGGTGTGTGATAGTAACTCGTTGGATTTTTCTTAATATTTTCCTAAGTTGGTTTAGGCAAGTCATGGATATAAAAATATGACACTAAACAAATCAGTGCCTCAACTGGTGATTTATTAAACCAGTATTTCACACATAGGATTTGCTCAAAATTGTTGATTCAATTAGAAACAAAGTGACTGATTTAATGAATGAGTCATTGTTCATTCAGTTAGTTAGTAGATTAGAAAAATAGATTCATTCAAACACAAAAGACCACAGTGTTGCTCTATAATGCCTCAATAGTCTGTTTTGGTTTTGTATATAACTATTTTGGTTGGTAAACAATATAAAATACAATATTATGCCTAAAATTAAACATCTTTGTTGAGCTGCTGAACAAAATCGATGTCACATATGCAATCCCAGTTATACACTAGTATTCAGGGCAAGGGTTTGTGTGATATTGCTATATTATGTGATAAACTGTATAGGAATATGTTTTGCCTTTATTTCAACTTGAGATAGACACATCCCTATACCACACCCCCTAACCACTGACACCTGCCTATGATCAAGGTCAATTTCCTCCCTAGTAGTAACTATAATATCCATGTTAACTTCTTTCCAAAATATTTCCCAGTTAGATTCTGAAAACTATACTGATTTGAATGGGTGAGAGGATAAGCTAGACATCCATTCACTCATTTTCCTTCAGCTTAGTCTCAATTTCAGAAGTTGGAATGAACCGCCAACTATTCTAATATATGTTTTACACAGTGGATGCCCTTCCAGCCGCAACCCAGTACTGGGAAACACCCATAACACACTCACTCACAAACACTCATACACTACGGACAATTAAGTTTACCCAATTCACCTGTACCACATGTACTTGGACTGTGGGGGGAAACCGAAGCACCCGGAGGAAACCCACGCCAACACGGGGAGAACATGCAAACTTCACACTGAAATGCCAACTGGCCCAGCCAGGACTCGAACCAGCAACCTTCTTACTGTGACGCGACAGTTCTAACCACTGAGCCACTGTGCCACCCCTAAGCTAGACAAACCAAGACAAAATTAGGTCAACTTCTCATTTAAATGAAGCCTTCGCATGTCCAATGTGATGTTACTACTGAAAAATTCAACCCAAATCATTTAATTTCAATCCATTTATTAGTTTTGTTTAGCAAAGCTCACTTGGAAATGACTCCATGTTAACCAAACAGTGCTGCTGTACGTCTATAATCAAAGCATCCTCTTAGCATCAGACATAAGTGTCGTGTGCAGGAAGAGAGATGTGTGATTGATTTACTGTCGTCTTTAGGATTGAACTTTGCATTTTATCTGAGATCCCAGTGTCTCTAAGGTCATTCAATCCATGTTAATCACGTGAATTTCCTAAAGTCCCAAAAGAGAACATTT
Source organism: Danio aesculapii (assembly GCF_903798145.1). Lineage (NCBI taxonomy): Eukaryota > Metazoa > Chordata > Actinopteri > Cypriniformes > Danionidae > Danio > Danio aesculapii. The sequence continues at coordinate 47,852,612 of NC_079453.1, forward strand.
TCACTTCAGCTAATGCCAGGCCTTCGGGAAATTTCATCATCAACTCAATAACAGTCATAGTCAGGCGGAGAATGACTCTGCGAATCTGATAGCAGCCACAATGCAGACTTCCTGGAAACACTGTCAATCAATTTTCTGCCTCTTTTCAAATGGAAATTGTGTCTGACAGGTCTTTATTTTATGCAAACCAAAATGCCAAAGAGAGAGAGAGAGAGAAAAGGAAAAGACCAGCTTAACTTCCCCAAATAATATAGTTATATCAATATTAACAAAGCAATGTACACAGAGAAGCCAAAACATAATGACCACTCGTTAGTGAAGAAATAGAGTTGATCATCTCCTAACAAGGCCATATATTAAGATCTGGGTATGTTTGATGGGAAGCAAACAATCAGTTCTCATAATCAACATTTTGGATGAAGGAGAAATGGGCAGGAATAACTGAGCAAGGGCCAAATAATTATGGCAAGGCAACTGGGATGCTCTCGATCGGCACTGGTGGGAAATTACCAACAAAGGTCTGGAAAGGGACAAACCACAAATCAGCAACAGGGTGATGTGTGCCCTAAAGCAACAAAGGCAATCCCATCCGGTCCAAGCAAACATACTGCATTAGGGTTTGGGTAGATTATATGGTAAGCTAATAATCAGTGCTTTGGATAATGTGTTGGATACAGGAGAAATGAGCAGGAATAAACATAAGGCTGACTTGACAAGAGCCATTTTTTTGACAAGGCGACCTTGTAAAGTTATCTAAAATGACAAGACTTGTGAATTTTACCTGGTCAGAAATGGTAAGAATTACCAACAGGTCTTCAGATAGGGACAAGCCAAAAAGTCCAGACAGGGTATTGGGTGCCCAGTGGCAACAAATGCTATCTCATCATGGCCAAGACAATATACTGTATTAAGATTAAATGGAGTGCAAACAATCAGATCTAATCTTCAGCGTGTTATATGCAGGAGAAATGGGAAGAATTATGACTTTGAGTCCAAGCCAACATACTGTATTAATATTTGGGTAGATTAGATGGCAAACAGACAACCATGTCTGTAATCAATGTGTTAGATCCAAGAAAAATGGGCAGGAATAAAGAAATGTGTGAATTGACAAGAGACAATTTGTTATGAGATGGTGACTTTGTAAGTTAGACTTGTGGCTTTCACCTGGTCAGAAGTGGTGAGAATTACCAACAGGGAATCAGAAAGGGACAAACAATATTACCAGACAGGGTATTGGGTGCCCAGTGGCAACAAAAGCTATGCCATAATGCCCAAGACAACATACTGTATTAAGATCTTGGAGGTATAGATGGGATGCAAACAATCAGATCTAGTATTCAGCGTGTTGTATGCAGGAGAAATGGGAAGGAATAAAGATATGACTGATTTTGACAGAAGCCAAAATGTTATGATAAGTCATCTGGGTCAGAGTACTTAAAATGGCAAAGCTTGTGGGTTTCACCAGGACAGAAGTTGTGGGAATTTACCAATTGAGGTCAGAGAAGAGACAAACCACAAACTAGCGACAGGCTGATGGGTGCCCAAAGGCAATGCCATTAAGTCCAAGCCAACATACTGTATTAATGTTTGGGTAGATTAGACGGCAAATAGACAACTATGTCTGTAATCAATCTGTTAGATCCAAGAAAAATGGACAGGAATAAAGAAATGAGTCAATTGAAAAGAGACAATTTGTTATGGCAAGGTGACTTTGTAAGTTATCTAAAATGGCAAGACTTGTGGATTTCACCTGGTCAGAAGTGGTGAGAATTACCAACAGGGGTTTAAAAAGGGACAAACAATAATTACCAGACAGGGTGTTGGGTGCCCAGTGGCAACAAAAGCTATCCCATAATGCCCAAAACAACATACTGTATTAAGATCTTGGAGGTATAGATAGGATGCAAACAGTCAGTTCTAGTAAACAGTAGAGGTGTGAACCTATACTGGTCTCACGGTTCAGTTCAGTTACGATTATCATGCCATCAGTTCGTTTCAATTCGATACTCTGGTGCATCACAGTGCATTGGCGATGCTTTTCATACACAGTGTTGTATTTTGGGGGGTGGCTATAACAAGCTGTCTGTATAAACACACACACACATGGACACACAGCACCACACTGTCTCTCATTCACACACATACACAAACATAGACAGCACCAAACAAACACACGCACACACACGCGCACTCACACACACGCACACTCTCACACACACACACACACACACACACGCCACGCGTGGTTGCTTGCTCGCTCGCTCGGGAGCAATATTGTGAGATTGTCCACTCCTGTTAAAATTACACCAGTTACCGACCGCTGCCGCGCTTTATTTGGAAATTTATTCCCGCACCGCATGAAATCTGGTCGGGTCCCGCGACAATGCACAGGTACAGGTGCAGGAATTCGTACAGCCGAGAGGAAAAGAGAGGGGAGGAACAGTCACGCTAGCAAGTGAAATCGGCCACAGTGAGAGAGAAAGAGAAATGGAGTACTTTCATTCCCTCAATCGCAGAGAAATAGGGGCTTCTGCTGTAAGTGCCAGTGAAAGGCTTTCCAGAAAACACACACACAGTGAAATTTTTAAATAGTTGGTGCCTGTAGTGTTGTAAATACCCGCACTCGCCTCCCTTGCAACAGAGCGCATTTGAGATAAATGACGTCAGTACATAATAACCGGTTATGATTATTTCTGAACCGATACTGAATTGTCTGCAACTGCATCGCAGGTGCACCTAAGAAACAATTGATTTTGACACCCCTAGTATACAGTGTTGTATGAGTTGTATGAAGGAGAAATTAGAAGAAATAGAGATTTACCTGATTTTGATAAGCCAAATGTTATGATAAGGCAACCGAGTAAGAGTAGCCAAAATGCCTGTGGTTTTTCACCTGGTCAGAAGTGGTTAGAATTTACCAATAAAAGTCAGTCACTACAAATTAGCGACAAGGTGATGGGTGCCCAAAGGCAATTCCTTTGAGTCCAAGCTAACATACTGTATTAAGGTTTGGGTGGATTAGATGGCAATCAGACAATCAGGTCTGTAATCAATGTGCTGGATCCAGAAGAAATGGACAGGAATAAAGATAAGCATGACTAGAGTCAGTTTGTTGACTAGGCGACTGGGTAGAGTTATCTAAAATGGGTTTCACCCAGGCAGCAGTGGTGAGAATTACCAACTGAGATTCAGAAAGGGACAAAACACAAACTGGCGACAAGGTGATGGGCGCTCAAGGGAAACAAAGGCTACCCTGTCTGGTCTGAACCATCAAAGTGTTTTATGTTCTGGGTAGATTAGATACAAGCAAACCATCAGTTTTGTATGCAGGAGAAATGGGAAGGGATAAAGATATGAGCGATTTTGACAGGAGCCAAAATGTTATGACAGGACAACTGTGTCAGATTATTTGAAACAGCAAGGCTTGTGGGTTTCACCCGGTCAGAATTAGCCAACAGTGGTCAGATGAGGGACAAACCACAAACTGGCAGCAGGACCTTTGCTGCCCAAGGCTCATTGATGCACAAGGGCAACAAAGACTATCCTATCTGGACAGAGTCAACAGAAGCTCTACTGTATCACAAGTCACACAACATTAATTTGTTATAGAAGGAATGTGTCACAACAGTGAATTGCACTGTGCTGCGTGTGGGGTGGTGTAGATACAGTAGTGATGTAGACCAGTCATGGTGCCTACAGTATGCATACATTCCTGTCCATCAGAAAAAAAGCACCTGAAATGAGTCCGCAAGCATTAAAAATTGACCTTGGAGTGGAAAAACTTTGGCCATTTCAATAAGTCCTACTTTTTTAAACATGACACAAATAGACGTGAATGTGTGCGCCATTTAATTGGAGAAGTAATAGTACCAGGATGCAACATAGGGAGCTGACAAGCCTATCAAGCAGAACCCTGGGTCCACCCATTCATCTGTATGTACCGGATATTTCACACACACTATCTACCTTAACATTGCTGCTAACTAGGTGCACCCTTTGAAAATAATGGTGTACCCTGCTGGATGTGATCTCTTTCAGCAGGAGAATGCACTCTGCCACATTGCACACATTGACCAGGAATGCTTTGAAAAATTAGATGTAGAGTTCAATGTGTTGACATGGCCACCAAATACTTTATATCCCAATTGAGCATCTGTGGGATGTGCAGAAATTAGATGTTTGATCCCTAATGAATTCACCTACTAATACTTGTACTACTAATACTCAACTAGCAGGATGACCATCAGTGCATTTCACCCAAGCACAGTGATGTGCTCCATGCATTTCCATTCTTGTCATCTATATTTGTCCACACTTGAACCATTTATTGATTTCAGCTGGATATTGAGGGTACCATATGTCCCTGATTACCTCATTACATTATTTGCCCTCTTCACAGAGTCTAGTTAGTACAGAATTTATATGGCCTGAACAGCAATCTATATTACCTTGCCTTTTCCCCATTCATTTGGCTATGACAGAACTGGCCCTCAGCCATTCTGACAGATGAAAAACGATAGCCTGATCAATCTCATAATCAAACCTATAAAAGGTATATTTTTAATTTCCATACGACCTAGTGATAGTAAACTTTTTTGTACTGGCTCCAATTATCCTTGAGTTTCCCATGCACAAACGTTTTGAACGCTTATGATTCAACCATTGTGAAATATCGAATGCCCACAATAAAAGCAACTGCACAGCTGATGTAACAAAGATAATTATGAAGCATTTTGCTTATGAAAATCTGTCATCATGTTGAAATGTGGTTTTGTGCATCAGGGATCTTAAGACTTTGTTAGCTGCTGAACATTCCTCTAAGAAATACTACTGGACACATAAAAACACACAATATTTTCTTCTTTCTTGCAGGAATAAACATGGTTGCTCCTCAACCTTTTCATTGCCTTTCAAAGGTAACCAGAAGTTACTGGTACAGTAATAAAATACTTTATATACATAAGTAACTATCCAGGAAAATGTGAACATTTAAAAGTAGATGTAAACTGGGTCAGTTGGCATTTCTATGTGGAGTTTGCATGTTTCCCCGTGTTCGCATGAGTTTCCTCCGGGTGCTCTGGTTTCCCCCACAGTCCTAAGACATGCACTATAGGTGAATTGAATGAACTACATTGTCCGTAGTGTATGTGTGTGAATGACTGTGTATGGATGTTTTCCAGTACTGGGTTGCAGCTGGAATGGCATATGCTATGTAAAACATATGCTGGATAAGTTGGCGCTTTAATCCGATGTGGCGACCCCTGATGGAAAATGAATGAATGAATGAATGTAAATGTAGGTACTTAAACCATGTACATTTGAAATGACTAAGCTTCATTGCACTAAGTGACATTCCTCTAAGTATTCTGTTTTATTGCAATATGTTAAGAAATACATGGTTTACGCCAAGGATGCTGCCTTTTTTTTCCATTTCTTTTCAGAGACAGCTGCGGATACATCAATATAGCATATTTTTTGTGACACTGAACAACAATGATTCATATTTTCACATTACTGTGGGGGTTGGGGTAGCGGTAGACATTAATAAAATAGAATTTAATGGATGATTAAATAAATAATATGAACGATATGCAGTTTAACTACTGTTTTACTTTGATGATTGAGTTTAGGGTAGGGGAAGACATTAATAAAATACAATTGATGGATAATTTTATAGAAATGATTCTCGTTAAGAGGAGGCACGATGGCTCAGTGGTTAGCACTGTCGCCTCACAGTAAGAAGATCACTGGTTCGAGTCCTGGCTTGGTCAGTTAACATTTCTGTGTGGAGTTTGCATGTTCTCCCCGTATTTGCGTGGGTTTCCTCCGTGTGCTCTGGTTTCCCCCACAGTCCAAACACATGCACTAGGTGAATTGACTAAACTAAATTGGCCTTAGTGTATGTCTGTGATTGAGTGTATATGGATGTTTCCCAGTACTGGGTTGCAGCTGGAAGGGCATCTGCTGTGTAAAACATATGTTGGACAAGTTGGCGGTTCATTCCGCTGTGGTGACCACTGATGAATAAAGGGACTAAGCCGAAGGAAAATGGATGAATGATTCTCGTTGACCTCTAGCTGCAGCTGTATCCCTTCTAGCATCAACCCTCTTGGGGCATGAGCTTATAAGTGCCTACAGCTACTTTAGCCAAGTTCTTTCATCCTTCCAAGTAAATGCATGTTGGTTTAAAGGGATTTTTGGATATAGTTCCTAAAATTGTTTTTGTTGTTGTTGTTTTTTTGGTTTTGTTTTTTGCAGTGAATAACCAGAGTGAAATCTAATCTAATAAAGCTTGCTTTGTTTGGTCTTACCAAACCTTTTGTCTCACAGTTTTTTCCCCATAGTTTTTTCCCCCTAGATGTTACACATGCATGCTTCGAGTCAAGCGTATACTCGCAAAAATAAGCATCCTATATTTTCTTAGGTCTCCGTTTACTATTCCTTTACATGCAACATGCAATTTTCCCAGCCAGTGATGTCGGTAAATCGAGGGCCTGTGCAATTCAATAAAGAGCACTTAAAATGCTGAGTGGCTCATGAATTATTCAGGAAACATCAACCTGCATACCCACACAGTCGAACCAACATAGAAACAGGGCCGAAACGTCCATCAGAGCGCAGTGGCTCGCTTTCCAAGATCTATATATCTCTGCACACAGTAGCTGATGTGGCATGAAAAAGGTTCTGATCTCCCCAACAGTCTGGAGAACCCCAGTCATCCATTGGACCTGACATGAGACGAGTTGTTCTTGCTGCTTAAACACAGTTACAGTGGGAAGCGGCCTCTATGAATAAATCAGCAGCATGGAGATCCTGCAGGCTCAGCTCGCAGTGGCAGTCTGACACCCAGCGAAAGAGCTCCGGGCTTCGACTGGGAGCAGAGATGGGATAAGGGTTAATGGAGATGGAGGGGGAGCTCTGGAAAAAAATGAACATGACAAAGACGGGGATCCTTAATTTGCTTCCTGTGAGATTTCAGCAACAGATCTTGACTGAATAAAGCTCAACTTAACTGCATGGCAGCCCCATTAATTTACTGCAATTAATGACATACTGTATATACAGTTAAAGTCAAAAGTATTAGCCCTCCCATTAGCTTTTAATTTTTCCTCTGGAGAAAGTCGATTTAAAAACAATATAATATGTAAAAATAAAGTATACAGTAATAATTAAGTTTACAGTTTTGATTGGCTACAGAATAATCAGCTGTTGTCCAATGACTTGCCTAATAAACCTTTAAATTACCTTATTATCTTGTACTGTACTGTCATCATGGCAAAGACTAAATAAACTAGTTATTAGAAATTATTTATTAATTTAATATATATAATATAACTGCAACTGAGGGAGGCTGGACAACAGAGTTGAGGATCCACGTGCAGTTTATTGAAAGCTTAGTCAAGCAGGAAATGGTCAACGGGAACAAACAGAAACATGAGGACAATCCAAAAGCGTAGTCAGGTCACTGGCAAAAGGTAGATACAGGCAGCAGACAACGTAAACAAGGGAACAAGGCAAGAGTCAAACATGGATAGATTAGACACATGAAATTCTTAGAAATGTGACAGGGTATAACCAAACAAGACTCAGCAACGCGTGTGTGTGTGTTTGTTTGTGTTTGAGAGGTGTATACATATTCAGGGTAATTAGTCCTGAAGAGCTTTACCTGTGTGTGTTTGCAATCATGTGGCATCTGGACCAGGTGTGTGAGTGAAGTGAATGATGGTATTTGTAGTTCATTAAAGTGGCAGATTTATAGTTCTTCAGCGATCTGCACTGGCCGGATCTCTGGTGACCGTGACAATAGCTGTTGTGTTTAAATGTGCTGAAAAAATCTATCTGTTAAACATCACTTAACATTTGCAAAAATTACAATTATTAAAAGTTAATAGTTTTGAAATTAATCAACAAAAATAAATGAAGTGAAGAAATTGTCAAGTTTACGACAAGCTTGAAAAGCATTGCATCCTTATCAAATATTGTCATTGGTGGAACAAAAACCGACCAAGATGTAATTTGTAACAGTAACGAAATGTAAATCCTTCACTGTAAAACCTAACAGTGAAATCGCGAAATGAAATACGTTAGTTAAATTTATAATTTTTAAAAAGGTTGCTTTGACTTAACGAAATCAAGTTATCGTAACTCTTGAATGAATTATATCAAGCAGAACTCGAAACGAATGAGCTATGAATGAATGAATGAATTATATTTATGTGTTAATTCTAATGCTTCTCATGCAAAACATTTGAGTAGCTGTATAGTTGTTCGGACTTAATTCTTGAACTCATAGCGATTTGATAACTGAACTTAAAATTTTTACGTAACTAATACTCTAAAAGTTTGACAACACAAATTATCAAAGCAAATAATATATGTGTATATGACTATGTATAGTCATAGTCATGTAGTTTACAGTACACAAAACATTGTGGTTCAAAACTTAAATGGTTTGTCGTAATCAGTTTCCTCAATCAGTTTGAGTTAACTTATGTTTACAGTGTTTGATTATCATGTAAATATTATTCAAACTAATAATTCTATAAATTTTGCATCTGAAAGGTAAACTATAAATGCAATTTTAATATGGTCAGCCACAAAACTAACTGTGTCCATGACTTTTCATTAGTTTTCATTCTCACACAAAACTGTTGCATTGTCTAGTATCCCTTTAAAACCTGAAATCTTCTATGTTCCTTAAAGAACATTTGTGTTTCTTTGCAAAAGTGTTATAAGAAATGTTTTGTTTTTTTGCTAAAAGTGTTACTGTACACTTCCCACAAGAAACTTTTCATTCTCTCGCACATTTGCGTTCCACTTATAAAATTCTTCAAAATAACATTTGAAAAAGTGTTGCTTTGCCCCAATAAAATTTGTGTTCACTCACAAAAGTTCTACATTCTGCAGATATACTGGAAAAAAATGGATTTTCTATAAGATAAATAGAAATACATCAAATTTCTTTTTCCCCATATTTTTTCTCTCTGCCACAGCCATATCACCCTGCAGCCCAAGACCAGCTATTCACTGAAGCTAAGCAGGGCTGAGCCTGGTCAGTACCTAGATGGGAGACCACATGGGAAAACTTGGTTGATTTTGGAAGTGGTGTAAGTAGAGCCAGCAGGGGGCGCTCAATCTGCAGCCTAAGTGAGTCCTAATGCCCCAGTAAAGTAAAGGGGACACTATAACATCAGTAAGCACTGTCTTTCAGATTAAACATTAAACCGAGGTCCTGAGTCTCTGTGGTCATTAAAAATCCCAATGCACTTCTCGTGAAGAGTAGGGCTGTAGCCTCTGTGTCCTGGCCAAATTCCCTCCATCAGCTCTTACCCATCATGGCTTCCCAATCATCCCCATCCACCAAATTGGCTCCATCACTGTCTCTTCACTCCACCAATAGCTGGTGTGTGGTGAGCACACTGCCACCACAGTTGCATCATCCAAGTGGATGCTGCACACTGGTGGTGATGTGGAGAGACCCCTCCTCATCATTGTAAAATGCTTTGGGTAGTAGGGTCTGTCTGCATGTCAAAACTATGTTGTCAGCAAGATGGCGCTTTACATCAGTTATTATTGTCTAAGCCTACTCCACACCTAAACCCAACCATCACAGTTATTAATGTCCACACCCCTTCCCTAAACCCAACCATCATAGTTATCAATGTCTACACCTTCCCCAAGCCTAAACCCAATCATCACAGTTATTAAAGTACAGCCACAAGTTGCAGAGGCTTTCACACTTGACGGGCTCGCCATTGTACTGTTATTTGCAACAACAGGTGGCGCTGAGTAGGATAACTGTCATGACAAAACAGATGAAGATGTCAGCGAGTTGCATGGTTGAGTTGCTAAATGAATGAATGAATATAATTTCAAGAGTTCACACTTAACTGATGATTTTAAAGCTTAAAGTCCCGGGAGAGAGCCCTGAGCTAATAAGATCCTCAAGCCCGAGGCTCCCTCCTGTTTGTAAGGCGAGAGGGGAGTAAGAGCTCAGGTAGATCTCAAGAACTCCCCTGCTGTAGTAGCTAATGAACAGATAGTGATTGCTCTTAAGAGATAACTACTTACAAGGAGCATGTCTATGGTGCTGATTTGGATTGGTCAATTAACTTAAGTTGCATGTTTTTGGACGGTGGGAGGTAACTGGGGGGCCCGGGGGAAACCAACGTGAGCACAGGGAGAACGTGTAAACTCCATGCAGAAACATTGGCGGGCTTGGTAAGGACTAGAACCAGTGACGTTCTTGCTGTGAGGCAACAGTGCTAACCACTGGAAAAGGAAGAAGAAGAAGGAGGAGTAGGGGTGGAAGGGGGGATACTTCAAAATGAAGATAACTGTTATATGGAACTCAGGGTACTTATAGTGGCTTAGGAATCGTCTGATTGGTGAAACATGAATTGAATAATGCGGGACCAGCTGCAAACAATCATAAGCACGTGATCCTCTCGAAATGATCTTAATCTTCACAATATATCAAATGAATTGGTTGTAGATAAAATTGGAGAAAACTCATGAAAACACTTGGTGAAAAGGTGTTCTGCCTTCTTGCAACATCTCGTTGTGACATCTCGCATGGTACAATGGGATCTTGATAACTGCAAGTTAAGCCTTTCTAACTTACTAAAAGTTACGACCCTTCATGTTACGCCCCCGTCTTGCAGTCCGCAGACAGATACACTCAGTTTTGGGTGTACGGCAATACACGATAAACGTGCTATATAAAATACACATTACATTACATTTGGTTTCCCCAAAGAATCTTTCGCAATAGTGTTGCTTTCCCCAAAAACTTTGTGTTCTACAGCAAATGTTGCCTTCCCCTGAGAAGGTTTGCATTCTCTCGCAAAAAGTAGCGTTTTTTTCCCAGAAACTTTGCATTCTCCTGCAAAACGTTGCATTCCCCTGAGAAACATTGCAATCACTCGCAAAAAGTGTTGCGTTCCCCTGAGAAACTTTCCAAACTCTTACAAAGTGATGTGTTCCCCAAGGAACTTTGTGTTATCTCGAAACAGCTCTGAGAAAAAGATATCTGTGCTGCCTGTGTCAGCTGAGTTGATGCTTATGTAGAGCGTTCACAATTAGTCACTTACCACTTTCATTTCAATTAGTACAATTGTAGACATTGGTTGCATTTGTATGCAGCTGAGTTTCGTAATGAGGCTAAATATTTAACACAAAAATACGAATAAGTTATATACATTGCGGTTCAGGAATGAGGGTAAATGTCCTTGAGCAATTCATGCATATGTGTATGCACAAATCCATATTTATATGTGTGTCCTGTACTGTTTACACAGCATAAACGCAGTATAGTCATCCATACAAATACAGAGGTGGTTTCAGGATTGCCTCTGACTTTATGCCCAAGGTAGCCCTTTCTCATCAGTTGTGTGACCGTATAAATGCAACACTTGAGTTAACTTTGGGCCAGGCATCCTTCCAGAGACCTTAAAGGTAATATGCCCACAAGAAAATCCATTCATGTAGTAAAACTACTGCTCTTTGATCTACCACTCCTGGATAGAGACATGACAATGCTTTATCTCCGCTGCATACCAAGGGGGTGGTGTCTCCATGGCAACAGGGAACACGTCAGATGATAAATTGTCTGGCACTGTGGTGGCGAGTGCTCTTTGACTAGTGCAAAGTTAAGCCACGGTTTGTTTTCCTCATGAGTCTTTACATATGTCTCACTATTTATCATATACTGTAGCAACGTTTCCTACACTGCTACAGTGGCTTTTACTTATCGTTCTCTTCATAGTGTTACAGTTGTACCTCTTTTATCTGGCATTTACACTTGTTTGAGCAATGCAATCAACAAATCTGTAATATGCACTCACGCTTGTTCAAAACTACATATTTAAAATTACTTTAAAGAGCACCTATGGTGAAAAATCTAATTTTTAAGGTGTTTGGACAGGCATGTGTGTAGGTATAGTGTATAGATCGTCATATTGGGGTGATATAAACACACCCAGTCCTTTTTTTTTTATTTAAAAGCCTAAAAATGGTGGACCAATTGGAGCGGTTTTGAAATCAACCACAACTTGACGTAGTGGTACCCCCCACCCACCAATATTGATTGGCAGGCGCGCATTACCACATCCTCAGTTTGTTGTTTCACGTCCGCCATTTTCAGCGCGTGAGTCAAAGCGATGTCACCCTTGCTCTATTTTTGGATGTAAGGCTCATTGGGCTCAACACAAGAGCCTTCATCTTCTTCCTGCGAATTAGCTACAGAGATTTTACATTTAGCGGCCATTTGCGCTGAACATGCAGTCAATGCAACGTATTGAGATTCGGGCCATTAAAAACAGCTGATCCACTCTGAGTCTTTCAGCATTCTCTCTAAAAACACTCGACTGATCTCGGCTGGCGGATCAACATTCACCACATGATCACTCTCATCGGTGCTATTGTTTGTAACAGTTTTTGTAACAGGTTTGCAAACCTGTGTACTTTTCATTATGTCTTCCTTAAACATCAGCCGTTTCATTTACCGCAGTCACAGAAGCTCGTTGTCACCTCAAATAGGTGCGGTTGGAAAGTGTGAGCGCGTTGCCTCGCGTGCGCGTCCCTCCATTGGAAATAACGAACTTGCCTTAGTTATAGCCTCAGTCAAAGTTAATCCAGTATGCGCGGTTATTCGTCTCGGTGTACGAGCTCGGAACTTTAAACTAGCACAGAGTTGGCATAACTTTGTTTTGTTGCCATAGATCCGTGTAGAAACATGGTGTTGAGAAAACTTTACGATTAATTAACTGTGACAAATTAAAGCGCTGTAATTAGTGAAAGCGGTTAATCGTTGCATCCCTTTACGGATGACGCATGCATCGTTACATAGTGGCTATAAAACTATACAAAGACACATTACATTTGGTGGCCATTTGCGCTGAACACGCAGTGAATGTAACGTATTGAGATTCAGGCCATTAAAAACAGCTGATCCACCAAGTCTTTCAGCATCCTCTCCGAAAACACTCGATTGAAATCAGCTGGCGGATCAACATTTGCCACATGATCGCTCTCATCAGCGCTATTGTTTGTAACTTTAGGTGGGTTTGCAAACCTGTGTACTTTTCATTGCGTCTTCCTTAAACTTCAGCCGTTTGCATTTCACGCAGTCACATAAGCTTGTTGTCACCTCAAATAGGTGCGGCTGAAAAGTGTGAGCGCGTTGCCTCACGTGCACGTCCCTCCATTGGAAATAACGAACTTATCTTAGTTATAGCCTCAGTCAAAGTTAAACCAGTGTGCGTGGTTATTAGTCTTGGTGTACGAGCTCGGAACTTTAAACTAGCACAGAGTTGGCATAACTTTGTTTTGTTGCCACAGATCCGTGTAGAAACATGGTGTTGAGAAACCTTTACGATTAATTAACCATGACGAATTAAAGCGCTGTTAATAGTGAAACCGGTTAATCGTTGCATCCGTATACGGATGACACATCCATCGTTACATAGTGGCTGTAAAATTATACAAAGACAAAAAATGATTTTGTAACTACCACTCTGACACATTCTGGCACATTAGGAAAACTGATTCCTCAACAGTACTCTCTGCTTTGTCTGTGTCCGAGTCCAGGTCGTACATGTACGGCTGAATGCTGGTCCTCTCACTCATGTTGCTTCTCTCTGTCTGCTTGTCTGTTTCCATACACAAAGCAGGGGAGCTCTTGGCTCCACCCCCTAGTTAAGTTAAGCGGGAAGTCAAAACTAATTTTCATGTGAAGCAACACACCCCCAAAAAAAACAACCTGTGTACACACCCCCAACATGACACTTTTTAACACATTATAATTTGAACTGAACCTAAACTGGCACACTCAGAAGAGCCATAATATTAATATTAAATCTTAAAAAAGGGGTAAATGTGCCCTTAACAACACAATTGTGGAGATTTTGGGGGGAACCTAATTTTTTATGTTCAATCTACTTATATTTGTTACGTTAATTAACACATACACTACGGACAATTTAGCCTACTCAGTTCACCTATACCACATGTCTTTGGACTTGTGGGGGGAAAACGAAGCACCCAGAGGAAACCCACGCGAACACAGGAAGAACATGCAAACTCCACACAGAAATGCCAACTGACCCAGCCGAGCTTCTAGCTGTGAGGTAATCTTGCTACCCACTGCGCCACAGTGACGCCCCATACGTAACATACAAAAGACTAAACATGATTCCTAAAACATACGAGTCCTAAAATAATTTTGGCTGGAGATTAGAATGTTTAAAGTCATTTTTCCCAGTTTCACAAATTAGTAAATTAAGGTATTTTGCCTTATAGTATAGCAGAAGTTCAACACAGATGTTTTGAAATGCGTCCACAGTGTGAACTGTTGTGTCAGAATCCACACTACTTTTGCATAATTGTTTGACCGACATGCCTCATTATTCTGCACTAGCTATGCTTCCATCAAATGATGCAAATTAGACTCATGCGCAAAACTTGAATATCGAATAAAACATTAGCGAATAAAGCAAATATAAAAAAAGAAAAATGGAAATCACTGTGGGCATTTTATCTCATGCAATAAATTACTTCAGATTCTCAGAAGACAAAACACAATGAATGCTTCGTTTTTGAAGTAAACATGTAAATAACAGGGTGAGAATGTGGTAAAAACTGAAAACGTGGTAAAAAAGAGCTTTTCAAAACACTTGGTTGAGTTTAGGAAAGGGGGTGAGCGCTGGTCCATTGGTTCTATTTAAAACACTATTGGTTGGGTTTAGGGGAGGAGGAGGGTGGGCCGGTCGATCAGTCAGTCAGTCGACAGCGCCCTCTGGTGGATTTACACGAGAATGGCGGGCGTGAATGACCCTCACAACGAAAATTTGAGAACTCAAAAGTGTACACAAAGGCCTCTGGTGGAGTCGCGAAAACAAAAACTGAAAAAAAGTGTACCTCCTGGAACATGTTTGGCGTTCTCCAGAAATATATATGGGGTACATTTTCAGAAGGAGCCTGGGTTGGAAAATTTTGACTTGGACTGTAGGTGAAGATGTCAGACGAAGGATTACAGACAGCGGTCCTTGATATATATTGACGTGGCCGTGTAACCAGTCTGGCATATTGACAAAAACATAGAGGATTAAAGCAGCCTGTGCGTATGACCACATCTAAAGACTAACCTTGATATTACATATGTTTTAAAGACACCGTAATATTGATTAGCAGATGAAGTTCAAAGCGTAAGAGGCTTCCTTTGTAGTCTTTGTTAAACTGTACAGAGAGTGCGAAACAGCGGACATGAGAGACGGAGAGGAAAGTGAAGGTAGAGGTTTATAAAAGTAGCTTTGTGTGATCTTGTTTTCATGTTCCGCCTCCCACCATGTCCTCTGCTAAACTATAGTTTATGAAGGTGCCAGGGCTGTTCATCACTGTCAATGATGAGCACATTAAGAAACTCTGCAGGGATCACAGGCTCATTTCCATACATTTACAGACATTGACCTGAGCTAAGCTGACAGTGTGTGCTGAGCATCTCTTCAGCCCTACACACACGCACACACACACGCGAACACACAACATCAAAGGTATTATTAGGGAAGCACTTACACAAGGTATGCTTACTCACAGCGAGGGAAATAAGTATTGAACACCACCATTTTTCTCAAAAACATATTTGCTAAAGATGCTGTTGATTCGCAAATTTCACCGGATGTTAGTAACAACAAGATAAATCCATATATGCAAAAACAAAACTAACTAGATTACAAAAGAAGTTATGTGTAATAAAATGAAATGACCACATGAAGAAAGGGAGATGTAGAAAGGCAGTGAAAGCCCAGACAGCAGCTAAAATCTCTCAGTAGTTCTTCAGCAACCTTCTGCCCTTTCTCAGTGTAAATGAATATCAGCTGCTTCACTATCGGGCCAGTGCGAGCCAGGGCTTTAATCGGGCCAGGCCGGGCCATAGCCCGGTAGGTTGAGAAATGAGGTCGAAATCATGTCGCGTTTCCACTGTCGGGCTAGTTGCTCGCAGCGCGTCACGCAAGCACCGCCCCCAGAACGTCCCCCGAATCAAACGTCACACAACCCGTCACACAACCCGCCCACTTCAGCGGGAACAAAAAACTCAAATTATAACCACAAACACAACCTGGCATCACTACGAGAGCTGGAAGAAGGAGAACACCAAGCGATTGCTTTTTTACTGTTTGTGGTCTGTTGGTGTAAGGCCAGACAGCGATCCCTAGATAAGGACATTCGAGTTCGGCGGCATTTACTTCGAACACAGATTTTGGCTGCAAGGCGCAAAAGAGCAGCCGAGCGACGAGAACGATGATAACAAAACAAATGTAAGGGAAGAAAGCATCTTGTCTCCTCTTTACCTGACAGGAAAACTCCGCCTTTGTACGTAACCCCGCCCCGAAGCCCCAGTTGGCCCTCCTTGGCTCAAGGTATTCGGCGGGCCGAAAAGGCCGGACGCTGGCCCCAAGGAAGCCCCGCTTTGGCCCGATTACGCCCCGGAAGTGATAGTGGAAACGCGACTGGCCTTGGCTCGCCCTGGCTCGATCGCTTTAGGCGCGATAGTGGAAACGCGGCTAATGATCCAAAACACAGCCAAGGAAACTCTCAAATGCTTTCTGAGAAAGAAAACCAAGCTGTAGAATGGCCCAGCCAATCACCTGACTTGAATCCAATAGCAAATGCAAATTAAATATCAGATTTGATAGACGAGACCGACAGAAGCATCAAGATCTTTACACTCTGTTAAAGCCCGTGAGAAACTCACACCTGAGCAATGCATGTGACTTCATTCTCCATATGAGAGGCGTCTTTAAGCTGCCGTCACCAAAAGCAGGATTTTATATAAAAGTGTTAAATACATTTCAGTAGTTCAGTACGTTCTACTTGTGTTATTTCATTGTTATTACACAAAACTCATTCTTAAGTTATTATTATTTTTTAATCTTTATGTTTGTATTGTTTGTGTTTTTACCAAAATCTGGTTCAATTCCATGTCAACAGCTCCTTTAGAAACATTATTCCCAGCAAAATAAATGACGTGTTGAATACCTATTTCCCCCACTGTACATGAAAGAATATTAAAAAAATAAGCAATTGCAAGTGTGAGATATGTTTTAACTGAAAGACTGGAAAAGACTGAAAAAAAAGTTTCTGGAGACCGCGAAATACGTCCCGGGTGGTTCGTATTTTTGCAGTTTTTGTTTTCGTGAATCCACGAGAGGCCGCTGTGCGCGCTTTTTCCCGCGCCATTCTCGCGTAAACCCGCTAGAGGCCGCTGTCGAACGACCTTCCGCCTGTCTGCCTGGATGACAGAATGATTGACCGTGCTGGGGCATGAGCAAATCGCACTAAATTGTATGAATTAGATCGTACGAATTCATATGAATTAGCCACTAAATCCAAAAGTTACGAATTGCCGTGAGATTGTGTTGGTTTGGACTGTGGGGGAAACCTGAGCACCTGGAGGAAACCCACACCAACACGGGGCGAACGTGCACATTCCACACAGAAATGCCAACTGATCCAGCCAGGACTCGAACCAGCGACCTTCTTGCTCTGAGCCGATCATACTACCCATTGCGCCACCATGATGGCCATTATCATTATATATTATCAAATCATAAATCTGAATACAGATCATAATGGGGCCATATTGTTGTTTAAATATTCATACATAACTAAACCGGTTTATTATTTACATTTTTCAAACATGCTTTAAATAGCTGGATTACAATTTAACCATAAAAATGCCATGCCAAAACTAATTAAATTAAAGTTATTTGAGTTGGAAATTTGGTAACACTTTAGGTCACAAATATTAACAATCCATTAACACTACTAGCTTAATAAACTATTAATTATAATTTTAATATTAGTACGGAGGAAGTTGGATTTAGATTTCAGGTAGGATTATGGATGCAGAATGAGATCGTACTTTATAACTACTAGTGAACGGTTATTATCTTCACCCTTTAACTACCCCATCAAGAAAAAAAAATTATTTAATTTTTTAACTCCTAATGTCGCTAGTTAACAACCTCAATTGTTGTCGCTAGTTAACAAACCCCCTTTTTTTCCAAAACATCCCATATATTATAAAATATATACCTCTACCAAATGGTTGATATGTTGGTTTATGGTACCAGAATACCAGAATTAATACATATACTATGAAGAATCTGAAACTATGAAGTGCAAGACCAATTTATTTTTTAAAAAATATTCAAAATAAAACATTTTTGAATACTAAATTGTTTTTATTTTTTGAATCTCAGATTACAGATTCTCATTTAACATGCTTTCTTTTTGTTGTTGTTGTTTTTTTACAATACTATCAAAATCAAGTGTAGTAGTGCAACAGGATTATGTTTGTATAATTATTTTGTAAACTCACAATGCTGTGTGTGTAAACCATTATTTAAAACAGTCATTCTTTAAATGACTTTAACAGTCTTTATTTAAAGCAGTAAAAACATGGTCAACCATTTGGTAGAGCTGCAGTCAAGGGGTAAATAACAGGCAGCTAATAAGCCAGTAGTTAAAATGGTGAATTGTAACCCAAACTAAAGCATTATTGTAACTCTGAGTTCCACAGAGGCTTGAATATAAAGTCAGAACTACAATGTCTAACAGGGCATAAATATCAACACTTTTTTTTGCTAAATACTTCACTCAGAGCAATCAGTATGTTAACAATCATTTACTATATCTCCTGCACATTTTTAAAACTGCAAACACCATCAACATTAATAACCATCTCCGGACACTATAAACATATCAAATGCTCTGAAAAAAAATAATAAAGTCAGGGATTACATCTATGATGTTCACAAACATGACAATCTCATTTTATGTGCATTTATTTACGAGCATTAATCCAGTTTGCACTAAAGGTTTTAACGACACATCAATAACTCATCACGTCTCAGTGGCCTTAATAACAGCTCAAGAAAACTTTGAAGGTTGTACTACTGATCACTTGTATTTTGAAAAGTGCTGCATGGTGTTTTCCTCAACTTCATCGATCATTCATTTTCTTTTGGCTTAATCTCTATTTCAGGGGTCGCCACAGCGGAATGAACCGCCAACTCATCCATTCATTTTTTTCCAGCTTAGTCCCTTTATTAATTAAGGCTTGCTACAGCGGAATAACCCGCCAACTTTTCCAGCATATGTTTACGCAGCGGATGCCCTTCCAGCTGCAACCCAATCACTGGAAAACACCCAAACACACTCATACACTACGGCCAATTTAGTTTATTCAATTCACCTATAGCGCATGTGTTTCGATTGTGGGGGAACCGAAGTGCCCGAAGGAAACCCACGCCAACACGGGGAGAACATGCAAACTCCACACAGAAATGCCAAGTGAGCCAGCTGGGACTCAAACCAGCGACCTTCTTGCTGTGAGGCTACAGTGCTAACCACTGAGCCACCATGCCACCCTCCTCAATTTCAGTTTCATTGCTTTTATTTTCCCCCAAGGAGAAGCAGTTGGTTTGTCTTCCCAGGCGTTAAAGAAAAATAAACCGTCTGCAAGAGAGCCTCCATTGAAATACATATCGCTTCTATACACATCCACTGAATTCAGCATTAAAACTGTGAAAATGTGTGCACCTCTCCTTTAGTGGAGATGAATGCGGTCTCATAGTGAGGATTCACACATCAAGTTAACTCAAAAGCCAAAGCACACAGCCTTAAAAAGGAAAAAATGGAAAAACCAACACCAATAAGAGTGAGAGCAGCACTGACTGCTCAACACAAAACAATCAGGGCACTTTTTAGACAGCAAGATGCCCTTTAAGCACCAAGCATAAACTGCTTTACCTATTTTCTAACATGTCAGTCTGTTTGACATCTTGAAAACGGTCTAACCTGTAAAAAACAACCCTTACTAGTGTGCATGTTTGCGCAGTTGTTGATGCTCAATGTATTAAACCGCAAAAATAGCTTGTTTTAAAGGGATTGTTCACCCAAAACTGAACATTCTGTCATTTTTTATTTGTTTCCAACCGGTTTGATTTTTCAGTTGAACACAAAAGAAGATATTTTGAAAAATGTGGAAAACCTGTAACCCTTGACTTCCATAGTGTTCGGGTTTTTTCTCCTAAGGAAGTCAATGGTTTTCAAAACATTTTCCAACCCAGGCTCATTCTGAAAACGTAGTCCCGCGAACGTTCCTGGAGACCGCAAAATACGTCCCGGGACGTACGTATTTTTGCAGTTTTTGTTTTCACGAATCCGCGAGAGGCCGCTGTGTGTGCACTTTTTTGCATTTGGATGGTCTCTCATGCGCTGTTCTCGTGTAAACCCACCAGATGCCGCTGTCGAACGACAGTCCGTCTGTCTGTCTGACTGACTGAATGATTGACTGGGCGACCGGCCAATCGGCTGACCCACCCTCCTCCTTCCCTAAACCCAACCAGTTTTACTGATTGACCCGCCTGCCCGCCCGTTTACTTCCCTAAATCCAACCATCAATTTACAAAAGTCATCCAGAAAAAGAAACGCCTTCGTCTGATTTTTTTTACCACGTTTTCAGATTTACCACATTCTCACCGTTATGAACTTGTTCACTTTTTGGATTCTGTTTTTGTCTTATCTGATTTCTGGAACCGTTCTTCCCCGGACTCGTGGTCAGCTCTCCTCTGCATCTCAAGTCCGCCGACGGTCTGGTTGAGGCGGGAAAGCCCTCCACACGGAGGTAAGCGGTCAGCCGGTAAGCGGAAAAAGGAACAGCATCATACCGCCCCGTAGTGTTTGCTTAAAAAACGAAATGCAGCCATACGATCCTCCGGCTACATAATTCGCAGTCTCCAGAAACGTTCACGGGACTAGGTTTTCAGAATGAGCCTGGGTTGCATTTTTCAGAATAATGCAAGGACCCACTTTTGCCTTCAGAACTGCCTTAATCCTTTTGTGGCGTAGATTCAACAAGGTACTGGAAATATTCCGCAGAGATTTTGCTCCATATTGACATGATAGCATCACACAGTTGCTGCAGATTTGTTGGCTGCACATCCATGATGCCAATCTCCCGTTCCACCACATCCCAAAGGTGCTCTATTGGATTGAGATCTGGTGACTGTGAAGACCATTTGAGTACAGTAAACTCATTGTCATGTTCAAGAAGTGATTCTGAGGTGTCTGAGGTGATTCGCGCTTTATTACATGGAGCATTATCCTGCTGGAAGTAGCCATCAGAAGATGGAGACACTGTGGTCATAAAGGGACGGATATGGTCCGCAACAATACTCAGGTAGGCTGTGGAGTTGACACAATGCTCAACTGGTACTAATGGGCCCAAAGTGTGCCGAGAGAATACCCTCCACACCATTACATCAGCAACACCAGCCTGAACCGTTGATACAAGGCAGGATGGATCCATGTTGTTGATGCCAAATTCTGACTCTACCATCCAAATGTCGCAGTAGAAATCGAGACTCATCAGAGCAGGAAACGTTTTTACAATCTTCTCTTGTCCAGTTTTGGTGAGTCTGTGAGCCAGTTTTGGTGAGTTTCCTGTTCTCAGCTGACAGGAGTGGCAACTGGTCTTCTGCTGCTGTAGCCCATCTGCCTCAAAGTTTGACGTGTTGTGTGTTTAGAGATGCTCTTCTGCAGACCTCGGTTGTGACGAGTGGTTATTTGAATTACCGTTGCCTCTATCAGCTGAAACAAGACTGGCCATTCTCCTCTGACCTCTAGCATCAACAAGGCATTTGAGTCCACAGAACTGCCACTCACTATATATTGTTTCTCTGTAATTCTCTATAAACCCTAGAGATGGTTGTGCGTGAAAATACCAGTAGATCAGCAGTTTCTGAAATACTCAGACCAGCCCGTCTGGCACCAACAACCATGCCAAGTTCAAAGTGACTTAAATCTCCTTTCTTCCCCATTCTGATGCTCGGTTTGAACTGCAGCAGAATGTCTTGACCATGTCTACATGCCTAAATGCATTGAGTTTCTTGCATGTAATTGGCTGATTAGAAATTTGCGTTAACGAGCAGTTGGACAGGTGTACCTAATAAAGTGGCCGGTAGATGTATATTGGTAACACTTTAATTTAGGTCACAAGTCATTGTATTAACAACTGGCTTATTACCTGCCAGTTAAATATTAACTGTTCATTAGTAGTTATAAAGTATGATCTTTATTCTGTATTCCTAATCCTTCCCAACTTCTACCTTATTAACTTATACTAAACAGCTAATTAGTAGTTTATTAAGCTAGTAGTGTTAGTTAATGGTTTGCTATTACCATGAATAGTGACCTAAACTAGTGTATTGACCTAAAGTGTATTGTATAGTGCCAATAAACATGGATGTGACAGGGAAATGTGGCATCGCTTTGTTCTTCAAAGTTGTTTATGAACATTAACATTAGTAATTCTAGAACTGCATGCATTGCGGAGCAGAAAGACAAGTCAACAAATAAATGAAGTGCAAACTCCTCCAGTGCACAATGCATTGCGAGAAAGACACCAGGGAGCCCCAAAGCTACCCACAAATCACAGCAATTTCTTGAGAAAGCACAAACAAGGAGAGTTTGAACTTGACCCTGCGACTGCGTCCACCCTCAGATCCATCAATAGACTTCATATGGCTGACTGCAGTAACCCTGAACTGCTGGAAATCAAGGTCAAAGGTTGAACCGAAGCCTTCATTTCACATGGCAGGTGGGCGGAGGGTCGACGAGTAAATTACTTTAATTTATTCCCCTTTTAATTTGCAGCAACTTCATGCCGATTTAATTAGTGCTCCAGGGTTTGGTCATGTGATCGTGCCGTCCACCACATCCAATTCCAACTGAGATCATGAGCTTTAATTCATAGCTTCCAACTTTGCACTTTGATCTCATACATAGGAGTCAATTCTGTCAGTGTGTGCGCCTCCGACACCTTAAATACAAAGCACTGATGCTGAGGTGTGTGTGTGTGCGTGCGTAAGTGTGTGTGTGTGTAAAGTATGTGTAATAACTTGTGTAAGATTGCTCACTGCGAAGGTAATATAAAATATTAAGAGCACTAGCCAAACCAGAAGGAAAACAATGAAAGTCATATATATATATATATATATATATATATATATATATATATATATATATATATATATATATATATATATATATATATATATATATATATATATATATATATACACAAAAGAAAGCAAATAAAAACAAAACAAAAACAAAAGCAAAACAAAAAGTAAAAAACTGAAAAAAACAAAAAACCCCTTTCAACACCCCCAAAAAACAAAACAAAAAGCAATGTGCAAAACAACAAAACAAAACAAATGCATGCACTTTCGGTTGGGTACCGAAACACGGTGCCATTATAGCACCGGGACCTTTGTAACCGGTATGTACCGAATCAAAACAACATGGCAACATTTCGGTGCCACTGGTGCTTGCGACAAGGACGTAAGAAGCATCAACCTCAAGGCACACCAAGGCGTTGTGTCACACCATCTCTAAACATTTAATTCTAAACAACTTTGAGGAATACAGACAGGCGATGTCAGGCCATTGTTCACATCACCCCAATTTTATCCTCCTTACACTGGCTGCCTGTTAAGTTCGTATTGAATTTAAAATATTGCTTCTTACATATAAAGCTTTAAAATAATCTAGCTCCTGTTTATCTAACCAATCTTCTGTCTCGCTACAATCCAACTCGCTCTTTAAGGTCTCAAAACTCAGGGCTTCTGGTAGTACCTAGAATAGCAAAGTCGAGAAAAGGAGGTCGAGCCTTCTCTTTTATAGCTCCTAAACTCTGGAATAGCCTTCCTGATAACGTCCGAGGCTCAGACACACCCTCCCAATTCAAAACTAGATTAAAGACCTATCTGTTCAGTAAAGCATACACTTAGTGCACCACTTGGGGGCTTCCACACAGGTTATGCATCTTGTTGATATACACTGTGAACATCAGCTACGCTAATTATTTCTTTATTCTCCATTTCCACCTCGGGATACTCTTCCCGAGGCCTTCAGACTATGCAGAGTCACTGATTCGATCCAAGACCAACAACGAGATGATCCCAAGGTTTCCATATCCTGGACCAGGCCGAATCCTGAGCAGCTACTGCGATGGTCATGGAAGAGTGGAGAACATGAGACTGATTCCTGTGACGCTCCAGAGACAGACGAGTCTTCGCTGAGGCCAGCTGCCAGCCTCCGCCACTGAGACTGCAGCTCTGCACAAGACTTTGGCCAGCGGAGAAATTAAAATGATCGTGCCCAACTGAGCCTGGTTTCTCTCAAGGTTTTTTTTCTTCACTTCCGCCTTTAGTGAAGTTTTTTTTCCCTCTCCGCTGTCGCCACTGGCTTGCATGGTTCGGGATCTGTAGAGCTGCGCATCGTTGGATTTGCTCTTCAGTGTTTGGACTCTCAGTAGTGATTATTAAACCACACTGAACTGAGCTAAACTGAACTGAACTTAAACACTACAAACTGAACTACACTGTTCCTATTTACTGTGACCTTTTATGTGAAGCTGCTTTGACACAATCTACATTGTATAAGCGCTATACAAATAAAGGTCAATTGAATTGAATTGAATTGAATTGTTATTGTTGCTTAGGGAACGGACGCGCGCCGTACAGCGCATTCAGCCTGGTTTTCGGTGAGCGAGAGCGACACTTCAGATCAACACGCAAGGTCGCGTTCATCAAATTTGCTTAAACTAAGCGTTCTAAAGCGTATTTCACAAGCAAGGATTCTGACACAGCACGTGCTTTACTAAGGTTGCGTGTAAGTGGGAAACATGTCAAACTTAATGACACATTTAGGGCTCAAAAAAGCAAAGGAATGGCTCTCTCGCGTGCTCTAGGTGTCACGTGCAATCGCTCCCTCGGGCACTCGCTTCCTCTGCTTTCGCGGCACTTGCTCTCTCTGTGATGGTGCTGCCGCATTCATCAGAAGTTGACGCCCAAATTGACACAGGTAATGAAAAGATTAAACTTCAGTCATGTTCATGTTGTGAAACACTATCAAAATGTCCACTGCTGATGATATTAGACTTCTGTTCTCAATAGCGATTTTAACACTTTTAATATAGGAAGTGCTCGGAAATGCAGAGACCATTATTAATCAGAAATCTAGTGTACATAGTTTTACATTAGGAAATGCAGTCTTGAATTTACAAACAGTCGGCAAGTACCAAAGAACAGATGTAACACATTGATCAAATGTAATTTTCAGTCACGCTCATGTAAAAGTCATATTCAACTCGTTCAGTTTGCCTTCATTTTTGATTTCCGTCTTCAACACATGATTTATTTACAACACATTTATAAACATAAGTTTAACTCATTTCTAATCTCTACTTTTTTATCTTCCCCATAGTGACAGTCAGTGCAAATCATTTTACTAGTGATTTGCAAGACAGCTGTATTCAGACAGTCCCTTTAAAAGACAGTGTCATTTAAAAACGTAATCAGTTAACTACGAAAGTTGAAATAATTAGTCAAATTATTGTGTAACTGATTTGTTGTGTATATCAAAAATATACAGTAAATATAAAGGAGGCTAATAATACTGAACTTAATTTCATTTAAATTAAAACTGCTTTTATTCACGAAATAAACAATAAGAAATAGGACTTATTATGACTCCAGATAATGATTTTTAGGAAACACTGTGAAAATGTTCAGAAACATTATTTTAAATGAATGGGAGGGCTAAATAAATTGACTTCAACTGTAGGCCTGTCTGTTAAAGTCTACAGGTGCAAACAATGTGCCTTGAATGTTAGAAATGTGTTATCCTACACCAGAACAAAGTTACTTGTCAAATAAATGAACAAGGAAGATTATTTTGAGTTTAAGTTCTTTAATCATCTTGTTTATGAAGAACTGCAGAGTGATGCATGAAAAAATGACTTATATTTTGTATTGTAATGTATTTGTGATATACATGTTAAAATGTACTCCCAAAAGTACGTGGCCCTTGCCCCCCCCCCCCCCCCTTCCCTCCCACAGATTAGTAGTAAGCTAATGTAATTTAAAAATGCAAATCTTAAATTCATGCTAACCAACAGATGATCAAAGGAAATATATTAAAGTAATTCAAATATATCAAATATGAATTGATGTTTACTTTAAACTTAAATTATATTGTTCTATAAAAATTATTTTTTTTAAGATTTTATCAAATAAAAGATTTTTCTAGAGTCATCCACCATCATTTTTGGTTTAAAAAGTATCGGTTCAGGCACCGTTTTGGCACCGGTATCGTTTAAAAAGTATCGATTTAGCACCGGTATCGAAAAAAACCAACAATACCCGACCATACTCCTAAAACAAAAAGACAAAAAACAAACAAACAAAAAAAAAAAAAAACCCACAAATGCAGGCACTCCTAAACCAACCAACAAACAAACAAATAAATAAACAACAAGGACAATGCAAAAAGAAATCAATATGCCCACCCCCACAAAACACAGCAAAAAACAAAAGTAAAGCAAAATGCAATCTGCAAAACAAAACTAAACTTACCTAATGAACAAAACAAAAAAACAAACAAAACAAAACAAACAAAACAAACAAAACAAACACAAATTCAGGAACTTCTAAACAACCCCCACCCAAAAAAAAGAAAAAAAAAGATGTGCACCCCTTAAAAAAATATTTAAAATAAATTAAAGCAATGTGCAAATAAAACAAAACATACAAAAAGTGTGGTGGATGTTTATTAATAACAAAATATTGAAC
Source organism: Danio aesculapii (assembly GCF_903798145.1). Taxonomy (NCBI): domain Eukaryota; kingdom Metazoa; phylum Chordata; class Actinopteri; order Cypriniformes; family Danionidae; genus Danio; species Danio aesculapii. The sequence continues at coordinate 47,879,320 of NC_079453.1, forward strand.
ATTTTTTAGAAAAATATATATTTTGTTGTTAAAAAATATATATTGAAAAACATATGGTTAAAAATGAAAAAACATGCTTATTTACAGCAAATTCACTCAAGTCAACTGAACAAAAGACAAGACAAAAACACAAAACTAAACTAAACTAAACTAAACTAAACAAACTAAACTAAAAAAACTGCATGCACTCCTAAAACAAACAAAACAAATGCAGGCACTAATAACAAACACACAAACAAACAAACATAAATGACAACGCAAAAAGAAAATCAATGTGCCCACCCCAAAAAACAAACACTCATAAAAAGTAAAGCAATGAACCAAAAAAACAAATAAGAAAAAATATTAAAGCAATGCGTGCACCCCCTTAAACAGGGGTGTCAACTCAATTCCTGAAGGGCCGCAACTCTGCAGAGTTTAGTTCCAGCCCTGCTTCAACACACCTAGGTTTCAAACAAGACTAAAGCACTCATTAGTTTGATCAGGTGTGTTTAATTAGGGTTGGAACTAAACAGTGCAGAGCTGTGGCCCTCCAAGAACTGAGTTTGACACCTGTACCCTAAAAGAAAAAAGTAATAAATCATAAATAATAAAAACAAAAGATGTCACCCCCCCCCCCACCCAAAAAAATGAAAAAAAGGTGTGCACCCCTTTAAAAAATAGCTAAAATAAATTAAAGCTATGTGCAAACAAAACAAAACATACAAAAAGTGTTGTGTATGTTTATTAATAACAAATATATATATTTTTTTATAAAATATATATTTTGTGGTTTAAAATAATATATTGAAAAATATATGGTTAAAAATGACAAACATGCTTATTTACATCAAATTTACTCAAGTCAACTGAACAAAAGACAAGACAAAAAACACAAAAATAAAAAAAATAAAAATCAAAACACAAAAATATCAACAAAAATCAAAACACAAGCTTGGATACTTTAGGAAATTCACTGACCAAACCAAGTCAACCCTGGAGGAAAACAAAAACAAAGCATGCTCAGATACACAAGAACATTCACTGACAGAAGCAAGCCAGCAGAACAAAAGAACACAAGACTAAACACAACGTAAAGCAAAGCAAACTAAAACACTGAAATGCTAAATAAAACAAAACACAACACACTCTGCTCATGGTTTGTCTGTCACTGCTGTTGCTCCACACTTTTACTGGAGAACAGATTGGACTTTTTCTCTGCATGTGAGCCTGTACTGTTCTGTACTGTATCCTGCATGTTGACTGGGCTGTTGATGGATGTCAGGGTTGTTTCTAACTCGTCAGCAGAGGCAAAAGCAACAGCGCAGAAAGAAAAAAAAACAACAGCAATATGTGCTTCAGGGTTATATACAGTTGAAGTCAGAATTATTAGCCCCCCCAACCCCCCCCCCCCCCCCCTATATATTTTTCCCCCAATTTCTGTTTAACAGAAAACAGATTTTTTCAAGACTTTTCTAAATATAATAGTTTTAATAACTCATTTCTAATTACTGATTTCTTTATCTTTGAAAATGACATCACATAAATTGGGAAATATTTCAAGAAAAATTAATTGTAAAAAAATTATAAATATAATAAATAAATATAAATAAATAAATAATAAAAATCACAAGAGGGCGAATAATTTTGACTTCAACTGTAAGTGGAGACTCAGACCTTTCCCTTAAGCTTTTCAGTGTCAACATTGAATCATTCACTCTTAGGCTAGTCAATTTTACTCTTCAAATACATTATAGAAAATCAAACTCAAAGGGCGGGTAATAGATAATAGACTGATGGGACAAATGGCACAGAAATTGTTTTAAACATTGAATGTCAATTCATTATAAAGAATGGACAGTAAATATTATGTTAAACCAGAAATTTCAAAGTAGAACAAACTCATATTTATGTACGACTTAAATTATTTACATTATTTTAGAGTATGTAAAGGTTTTAGAATATTACAATAACTGTTCTATTCTATTCTATTCTATTCTACTAAGGAATGCACAGATATTAACATTTCAGGTTGACACTCTAAGCAATTATTTAATTTCAAACAACAATGAACCATACATTTAGTATTTATTCATCTTCATAGGATTAGTTAATGAAAATAAAGTTTAATGTTAGTTCATGTTAACTTTCAGTGCATTAACTAATGCTAACTGGCATAAATTTGGATTTTAATAATGCATTAGTAAATGGTTTTGATACTGCGTTATGATGAATAAATGCTGTACAAGTATTGCTCATTATAAGTTCATGCTAGTAAAAACAACAACTAACGTTAACTAATTAAAGCTTATTATAAAGTGTGACCCAAATTCTGTATTATTCTGGCCTAAAATGTATGTACTGTAATATTCAGTGCAAAATTTTAAATGCGTAAAACATCTGTATATATAATATTAAAAAACACATTATGCAAACAATGTGGAAAAATTATTTATAATAAAATTATACTGTAGATTAAAATAAATAAACATTATAAATACACAAATTAATTATTTAATAACCAAAATAAATAAGTAAATATCCAAAATAAACCAAATAAAAAATAATTGACAAAATAATCAACAAACAAATGAATAAATCAATTACAAATAGTCAATCAATAAATAATCAATAAACAATATATAAATCAATTACAAATAATCAAATAGATAACCAATAAGCAAAACAATAAGAATATCCAAATAACCAATAACAAAAAACTTATAAATAAATCTAAGTAAATAACCAAAAACAACATAAATAATAATGAATAAATAATAAATAAATATAATATGCAAAATAACCAATATATTACAAATAATCAAATTAGAATAAAATTAATAAATAATATCTAAAATAACCAAATAAATAACCATATATTACAAATAATAAATAACTGAATAATAAATAAATATATCTAAATAACCAAATAACCTGATATACAAAATAATCAAAAACTGAACAAATAACTAAATAATATCCAAATAACCAAATAAATAACCAAATATATTACAAAATAATCAAAAACTGAACAAATAACTAAATAAATACAAATAATCAAATAAATAATAAATAAATATCCAAATAACCAAATAAATAACCAAATATATTACAAAATAATCAAAAACTGAACAAATAACTAAATAAATATCCAAAATAACCAAATAAATAACCAAATATATTACAAAATAATCAAAACTGAACAAATAACTAAATAAATACAAAATAATCAAATAAATAATAAATAAATATCCAAAATAACCAAATAAATAACCAAATATATTACAAAATCAAAAACTGAACAAATAACTAATAAATATCCAAAATAACCAAATAAATAACCAAATATACAAAATAATCAAAAACTGAACAATAACTAATAAATACAAATAATCAAATAATTAATAATAAATATCCAAATAACCAAATAAATAACCAATATTCAAATAACCAAATAAATAACCAGATATATTACAAAATAACCAAATAAATAACCAAATATATTACAAAATAACCAAATAAATAACCAAATATTACAAAATAACCAATAAATACCATATATTACAAAATAACCAAATAAATAACCAAATATTACAAATAACCAAATAAACCAGATATATTACAAAATAACCAAATAAATAACCAAATATTACAAAATAACCAAATAAATAACCAGATATATTACAAAATAACCAAATAAATAACCAGATATATTACAAAATAATCAAATAAATAACCAGATATATTACAAAATAACCAATAAATAACCAGATATATTACAAAATAATCAAAACTGAACAATAACTAAATAAATACAAATAATCAATAAATAATAAATAAATATCCAAAATAACCAAATAAATAACCAATATATTACAAAATAACCAAATAAATAACCAGATATATTACAAAATAACCAAATAAATAACCATATATTACAAAATAACCAAATAAATAACCAGATATATTACAAAATAACCAAATAAATAACCAGATATATTACAAAATAATCAAATAAATAACCGATATATTACAAAATAACCAATAATTAATAATAAATATCCAAAATAACCAAATAAATAACCAGATATATTACAAAATAATCAAATAACTAACCAGATATATTACAAATAATCAAATAAATAACCAGATATATTACAAATAACCAATAAATAACCAATATATACAAAATAACCAAATAAATAACCAGATATATTACAAAATAACCAAATAAATAACCAGATATATTACAAAATAACCAAATTAATATAATATCCAAAATAACCAAATAAATAACCAGATATATTACAAAATAACCAAATATAACCAATATATTACAAATAACCATAATAACCAAATATATTACAAAATAACCAAATAAATAACCAGATATATTACAAAATAACCAAATAATAACCAGATATATTACAAAATAATCAAATAAATAACCAGATATATTACAAAATAACCAAATTAAGCAGATATATTACAAATAATCAAATAATAAGCAGATATATTACAAAATCAATAAATTAATAAATAATATCCAAAATAACCAATAAATAACCAGATATATTACAAATAATCAAATAAATAACCAGATATTACAAAATAACCAAATAAATAACCAAATATATTACAAAATAACCAAATAAATAACCAGATAATTACAAAATAACCAAATAAATAACCAGATATATTACAAAATAACCAAATAATAACCAGATAATTACAAAATAACCAAAAATAACCAGATATTACAAAATAACCAAATAAATAACCAAATATATTACAAAATAACCAAATAAATAACCAAATATATTACAAAATAACCAAATAAATAACCAGATATATTACAAAATAACCAAATAAATAACCAGATATATTACAAAATAACCAAATTAACCAATATATTACAAAATAACCAAATAAATAACCAGATATATTACAAAATAACCAAATAAATAACCAGATATATTACAAAATAACCAAATAAATAACCAGATATATTACAAAATAACCAAATAAATAACCAGATATATTACAAATAACCAAATAAATAACCAGATATATTACAAAATAACCAAATAAATAACCAGATATTTACAAAATAACCAAATAATAACCAGATATATTACAAAATAATCAAATAAATAACCAGATATATTACAAAATAATCAAATAAATTAATAATAAATCCAAAATAACCAAATAAATAACCAAATATATTACAAAATAACCAAATAAATAACCAGATATATTACAAAATAATCAAATAAATTAAAATAAATATCCAAAATAACCAAATAAATAACCAGATATATTACAAAATAACCAAATAAATAACCAGATTATTACAAAATAACCAAATAAATAACCAGATATTACAAAATAATCAAATAAATAAATAAATAAATATCCAAAATAACCAAATAAATAACCAAATATATTACAAAATAATCAAATAACTGAATAAATAAATAAATATCCAAAATAATCAAATAAATAACCAGATATATTACAAAATAATCAAATAAATAACCATATATTACAAATAATCAAATAAATTAATAAATAAATATCCAAAATAACCAAATAATAACCAAATATATTACAAATAACCAAATAAATAACCAGATATATTACAAAATAATCAAATAAATTAATAAATAAATATCCAAAATAACCAAAAAATAACCAGATATATACAAATAACCAAATAAATAACCAGATATTACAAATAATCAAATAATAAATAAATAAATATCCAAATAACCAAATAAATAACCAATATATTACAAAATAATCAATAACTGAATAAATAAATAAATATCCAAATAACCAAATAAATAACCAGATATATTACAAAATAATCAAATAAATGAATAAATAAATGTAAAAAATAAATAATATCCAAAATAACCAAATAAACAAATATTACAAAAAATATATATATATATATATATATATATATTATATATTATAATAATATATAATATATATATATATATAATATATTATAATGCCCAAATATATTACAAATAATCAAATAAAAAATAAATAAACAAAAAATAAATTTTTAAATGAATGAGAATAAAAGTCACTATTATTGCACTGAAACCTGAAAGCCAAGAGAAACCTGTGCTAAAACAATAATCCTGATGCTGTCATATGAGTCAGCATTCATTTTCTTTACAGCATTCTTTTATAGAAACACGAAAAGCTTGATAACCCTGAATCTACAGTACATCTGCTCTGAACCGGTGTATTTGCATGTGAAAGTGATTGAACACAGGACCTCTTTTGTCTCAGGGCTGTGCAAACACACACGCACACACACACAGAGAGATTAGCTGATTCATGACCACACATGTTGACCTCATTCAGACGGTCATCCATATTTCAGGAAGGCTTTCTGAATGCTGACCAACAATATCATCCTGTAATATATAATAATAATATATCAGCCTCATAAACAGCATCAGACGGGCTCGGAGTCTGAAATAAATCACATCTTTAACCTGCAGTTTGCTTTAATCTCGCACTATTGATCTTTGGAGATGCATTCGAGAGTTTTACACATTCAATCTCTGCTGAACGCAAGCAGATATTACACTATAGCGAGAGACTGGAGAAAGCACAATGAGGCAGATAAATGACTAAAACAGCTGACAATCCACAATCATGCAGCAACCATATTCTACTGATTCACATATTGATTTACAGTGGCGTCTTGAGAATCGCATGTTAGAAGCAGAGGATTTCTAAGCACAGTTTTGGAGGTCAGTCAGACTTGAATCTCAGTTAAGAGTGTGTGTTGTCTATCACAGCAGAAATAAATCATAGGATGATCATCAAATGATGGAGTACAGCATTATCTTGAACATTTCCAGATATTTATCAGGGGTCGCCACAGCGGAATGAACCGCCAACTTTTCCAGCATATGTTTTACGCCCTTCCAGTACTGGGAAACACCCATGCACACTCATTCACACACATACACAGACTCATTCACTACGGCCAATTTAGATCATCCAATTCATCTATAGCAGGGGTTCCCAAACTATTCAGCCCGCCACCCCCAAATAACAATGCCAGTGACTCGTGACCCCCAAATCCCTCTGAGGTGATTATAAATATGCAAACCGCATATGCAAACGGCTCAAAACACCAATAGGCTCAAGTCTATTCTTTGTTTAATTTTGCAGATCATCCTCCATGTTCAATCGTGGCCTGTATTTAATTTTAATGTATACAGGTGCCGTAAAGGTGTCAAAAAGTTTACCGTGGTGTCATGAAATCAATTAGCTGCATCAAACCCTACTGCTGTCTTTAATCTACGTAATGAGACTTCAGAGGTCGCAATCATAGACTGTAAAAGATATGGATATAGTATCTGTGACGTCACCCTTAAGTTTCTAAACAACACAAAAGAAGCTACAAGTAGGCGTGGCTAACCGCTGCCATTTTGTTCGCACGTCATCGCACCGACCGCGGGATACCAAACAAGGGCAAAGAGGCGGAGCATGAGCGGAGTAACAGACGCCTGCTAGCAGTTTGCTTAGACTGACTTTTCTTTGGGAGAAACTCTTAATACTTCATTACCTGCGACTTATTTGTGTTCTGACCACATGTGCTTGGTTGTGTACAATATCAATAATGTTTAGTCTTTTAAAAACTGTTGTAATACTTTGAGCCACTAAACATTGTTCTTATGACATTTTTCTACAGGAGGAAAACACAAATTACTTCCAAACACTTCAAATATAGTCTATAGCTGCGTCTCAAATGGCACACTATACACTCATGCACTATGCACTTACACACTCAACAGCATATATATATGTAGTGTCGTCCCAAATGGAACACTAATGTTCTTTTACTAAGCGGAAATTCAACCCGTTTCCCTGATGACGTTTCACGGTTGCCAAATCAGTGAAATAAATGACCAAACTACCCAATAATAACTACCATGAGTACATCAGGAGGCGCTATAATCACTCTCGTAGGACAATTTTGCTTTCACCATCCAAAATAAAGTTATCCAACATGTGCGCCCGATAGCTCCGCCCCTTGCAGTACGTAAGCAAACCTGCGGTCTTGAGTGCGTGAAGTGTCCCACACACTTCATTTTACCGGCTGATGAGTGCATCATCCGGGGAATTAAAGTGCTCTTATTATTTTTAGTGTTATTTTAGAGTTTTCAGTGTGAACGCACTACTTACACTATTTATATTACAAAATGGCGTAGAGTAGTGCACATTATGCTATTTGGGGTGCAGCTTGTGTTAGTAAAGCAAGGTATTTATGAATCCAGGCATAACACTGAATGACAACGTTTCAGACGACTGTTTTATAGCCTACAGCTAATCAGTCTGTCAGATTCTGGAGTGCTTTATGGGTCTAAAGGAAATTATAAATGATAAATTATCTAAATAAAACAATACATTATAGAGATGGTATATAAGTATATAACTTCACTCACCTGGGAAATGAAGGCCACTTGAATGATTTGTAAGCACAATTAAGTGCACACAGCATGCTATAGTATCTCATCATTGTAGGAAATACCCAAAAGGCAATTGACTGTGTAAAGTTACATAAAACAAAACAAAATACCATGTACTGTATATGCCGAGTTCAGCGGCTAATCAGCCGGAATGACATGGCGGCGACCAGCGAGACCTAGCTGTCACTCAAGTAGCCCCACCTTAATTATGCAGACTTAATATAAACGAAACGGATGAGTTATAAAAATAATTCACCCCTTCACAGTTGTCATGAAGTGTAATATTACCTATACACACCAAAATAGCTTTTTCTACCAGGCTGTAAACACCTATTTTACTGCTGTAAAGTTAGCCGTTTTAACATTGAGGTCATTAGAAAATGAGTTCTGTTATGGAGACAGGCCTAGTGGAATTTGGATAAATTGCAGTTTCAGTTACTTCCGTATTAGCTTCACAAGGGAAAACGGGATGTCGCCGTTTTATTACAATTCATTATAAGACATAAATAATAATAATAAAAAGAATAAATCAGAACTGGGAGGCTAAAATGGTCAAAACTGCAGATGCAAAGTTGAGGCACAAATAAGACCTAAACTCAGAACAAATTATTTAAACTAAATCTCAATCATATCTTGCAATTCTGGCTTTTTTTCTCTGAGCTGTGTGAAAACACTACAGGACGGTGAGATACAAACATGCACACAAAAACTCAAGGGCAGACATTTTCTGACATTTAACTCTACTCTGCACACATTATCATAGTTTAGGGTTTAACTCTGACAGAAGCAGACAGCTGAAAAAGTACAAAATTATACAATCTACAAAAGCAAAGCACAGCCAGCAAAAAAGCAGCAATGCAATGATCAAACCACTGACAAAATTCAGTGCAAATTGAATATGGCTCATCATTTTCATGTTTTGAGCGTAATGTAAACTTACTCATGCCAGAGGGACCCAAAGTCAAACTCTGCACACGTATTTAAAGAGCCAAGACCCAGATAAGGAGAATAATTAGCTTTGGCAGAGACAGGAACTTCCTTTTAGCAAGTCAAATTACACAGTCTTCCCCCCAACCGTTTATTTGTGTGAAAAATCCAATTCCCTGCTAATTTTGAGCCTGCTTGACTTTCATGAGCACATTCTTATAAATGTTTCAAAAAGTGTCTGAATTTGATACACAAGATTCGAGATGAAGACAAATTAAACGCGGTCTCTGCGGGGAGAATAACTAAAACCTATGAATACCAGCATATGAGTCAATGAATCGTAAAATAGACTACTGGTGGCCAACTACACCTCACACCGGCCACTTTATTAGTACCCTTACTAGGACCAGGTGGACCTCCTTTTGTGTTCAGACCAAGTATTCTTCGTGGCAGAGATTCAACAAGATACTGGAAATATTCCTTAGAGATTTTGCTCCATATTGACATGATAGCATCACACAGTTGCTGCAGATTTGTCGGCTGCACATCCATGATGCCAATCTCCCATTCCACACATCCAAAGGTGCTCTATTGGATTGAGCTCTGGTAACTGTGGAGGCCATTTGAGTACAGTGGAATTATAGTCATGTTCAAGAAACCAGTCCTGATAACCAGGCATAAGTTGCCTTCAAGTTGCATTCTTGCCTTTCACCTCAATGAGGGAAAAGTAGTAGTAAACTACCTTTGAATTTGTTGGATTTGCCATCTTTCTGACTCCAGGGGTCCGTTCTTCGTACACGGATTACTCAATTAGCTGGATTTGCTTATTGATGATTTGACACGATTAATTTCTCTACATGTAAATATAGCTCTCACAACAAAAGCATTTACATGTAGAGAAATTAAACAAGAAGGAAAGAAAAAAAAACAGGCTTGTGAAGTTTTGAAAATTTCAGTATGTGTGAAATAAAAATTCTGTGAACTTCCCTCAGTGTAACATCTTGCATACATAGACGTGTTTACAATGTCATTACGCTGCTGTGTCATCAGCCAATCGTAGCATTGCTGATGATGATTTCGAGGATCGATAGTTCTGTCCTTCACAACACACGCAGCGATCTCAGATCAGTTCATCCAGACATTTTAATCTGATTGACAAACCAAATTACCCAGAAATCAGTTATCAAGATTACAAGATTCCAGGATCTGCCAATCATCTTAGATCATTTAAGCGAGTTACAAAGAATGGACCCCTGGACGTTGGTGTGTGCTTGTGTGTGAACACCCGCACTACTCTGCCTCTGATTGGCAATACGACTCTATCTAAGCCAGGGGTGGTCCAAACTCGGTCCTGGAAGGGCCAGTGTCCTGCAGATTTTAGCTCCAACTTGCCTCAACACACCTGCACGGATGTTTCTAGAAAGCCTAGTAAGTGCTTGATTAGCTAGCCCAGGTGTGTCTGATTGGGGTTGAAACTAAACTTTGCAGGACAACCGGCCCTCCAGGACCGAGCTTGGACATGCCTGATCTAAGCCAATCATCACGTTCTCAGTTACAACACGTTTACAGACACACCATCATCATCACTGGTTGATTATGTGTCCCGCCCCAGCCCCAAGCACACACACACACCCACCCCAGATAAAAAGAGGTGGTTGAGAGAGACCGCTGCTCGCATGAAAAACCGCTTCAGTGTTCTCAATTATAGTAACAGTATTTTATTGTCATAACGGCGTTGTAAAGGGGGAAACAATAATTTATTTGATTACTCATTAATGAATAAAGTACCAGCATTAGTAACGCTGTTTATTTATAGCGCCATTATTCCCATCATTGTGTAATAAATCTAAATAATTAACATTTAGTGCCTAGTTTTGTGGTCCAGGTTCACAAAGCTAAATCCAAACAGCTGATTGCGCAGCTTTAATTTTAGCTTTGCTGTAACACCGCTGGATCGCAAACCCTTTATATTGTCCGCAGACTCCGCACAGTGAAAAAATCCCAGTCTCTGCTGTGGAATCAGAGTTTGTGCGTGACATTAGCAGTCAGACTCGCGCATCAGGCCTCGCAGAGCAAACAGAACATTGCATTAAGCATTTAATTAAACTGCAGGCCGGTGACATCCTGCATTAGTCAGGCTGTCGAGATGCCACCGAGATAAATGAGTGTGATTTTTGAAACTTTGTTCATGATAACTTCTCATTAATACGCGGCGTAATTAATGCTGGCATTCAGCGCACGCGAGCCACTAATTACAGCCTCTTCATGCACACCTGATGAAAAATGTGCAGCTCAGACGCTCTCAAAAAAAAACATCACGGCTTCAGCAGGAGATCATCCACAATTCATTACATTTCTTAAAGAGATAGTACAACCAAAATTGATAATAATTCTGTCATTGTTTAATCACCTTTTCCTTGTTTCAAACCCTTTATGGTTTTCTTTCTTCTGTTGAACACAATAGGAGATATTTAGAAAAAATGTTGGAAGCCTGTAACTACTGACTTACTGACTACATATTATTTGTTGATCCTATATGGGAAGTCCAATCATACTGTTAACAAGAAAAAGTTGATTAACTTAAATTGTAAGGCAACTTGCTGTACAGCTTTGAGTTGACTCAACTTAAAATTGTAAGGTAACTTTCTGCAGAAGGCTGACACAGTGGCGGCAGTAGGTAGTGCTGTCGCCTCAACAGCAGAAGGTCGTTAATTCGAGCCTCTGCGTTTCTGTGTGGAGTTTGCATGTTTTCCTTCCCGCGTTCGCGTGAGTTTCCTCCGGGTGCTTCGGTTTCCCCCCACAGTTCAAAGACATGCGGTACAGGTGAATTGGGTAGGCTAAAGTGTATAAGTGTGAGTGAGTTTGTATGGATGTTTCCCAGAGATGGGTTGCGGGCTGGAAGGGCATCCGCTGCGTAAACATATGCTGGATAAGTTGGCGGTTCATTCAGCTGTGGATTCGACCCAGATTAATAAAGGGACTAAGCTGAAAAGAAAATGAATGAATGAATGATGAATGAACTTTCTGCAGAGCTTTATTGAGTTGACTCAACTTAAAATTGTAAGGCAACTTGCTGTACAGCTTAAGAGTTAACTCAACTTAAAATTGTAAGATAACAATGTACAGCTTTATTGGGTTGACTCAACTTAATTATAAGGCAACTTTCTGTACAGCTTTATTGAGTTGACTCAACTTAAAATTGTAAGATAACTTAATGTACAGCTTTATTGGGTTGACTCACTTAAATTATAAGGCAACGTTTCTGTACAGCTTTGAGTTTGAGTTGAAGCAAAGAAGGTCAAGGTGTTCCAGGATTGGCCAGCACAGTCACCAGAAATGAACATTATTGAGCATGTCTGGGGTAATATGAAGGAGGAGGCGTTGAAGATGAATCCAAAGAATCTTGAATGAACTCTGGGAGTCCTGTAAGAACGCTTTCTTCGCCATTCCAGATGACTTTATTAATCAGTGATTTGAGTCATTGCAGAGATGTATGGATGCAGTCCTCCAAGCTCATGATGGAGTCAGACACAATATTCATTCGTTTTCCACTGCAGCATGACCACATATTCTATACTGGACATTACTTCTGTTAAGTGACAAGACTTTTGTCTAAGCAAAATCGATCTTACTGTCCTAATTAAATAATAAAGACATGATCATATTTTATTTGGTAAAATAAGCATAATCTAGAGGCCTTTGCCTTTCATATAAGCCACTTCTGATACCAAATGATCAACCAGAAGTCAAGTTATTATGTGTTGTTCCTAAAACTTGGATAGGCGACAAGACTTTTGTCAGGTAGTGTACATACTACAGTAGATATTAATAATATCCTAACAGGGAAGAGTTACAGGGTCATAGTCTTATTAACTCATCACTTTATTGAACATAAGGAAATAGTTGTTTTTTTTGTTTTTCTTTGTCTTTGAGGGAAAGCTGTTTGTTTTGTACAATGTATTGAGTTTGTTTATATATTATTAATATTGGTTTTGCGACTAAATGTACTCTGCTCTCTTGCTTGCTTAGGGAGACAAATAAAAATAAAGATTGATTGGTTGATATACGTATTAATTCTAGATATTAAACTGCAGTTTGGTGTACTATACATAAAAACTGCTGAGGGGGTATTTTAGTGCAGGAGAAAGCCATTAAAGTATGCAAACAAATCAACAGTCCAATGCCTTTATATATTTTCATTCACATGGCTAGTATATTAAAAACAGCACACACACAATAAACCATTACTTACTCCTGAAGCTCCTTTTGTTTGTTTTGGATGTTAAGCCATTGAAAAGATATGTTGTAATTTAAGTCTACAGACCCATATTGATAAAGTGTGTCAAAAACGTGTGTTTTGGATGCTTTATTTACATTTTACACTATAGGAAAGAGCATGAAATCTCAAAATTGACCGGTGCATGAAAAGCAATGTTTTGGCCTGCGGTGTCGGGCCTTATAGGGTTACATGACAAAGCCTTGTTGAATAATCCTGCGGTACATGAAGCATATAAAGATGTTTGCTAGTTCAAATGAATATTTCAAAGCTTACAACAGAAGTAATTTTGCTGCTGCTTGCTTCATGTTTCTTGTTGTTTCTCTGGTGTAAATGCAGCTTGCTGATGTAACAGGACAGGAAAAATGTGTGGGAAACCTGGAATTACCTTCAGTTTCAGTTATGTTGTTCTGCAATGGCTCTCCAGTGGCCTCGCTTCAGGAGCCAAGCTTTTACATGGGGTATATAGTAAAAAAAAAAAAAACAAGAGGCCAAAAAAAACTACTTTAGAAACTGGTTTATCCTAGTCAATTTAAAATCAAATAATATAAAGGCTTGAATAATAAAATATCAATTACATTATATGAAAAAATATATATTTAAAATATTAAAATACATATATAATACCAGACTATATTATAAATAATATATGTAATACCAGACTATATTATAAAATAATATATGTAATACCAGACTATATTATAAAATAATATATGTAATACCAGACTATATTATAATTGACCAGACCATCTCTTTTAAGATGCATTATTTCTAGTATATAAAGATATATACCATAAATAAATAATAAAATCATTATGTTTGTGTAATGTTTTATATTTTTTAAACATTTTATATATTTTTTATATTTAGAAAAACATTTTAGTATGTTATACCACATTAAAATGTACATAAATATTTTCAAGATTTATTAAATTATAAGATTACTATAACTTTAAATATTATCTATCTATCTATCTATCTATCTATCTATCTATCTATCTATCTATCTATCTATCTATCTATCTATCTATCTGTCTTCTGTCTGTCTGTCTGTCTGTCCTGTCTGTCTGTCTGTCTGTCTGTCTGTCTGTCTATCTATCTATCTATCTATCTATCTATCTATCTATCTATCTATCTATCTGCCTACCTGTCTGTCTGTCTGTCTGTCTGTCTGTCTGTCTGTCTGTCTGTCTGTCTGTCTGTCTATCTATCTATCTATCTATCTATCTATCTATCTATCTATCTATCTATCTATCGGCCTACCTGCCTGCCTGTCTGTCTGTCTGCCTATCTATCTATCTATCTATCTATCTATCTATCTATCTATCTATCTATCTATCTATCTATCTATCTATCTATCTATCTATCTATCTATCTATCTATCTATCTATCTATCTATCTATCTGCCTACCTGTCTGTCTGTCGTCTGTCTGTCTGTCTGTCTGTCTATCTATCTATCTATCTATCTATCTATCTATCTATCTATCTATCATGTATTGTAATATGGAGTAATTATATTAAATCATTAATAATTACTTACATTACACTATATATTATATGATTTGTATAAATAAAAAATAATAATTATTAATTCATATCACTGTAGTTCACCAATATAAATTCCCTAAATAATATACAAACGTAATATGGCAAAAACAAAAAAACAAACAAAAAAATAATAATAATGAAATAATTGGGGGATTTAATTCAGTCAAATCTGTAAATTCAATTGAAAATACAGTATATATTCTGAAAGCATATTCAATATAAATTATCTACATATATATGCAAAACCCACATACTGTATATTTAAAGTGCTGTCTGAAACTTTCTTCTAACATTATAATTTTTCTCAGTCTCTAATGTTTATGTGCAGTTATTTCACATTAAAGGCAATGAAATAACCTTTAATGTTTTTGACAAGATGGCGGCGCGTTCGGTTCGCGAGGCTCAGTGTCTCTCCAGTATCTGCAATTTTGCAGTATTATTCCTGCTCATTTCGGGTCTGTTCGTGCAGAACAGCAGTGCCTTTACATCGTACACCCGACAGGACATCTTGGATATTGGATTGTGCATTCCGGACAGTTTTATTAACAATCTTCGACTCATCCCTGAGATCGCCAGAACACCCGAGCCTGAGAGTCATACCCGGCCGGGCGGAAGTGCTCGGAGGCGGCGCAGAGAACGTAAACAAAGACGTGGGAAGCACGGCGGGCTAAGAGCTAAGCTAAAGCTAACACCACACCGGCTCTCTTTACCCAGCATCTTTCTCGCCAATGTACGGTCACTGGTGAACAAAATGGATGAGATTCGACTGCGCATCAACCACAGCAAAAGATTATGGAACTGTAATGTCATGATTTTCACAGAAACATGGCTAAACAGCGGGATACCAGACAACGCTATATCGCTAACGGAGCATCACACATTCCGAGCAGACAGAACGGCGGATGACTCCGGTAAGACCAGAGGCGGAGGATTATGCATTTATATTAACAAAGCTTGGTGCACAAACTCTGTCGTCGTTGGGAGACATTTCTCTGTTAACCTGGAATTTCTAATGGTTAAATGTAGACCGTTTTATCTGCCATGGGAGTTCACCTCCACCATTAAAACTGCTGCTTATATTCCTCCCGATGCTGATGCCAAGCTTACTATGAATGAACTTCATGCAGCCATCAGCAAACAACAGACTGCTCACCCGGAGGCTGCTTTTATTGTTGCGGGGGATTTTAATCACTCAAACTTAAAGACAGTGCTCCCCAAATTCCATCAAAATATTTCTGCCACACAAGGGAAACAAAACCTTAGACCAAGTTTACACAAACATGACTGAAGCGTACGCTGTGACCCCCCTCCCCCACTTGGGTCAATCAGATCACCTTTGTATGTTTCTCACCCCCAAGTACTCACCCATCGTCAACCGTGTGAAGCCATCAGTAAGGACCATCAAAGTGTGGCCAGCGGGGGTGGACTCCACACTCCAGGACAGGTTCGAACACACAGACTGGAGTATGTTTGCCTCCCAGGTCACCTGTGGCTCTCACACAGACATTGACAGTTACACTATAGACAGTGTTACAACCCAGAAACAGATCACCACATACCCAAATCAGAAGCCATGGATGAACAAGGAGGTGCGCCTCTTGCTGAAGGCACGCAACACTGCATTCAGATCAGGGGATGCACAGGCCTACAGCACTTCCAGGGCTAATCTGAAGAGGGGCATCAAAAAGGCCAAGCACTGTTACAAGCTAAAGCTAGAGAAGCACTTTTCCAACTCTGATCCTCGGCGCATGTGGCAGGTCATCCAGGCCATCAGCAACTACAAACCCAGCCAGTCCACACCCACAGCCACAAATGTCTCCTTCCTGAACGAGCTAAATGACTTTTATGCCCGCTTTGAAAGAGACAATACAGAACCCTACACCAGGAACACTACCTCAACCGACCACTCACCTATCACACTCACCTCCTCAGAAGTCTACACCGCACTGAGTCGGATCAATGTGCGTAAGGCTGCTGGACCAGACGGTATTCCTGGGCGCATCCTCAAAGCATGTGCAGAACAGCTCACTGGGGTATTCACAGACATTTTCAACCTGTCACTTAACCTAGCAACTGTGCCAACATGCTTTAAAACCACCTCTATTGTGCCAGTGTCCAAACACTCCAGCCCAACATGCCTGAATGACTACCGCCCTGTAGCACTCACACCTATCATCATGAAGTCCTTCGAGCGGTTGGTTCTGGCACATCTGAAAGACTCTCTGCCATCCACACTGGACCCACATCAGTTTGCCTACCATGGCAACAGGAGCACAGAAGATGCCGTCTCCATAGCACTGCACTCTGTCCTCACACACCTGGACAATAAAAACACTTATGCACGAATGCTGTTTGTTGACTTCAGCTCAGCATTCAACACTGTCATACCCTCTAAGTTACTGATCAAACTTAGAGACCTGGATATCGACACGTCTCTCTGCAACTGGGTTATGGACTTTCTGACTAACAGATCTCAGAATGTTAGATCAGGCCACATCTGCTCCACCACCGTCACACTCAACACTGGTGTACCACAGGGCTGCGTGCTGAGCCCCTTCCTCTACTCCCTTTTTACCATCGACTGTAGGCCTGTGAACAGATCCAACACCATCATCAAATTTGCAGATGACACCACAGTGATTGGTCTAATCAGCAATAATGATGAGACTGCCTACAGGGAGGAGATACAGCATCTGGCCACTTGGTGCACCGACAATAATCTGCTCCTTAACACCAGCAAGACCAAGGAGCTCATTGTGGACTTCAGGAAGGGACGACCAGGCTCACATGATCCCATCCACATTAATGGGATGGCCGTTGAGCCTGTCTCATCCTTCAAGTTCCTGGGGACCCACATCTCTAAGGACCTTTCCTGGACCACCAACACCTCCAGCCTGGTCAAGAAGGCTCACCAGCGCCTATTCTTCTTGAGGCAACTAAAGAAGAACCAGCTTTCATCAGCCGTCTTGGTGAACTTCTACCGCTGCACAATAGAAAGCATCCTGACCAACTGCGTCACAGTCTGGTATGGAAGCTGCTCTGTTGCTGAGCGTAAGGCACTGCAGCGGGTGGTGAAAACTGCCCAACGCATCACAGGGACTACACTGCCAGCCATAGAGGATATCCAGAAGAAACACTGTCTGCGCCGAGCACGCAGTATTCTTAAGGACACCTCTCACCCTGCTCACAGACTGTTTTCTCTCCTGCCTTCCGGCAGGCGATTCAGGCTCCCCCGGACAAAAACCAGCAGACTGAGGGACAGCTTTTTCCCCAGAGCTGTCTTCCTTTTGAACTCTGCCCCTCACTGACTCTCTGACTCTTTACTCCTCACAATCACTGCACTATTTAACATTTGCACATTTAAAGTTTGCACATATTCATTGCACTGATTCATTTACTTGAACTGGACATACCCACAGCACATGGACATTTGTAATTATGTTTATCTATCTGCACACTTCTGCTATTAATAGCATCCTGTACATATATTCATTTATTGTAAATCTGTTCATAGCTAATACAACCTGTATATAATGTTCATAGTACATCCATCTGTAAATATTACCATTGTTTTTCTATAACTGCACTTTATAACTCATACCTGTATCCTGCACTTGCTGCTATTGCACTGCTGGTTAGACCTAAACTGCATTTCGTTGCCTTGTACTTGTACATGTGTAATGACAATAAAGTTGAATCTAATCTAATCTAATCTAATGAATATAACCTATTCTTTGGCATAAAAGTGAACCTACAAATAGAAGACTGAGAAAAAAAAAGTGCTCAGATACAGAATCACAATCCAAAATAGCAGCATCAGACATTAGCTTATGATAGTTTGAATGTCTTTGCTTAATAACAAGCCGGGCAGGATGAATTTAAGCAAGCGGTTTCTGCAATCAAGCTTCTTTCAGCCCACCTGATTTTATTCTAATTATGTGACACCAGTTACGATTACAGAAAACCGCTGTGACAAAATCAGCTCCAGGAAATTAACTCCTTATTTGCACACAGATCCATGACTGAAATCATATCCCACCTAATAGCTTAATTACATGATGAATTGGCATCCGCTAAACAAAAAGAGGGTTCCACTGTGAAGCCGTGTCCTTAGCAAGAATGACAAATCGCAGTGGAAATTTGAGTCAACACTTGTAGATAAATGTATCGGGGACGGCGTCTTCTTTTTACAACCAGACCCCGGGCATTGTCAGTGCACTATTTATTAGCTCAGCTCACAAATGTCAAATCTATATACTGTGCAGTGTCACCAGCGCTTACTAGTCGTTTTTCAGCGCTGCGCTCACGGCCTCTGGAAACCCAGATAAACGGGTCATCATCTCATCCGGGCGGCTGCTTCATCTCGGAGGTCAAAGAGCTTATTACCTCTCGGAGAGCTTTATAAATAACAGCGCTCAAAAAGAAACAAATAAATAAATAAATAAGAGGAAAGAAAAATACCGCTGAAGAATGAGGAGTCGTCATTCTCTCTCTCTCGCTCTCTAAAAGTATCAATTGCTTTTTTCTACTTGTGACCTTCCACACAATTATTGCAGTCAGGAGCAAAGCGATGCGCGCTGTAAAAAAATGTTTTGTAGGGTAACAAAAAAATGGTATTTCACGCAAGAACAGATGATGACGTGAGGAGGAGCAGAGCACATACACTGAACTGAGAACACTGAACGGTAGTGGTTTACTGCAGTGCTACAACATTTAGGATGCTTTCACACTTGGTTCGATTGCCTGGTCCAAACCCAAGTGCGATTGCCCCACCTTGCTACCTTCTCGACTGATTTGATCTTTTTTTCTGAACACTGGTACTCCTTGCATCATCAAGCAGTACAGATGTTTCTGGGTGATGAACAGCCACGAAAGCCAAGACGCCAAAAATGGAAAGACCTACACACATCGCTGTCGTTTTGCATTTACTAAATCTTTTGCTTTGGGTAAGATACAGAGAACCACTTGCGTCTATCTGCACAGTAAAAAATAAATCCCTAAAATTTACGGTAAAAAATTGGCAACTGTGGTTTTACTGTTACTTACCGTTTAAATACGATACAAACTGTAAAAGTAATTCCTCATTTTTACAGTAAACTACCGTATTTCATTAATTTATAGATTAATATATCTGTATTTTGAATTACCAACATCTACACATCTTTTGTTACACAGTTAGACAAGTTAGCACAGCCATATGCAGATGGTGATGAGAAAGTTACATAATGAACCAATCCTCATCACAAACAACTTTTCCCACAGGCAAGTCATGTAATAAGCATTGTTAATCAACATTAGATGTAACATAGATCTCTAATGTACATAATTGATGAGGAAACAACTAAAAAGATCCATATTAATGTCAACAAAAAGCATAAAAAGTGATGTGATGTGCCATGCAGGGAAACCATTCTGGGAAAGTCAATTTACGGTTGTTTGCCGTAAATATTAAGGATACATACTGTTAACCAGGTTATGGATTTTTACTGTAGCAGTTTTACAGTTTTGCGATGTCCGCAGAAGTCGTTTTTGGAGAAAACAAGCAGATATTATCACTGTGTTTGCACCACAGACTGGTTCAGTCCCACTTGCCACCAAGGTAGATGATACACAGACATACACACAGGAATGAACATTATGAAGACTAAAATTTGTTCACTTCCGTTATTTGGTTCTGTACGATTGCATTCATATCAGAAGTGAACCGTACCAGAGTTCGCGTGAACATGCCCCAGACTCGGGTACGGTTCACGGGTGAGCACCCGAGCTCAGAAGACATCGTTTACACTAGCTAAAAGTACCAAACTCTGACATCCAACGAACCTGGATGAGGACCAAAAGTGCTAGTTTGAAAGCACGGTAACACTTTATTTTGATGGTCCATTTGAGTATTAGTAGATCTGCATCTGAACTACAGTAGACTGTCTGCTTAATATCTGTTGATACAGACATTCAACTGACTATAAGAAACTTTGCTAGTACATGTCAACTTACTTACTTACTTACGTATAATCTAATGAGAATTAGTTGGAATGTAGATGTACTGTAACTTTAATTCAACAAATGGACCATCAAAATAAAGTGTGACGGAAAGCACTCTTAGGCTACATCTACACTAATCCAGATACATTTGAAAAGGAAATTTTCATCTCAAAAAAACTCCACACTATCATTTTCAATTCTTTCCATCATTCACACTAAAACGACTGAAAGTTCATGTACTGAGCATGTGCACAGATGCAAGACTCTTTTACCTGCATCACATCGGCCTGCCATTTATTTACTTTCCATCTCTTTGAAACATTGTAGTGAAATGTCGCAACTGTGGTCTGCAGTAAACATTCTGTGTAAATATATCAATATGGAGCATGTACAAACTGATATTAATCTTAAATAAAGCTGTCAAAATGGACAGCATCCAAAACATCTGCTTTAAAATGTCCTCTACCATAATAGCTCTATTGGTCACATGACTAAAATGCATCAGAATTTTCAAAAGCCTCCGTTTTCACAGTCTGTACTGCAACACGAAAATAGCATTTTCAAATGTTTTCACTTTAAAGAGAGATAAGTGCCAGCAGCAAAAGTCTTGAAACATGTATTGTTCTCTGATGAGTTCAACTTCACTGTCTTTCCCACATCCCAGTGAGTTATGGTGTGGAGAAGCCCCAAAAAAGCACACCGCCCAGACTGTTGCAAGGGGGTGGATCAGTAATGGTTTGGCCTGCAATATCATGGCATTCCCTAGGCCCAATACTGGTGCTAGAATTGTGCGTCACTGCCAAGGACTACCAAAACATTCTGGAGGACCATGTGACCTCAAACATTGAATTCTGAAGGCGGTGGCATGCATCAGGATGATAATGCATCATGTGGTCTGCAGAGTGGTTTGATAAACATGAAAGTGAAGTCCATGGCCTGCACAGTCACCAGACCTGAATATTATTGAGCCACTTTGGGGTGTTTTGGAGGAGCGAGTCAGGGAACATAGTAGACCACCAGCATCACGTCGTGACCTGGCCACTATTTTGCAAGATGAAGGCCTCAAAATCCCTTTGGCCACTGTGCAGGACTTGTATCTGTCATTCCCAAGATCAACTGATGCTATATTGGCGCAAAAGGAGGCCGTAGACTATACTAATGAATTATTGCAGTTTAAAACCAGGTGTTTTAGTTTCATTGTCCAACACCTGTATTAGTAATATAGATTACTAATAGTTTGGACCATGTGTGTACAATTTTTTTTAGATAAAATTACATTAATTACTCACTGAATTAATATGAAATGTCATTTTTTAAAGTCCTAAAATAATTCATAAAGCTTTGAAATGTAAACGGGATCATTGCACTGTAATGTTTAATATGCAAATAAACATATTTTTTGTAATATCTGATGACAGCATTTACCAGCAAGATTTACTAAAGTGAAAAAACAAGCAATATTTGTACATGCCTTCTGTTTGATAAGTAAGAACACATATTTGGACATGGATAAATGATTTACGGTCATATTGTCGCAGTCTGCTTGGCTAACTCGAAGCGATTTACTCACAAGTGTAAAATTAACCCACCAGAACCACATTTTCCACATTATGGTTTACATCTGTTTCTCACAGGAATTAATGACGTGATGAGGCTGAGAACACAACACACTGTATTATTTAGGCCGTATACGTTTACCACAACAAACCACAAGAGCAGGTTATAAAACACTAGCGCCAACATCACAAACATTTACATGGCTAATTAAAATAAAAGTATTAGAAGTGTTCCTGCATCAAAAAATAAAGTCTCACTAGTTGACATTGTCAATACGTTCATCTTTCTTCTAATATATATATAGTTTATGGTGAATTTATTTTTAATCAATAATAATTAACAAATCTGCAGTAAGACAAAGACCATTGACATTGGTTTCTAGACCGCTGGCATATAATATATCTATATCTATATCTATCTATCTATCTATCTATCTATCTATCTATCTATCTATCTATCTATCTATCTATATATATATATATATCTATATATATATATATATACATATATGTTTTCAAATCTGAATTGTACAGCTCATTAGTGCCCCCTCTTGGTGTGGCATTAAAGGGATAGTTCACCCCAAAATGAATATTCTGTCAACACTTACTCATCCTTCACTTGTTCCGAACTTGCTTAAGTTTTTTTTTTTTCATTGAACACAAAGAGAGATACTTTTAAGAATGCTGAAAACCTGTAACCTTCCATAGTAGGTGAATACTAGGGATGTAACGATTCACTGCGAGTCAAATATGATTCAAATATGTGATGATTCATACTGATACAAATGTTGAATGAATCGCGATACATGTTGTGAACAGAGGGTGCGCTGTTTACAGGCGCAAATTCGCTTGCACATTAGTGGTGAGCAAGAGCTGGGGCGGCAGAGTAAAATGACAGCAGTGAGGTGTGCCAAACAACTACAAACTGTGTGCAAATACTGCAAAAAGACATTTATTTACACTAACAGAACAACACACATGATTCAGCACAGTGAAAAAGTACTGTCACAGATGTCTAAATGCAAAAAAAACGATTTTAGCCAAACCACACTGACCAGAGGATTGACAGCTCCACTTGTGAAGATGTTTTTAGACTAAAAGAGAAAGCTGTGCTGTTACAGATCCACGTATTTGGTTTTTTCTTTTTACCCTCTCTTTTTCAATTTAGTTTATGCATATTTTAATAATTTGCTTATTATATTATGTTTTATAATCAGTATTTTATGTCAGTGGTCAGCCCCCTGGAGCAGAGGGGCCTATTGACCACCTCTGTACACACCGCTCTGTGGTTTAGGAAAGGCTTTCCTCACCACACCTGTCTTCTCAGTCCCCAGTGAAAGAGTTTTTTTCATCAGCAGGGGACATTGTAAATGTGCAAAGGCCTCAGCTTATGCCTGAAAACAGAGATATTCAGATTTTTCTTTTAAAAAATGTCAAATCCATATGTTCTTTATGTGCCCTCTGTTACAGAATTATTGGAATCATTATTTTACAATTATGTACAAGGTGTTGCAGGTAAATTCAAACCCATCCCCTGATGTTGCCATTTTTGGGGTTCCAAAGATTTGGTCCCAGTTCAATTCTAAACAACTTGATATTTTGGCGTTTACCTCACTATTAGCCAGGCGTCGTATTCTACTTCACTGGGAATCAAATAAGCCTCCAACTACATCCCAATGGCTTGTAGATCCCATGCATTTTCTAAAGTTGGAAAAGGTTAGATGCTCTGGGGAAACTAATTTCTTTAAAAAGTGGCAATGTTTTATAACTTACTTTAACTCTCTTAAGGTCTTGCCTTCCATTTAATAGATGCACTCTCCTTCCTTTTTAATTTATTTTGTAGTAATTAAATTTTTGTCTGTTTTTAAAGATTACTATTTTATACTGCTTAATAGTAAATATTTACTTTCAACATTGACAATCTATCCGAACATTTGATTGTGATAGTTGGTTGTAATTTTCTGTTTACTTATTAGTCTTGCTTCCATTTTTCTTTTCCATTTTTATTCCTTATATCATTATTATTTTCTTTTTCTTTTCTTTTTTCTTCTGTTCTCTTTTGTAAAAAAAAAAAAAAAAAAAAAAAAAGAAACAAAGATGTAACTTTGTACTGATATAGTGTCTGTTATTTCACAATAAAAATTTGAACATAAAAATAAAAAATAAATAAAATTAAAAAAATAAAAATAAATAAAATGTCAAATCCCGGCACAGTCACAGTTTTAATTAGTTTGTATTAAATAGCCTACTTTAAATTGTATTGTTTATTTTGGTTTTAAATTTGTAATGTAGCTGCACAGTCAGAGTTTAAGTTTGTATTATTCACTTTTTTAAATTTGATTTTGTTTTAAAATTCCAATTTGGTTATTACAGAAAAGATTTTATTTTGTAAAAAAATAAATAAATAAAAGAAAAAGTGCAGCATTTAAGAAAAAAAAAAAAAACGAAAGGGCTCTTGTTCACCTTTAAACCCATATTATGGGTTTTTGAAAACGCCCTTTCATGTAGTGTGTAACACAGCTCAAAGTGAAGTAAAATATCCAGCTAAGGCTTAAATCTGTAAGTGTACAGTGTTTAAAACTGTTGATTCATCTATAAAAGAGTCGACTCATAGTGCTTCAAACGAGTCATCTTGATAACGAGTCATTAGGTGTTTTGTGATGACGTGGCTACGAAACACAAGTAGTTGCACGCGCAAACCCGGGAGATTTGAAACCTGTGGCCCCGCACACTAACACAGAAAAAAGACACACACACACACACCCCGGTCGAATGAAGTCACGCTGTGCAGATGGATATTATCGACAGTCTACCCAAAGATGAAACCTCAGCATTATAGCCTAGCCTTGAGCAGTTTGAGTGCTTCTGGAAACTACCTGCTTACAAAGAAGACTTCATCGGTTTGTTAAAGGAAGGATCAGTAAAGACTGTCAGAACATGGATCAGTGCATCATGGATCAGTTTCTTCCCCCATTTCACAAGTGTAAGTACGTGTGATTAAAATTATTGCCTCGTTTACTCTAGCTTGCAAATTGTGTATTTAATTGTGCTTTGTTACTTGTAACTGTGTGTACTGTATCAGGTTAACTCTTTATATTCTCATATCGCGTGTAAAGCCACGTTGAAAACGCGACGCGTGCCGCTATGTTTACGGATCGTCAGCTGTTCCTACATACATGCAACGGTCAAGTTTCAAAATAGTTCAGCTATTCTGGATATAACTGTGGGCGCGGATATAATGGAGGACGCGGGTGGTGAGGGATGTGTCCCGGACGCCACCCTCTCTATTCTGCCGCCCTAGGTCGCCTCTATGGACGCGCCAGTGACACCTCCCTCACCACCCGTGTCCTCAGTTATATCCGCGACCACCCCGGTCTTCAATTTCATCCGCGACACATCCCAGCAGGCTGTCATCGGTCCAATCAGTGCAGATTAGCTTCGCGCTGAGGAGGGGTTTGGGAACAAATGAATCGGTGAACGATTCATATGGGAGTCGCTAGGATAATTAGGTAAAAATAAATGCAGATTATAAGACCATAAACGTGTTTTTTGACCTTGCATGCATATTAGACTGTTGTTGGAGACCCTTACAACCTAAATATGACCCTATTTCATAATAGGGGCTGTTTAAATTTGTCTAAAATAATTTTGTTAAAATAAATCGTGACTAAATCATGAGATTAGTATCGTGAATCGTGAGTCAGGTGAATGGTTACATCCCTAGTAAATACAAAAACTATAGAATCAATGATTACAGGTTTTCAGCATTCTTCAAAATATCTTCGCTTGTGCTCAATAAGCTCAAACAGGTTTGAAAGAAGGCTGAGTAAATGATGACTCATTTGTGAACTATCGCTTTAATGTTAAAATTATGAGCATATGAATGGTCTCCTGAGTTCAGTGTGCAGCTCCAGACGCCTGTCATTCATTCATCCAGACTGTGTGTTTTCTGAACTCAGGTCAGTCATACATCATTAATGCGGCTCTACATGTGCAGATGCCTCCGTCTCTGAGGACACTGCTGACTGCTGACATTACAGCAACACACATCCTCTGATTCTCCTTCATTTACAGTTGAAGTCAGAATTATTAGCTCTCCTGTGATTTTATCAAATATTTCCCAAATGATGTTTAACAGAGCAAAGAATTTTTTACTGAATTTCACAGTATTTCCTATAATATTTTTTCTTCTGGAGAAAGTCTTATTTGTTTTATTTCGGCTAAAATAAAAGCAGTTTTTAATTTTTTTTAGACCATTTTAAGGACCATTTTAGCCCCCTTAATCAATATTTCTTTCCATTGTCTACAAACTTTAACCTAATTAACCTAGTTAAGCATTTAAATGTGACTTTAAGCTGAATCTCGACAAAATATCTAGTCAAATAGTATGCATTGTCATCATGACAAAGACAAAAGAAATCAAACATGAGTTATTAAAATTATTATGTTAAGAAATGTACAAAAATCTTTCTGTTAAAGAGAAATTGGAGAAAAGAATATTCAGGGGGGCTAATAATTCTGACCAAATCTGAGCCACAATCATTCTTATTAACACAGAGATGCTAATTAAGACCCTCCATCACAGAGATATCCACACACTCCTATTAGACTATCAAAAAATGCAGAATAACCGCAAGGTAGTGGTGTTATCAGATATGTATAATTATTTTACTTCAAAACACTGCAGTTTATTAATAAATGACCAATGGGTTAGTTTTTGTTTCGTGCTTTATTCTTTTAATAATGCTGTAACTGTTGCACTGCAGTAGCCTAGTATTTCTACTGTGGTTAATATATTTATGAATCCCTGCCTGTCTTGCTTGTGTTTTAGCTGGTGCTTTCCTGTAATGATTAAATTGATACGATGTTGATACATTTTTACATGCACAATTACAATGTTGAATAACCAACTTCATTAAGATCATCATTTTAAAACATAATACTGAAAATGTCATGTAAAACATTAGATGATCAAAAACGACAGGCATATACTGATAATAATGAATAAAAAACTAATATATTTTAGTAAATAAATGAAATAGGAGTCATTCCTGTTGATATAATATATGATGTAAATCTTAAAAGGACACTCCAAGTACAGCTTATTAAGGAGAATTTTTTTCTTAAGATTCATTCATTCATTTTCTTTTTCGTCTTAGTCCCTTTATTAATCTGAAGTCGCCACAGCGGAATGAACCACCAACTTATCCAGCATATGTTTTACACAGCGGATGCCCTTCCAGCTGCAACCCATCTATGGGAAACATCCGTACACACTGATTCACACTCGTACGGACAATTTAGCCTACCCAATTCACCTGTACTGCATGTGTTTGGACTGTGGGGGAAACCGGAGCACCCGGAGGAAACCCTTGCGAACGCAGGGAGAACATGCAGACTCCACACAGAAACGCCAACTGACCCAGCCGAGACTCGAACCAGCGACCTTCTTGCTGTACCTACTGCGCCACCGCATCGCCCCATTTTTAAAAAAAAAAAATTTGTAATTAAAATTTTCTTTTATCATTTATATATTCTAAAGATTTATTTTATATATTTAATTTTGAAAGAGTAATAATTTTACTGTTATTATTAGTATTATAATTAGCAGTAATAGAACAATTTTTGTATTTTATATACAAATTATTTAAAATTATTAGCCCTACTGTATTAATCTTTTTCAAATATTTCTCAAGTGATTTTTAATGGATTAAGGAAAGTCTCACAGTATGTTCTATAATATTTTTTCTTCTGAAGAAAGTCTTATTTGTTTTATTTTGGCTAAAATAAAACCAGTTTTAAATTTTTCTAAGCAATTTTTTCCTTTTGATTGTCTACAGAACAAACCACTGTTATACAATGACAAGCCTAGTTAACCTAATTAACCTAGTTAAGCCTTTAAATGTCACTTTAAGCTGAATACTAGTATCTAGAAAAATATCTAGTCAAATATTATGTGCTGTCATCATGACAAAGATAAAAGAAATCAGTTATTAGAAATGAGTTATTAAACTATTATGTTTAGAAATGTGTTTCTCCATTAGAAATATTTTCTCCATTAAACATGCTGTATGTAAGTTTTTGACTCTTCTAAAGCATGAAAATACCATAATATGCTCAGTGAACATTCTTGTTTATCTGAAAAACAATGCTGAAGTCAGATATTCTGCTTTGAAAATGTGTTTTCCGTGTCAGAACATCTGTCTTTTTTTTGGTAATTTTAACCTGCCCTATACCAGTTTAGCCAATTATATTTCAGCACCCCGGGTTGCCTTGCTGGAAAACAGCGTATTTCATTCATTCATTCAGAAAAGCTCTGAAAGCATGCGTCCGTGACTGAAATGGGACCTCTGGTGGACAGTGGCAGACTCTGAAATGAGACGCAGATTCAGAGTTCCACATGAGGTTATTAATTAGCAAATGACATAAATATTACAAACAGAAACATAAGGTGTGTGTCCTAACAACACGCTTCGTGATGAGATGCACCAGACGAAAGACGACAGAAATGTAAATACAGCCATTCAGAAGCACAGAATATGCACTCACTCATGAAATGGTAAGGTATATAATCTATTAAATGTACCTGTGGTCATGTCATCAAGTTTTCTGTTGTTCAGCTGTGAGAAATTGAAGCTGTTTCTAATATATCAATTCAAGATGTTGATTAGGACAAAAACTGCTTTTAATCTGGAAAGTATTTCATCTATCAGGTGCCGTTGTTTTTATTTGGAGCACGGTTTAAATCACTCGCTCCTGTCCTCAATCTGGCAAACTGCGCTTGCGTTTGTTTTGATCCAGGAGTGCAATACCTAGTTCAACCACTGGGTGTCAAACTTACATACAGCACCTTTAAACAGAAATTATGGGGAAATAAAAAAGAATTACAGTTTAACATTAGAGCTAAAATAAATAAATAAATAAATAAATAAATAAATAAATAAATAAATAAATAATTTCTTGGAAACTAGGACACAAATCCTGAAGGTTTTCATCTTTTATATATTGTTTATTTAACCATGAGCTGAATGTTCACTTTATCATGCACACTAGATTTTACAATGTTAGGACAATTAGTTCAACCAACCATTGCAATGACCAAGCACGCTGAAGTGAAACTATTATAAAAAAAAAAAACTAAAAACAATCACACTCATGCAAGAGCCAGCCTTGAGGTTGACAGTGCATATAAAGTGCACATAGAGCTCTGAAAACAGCCGACTCATCATTCTCTAGCAGACTCACAGAAAACCAGCAGAAGATGCTCATGCATACAGTATGATAACGGCCTGTGGTATATCTGGATTAACCATTGATAAACCTGATACCACAATATATGTACAGCACAGCAAAAATGCCTTTTCTTTACTGAAACAATAGAGAACATTAGAAAATGTGAAAACTGTAACAGATCAGTAGACTTTATATGTGCTACAACATGCTTATGTGTATAATAAGGTATATCAGCTGTCGTTTTTGTTGAATATTATTACATTTCTGTTCCTTTTTCCTTAGACTCTTTCTTTTTACATGAATCCTTCTTCTACATGTTCTCTGCTTGCACCCATTGTGTGGTTCACTATAGCTCCACATCCACCCTGGCACTCCATCAGCCCTACACCTGTGTCCCATCTGCCTTTCAACCCAGTGTCATCCAATGCCAACATAACTATCTGACTACAAATGGGATAGTTTCCTATTTTGCAATAGATCAGTCAGATCCCAGTAAAAACGTTATGGGAAACTGATTTTACAAATAACTGATACACAATAAAGACATATTGTGAACTTGGAGGCTATTAATCTAGGGCTGGGCAGTAAAACTGTATCTGTATTTATTGATGGTACACCACCAGGGGCAAACTGGCCATAGGGGACATTTCCCAGTGGGCTGATGGTCAATCTGGCCTGCCACCGTGAATTTGGCCTGTGCTCTCTTTTGACACTTAAGTTTATTTTATTGTAAGACAAAAGAGACAATTACACAAATATATTTGTTGTTTTTTGTTTGTTTGTTTGTTTGTTTGTTTGTTTTTACTATTGAGCTATTTGTTTTGGTAATATTTGTAAATTAAAGTGCTTAAATTAAAAGACAAAAAATGAAATAAAATTCTACTGGATCTTATATCTAAATAGATTGTTATAAATAATCAATTTACAATATAAATAACTGCTGGAAATATTCAATGATTATCATTACTGAATGATATGAAACTATATATATATATATATATATATATATATATATATATATATATATATATATATATATATATATATATATATAATCTTATTTTATTTTTTTATTTATTTATTATTTATTTTTATTTTTTATTTATTGTATCTCAAAATACTTAAATGTCTGTGTTTATATATGCTTTTTTTTGTTTCATTAGATAGTTCTTTTAACAGTTTAAAGTTCCTTTAATAACCAAGAACTTTAATTAGATTGTCACTAGCAAAGCTTCATGGGATTGTAGTTATTTGCCTAAATAAAGCTCTATTTTTAAGTCTTGTATCTTTGTCTTTTTGTCTGATAAACTTTAATGTTTAAAAATGCAATCAAACTAAAATATGATCATTTTATGTATTTATTTGTTTGTTTATTTATTTATTTATTTATGTATTTATGTATTACAAAAAGTACTGAATAAGCGGTAAGGGCATGTGTTACAACTGGAAAATAGTGTTATTATTATGAATTATTCTTTAAAAATTTGTTTTTTATTATTATTATTTTTATTATTATTATTATTATCATCAGTAGTAGTAGTAGTCATCAGAAAAAGAGTGTTCTACTGCATGAATGTATCAATATATTGTATTTCTGTCACGTTTTCAAGTTAAATCAACTCATGTTTTGATGGGTCGTCATGACATTCTGTACAATCAGTACATTCTGACACACTATACATTAAAAATCTCATGGGGTTTTACTGGATAAAATAAATACGTTATTTTTATAGAGGTGAATCCATATATTTAAGCAAATTCGGTTTTCGTCACAGCTGGAAAAGTCATATAAATTCATTGCTTAAAACAAGCTGGATCTCAGGACACTCAGCTTGCAAAAACTTGTGGAATTTAATTAGCAAAAATCACATTTTACAAAACAAAGTGTGAGGCTTTTGAATGTTGTTGTGGGCAAATACAAAAAAAAAAGCGAAGGTTAAGTTGGACCTGCAGAAAGAAAATCAAAATAATATTTAGCCCTGAAAGAGCAGCTAAATCTTGATCTGTGCGAATACACAAGCTTTGCATAAAAGTATTAAAAAGTGTGCCAGCCTGAGGGTTTCCTCCTCATGCACTTTTAGAACGTTAATACATGTCAGAAAGTTTTTCTTTGCCACAGTCACCTTTAGCTTGTTAACTAGGGTTGCAAATTTGCTTTGAAACAATGTGCATGGTTAAAAGCACAGTACAAATAAATAGGATTAGAAAAGAAATCTCATTTTAATAGGGGTGTTTTAGGTCAAGGCAACTACTCGAGCCAAGTCTGTAAAGACAAATAAAAAAAATAAATAAAAATTTTAGACAAATTCTCGTTCATTGCTCAATCTTCTCCCTCTCCAGACCAGCCTATGATGAATACAGCGGAGTGAAATTAGCTGATCTTCTGTGAAGAATGTTGATGGAATGAATGCAGCTTAAAAAAAAAAAGCTGAAGGGCACTGAACAAGGTGTATTGTGTATCAATGAGCAATGGCACTTTAGAAGGCCTGCGCCGCCGAACAAAGGTCAGTCGAGTAGCCGTGTTTCACCAAGATAAAGCCTGTGCACAGCCTACATAATCATCCTGTCATGATAAAGCCCATTGTGTACAATTGTCCATTATGATTTAAATTATAAAAAAGCTGCAGATAGGAATATCTTCTCTTGCACTTGAGGAGGAGAAACACTTAGGGATCTCAAAGTTATTCCGTCTTATCGGTGAACGGGCCACTGTCCTGCTAATTGATAGGTATGAAGAGGACAGAAAAGAAGCAGCAGAAATACAGAGAATAAACTGTTTTAGCTTCTCTCGCAGTGTTGTTGGCCTGCGACAAGATCCGTTTCTTAATTGGTGTTTTGAATAAACTTTTGAGGGGGATAATTGCCCACAAGCTGAAGAGGTTTTTTGCAGTTTTTGTGTCAAAATGTGCCACTTCGCTGGAGACCGATCTTTAACATTTTGCCCAGGGAATGAACATTTCTGTTTAATTAATATTTGTGGCCTTAAGTTAACTTTGAAATTGGTATTGCAAGGTGAAATAAGTTTTGGGCTTGAAAAGGTGGCAGTTAATACTTAGCTTTACAAGTGTTTATGCCTATTATATACATTTAACCTTATTTACTGTAGCCTAGAGCACAAAATTCGCATAATAAAAATAATAATAATAATAATAATGTTAAATTGCTCACTTGTCATCGAAGATAGAAGAACATTCAAATCGTTGTCCTTGGTGATTCCTAAAATGGAGGTCTGGCACTTTAGGAAAAAGAAAATCATAAAAGATTAAAAACCGCTCCTAATGATGCACCGAGGTCTTATGCAGTGAAATGATTGATCTGTTAGAAAAAAACTTAACATTTTTACAGCATTATTAGTACCTTTATGCGTATTCACAGCCACAAGCATGCGAGAAGTCTGATTCTTTTCTGTGAACCGGTTCTCTCGAACAGTTCGTCTCTGGTGATTCAAATAACTAAATCATCATTTCATTTACGTTATCGCGCAGACACTTAATATGTCTGCAGTTATGTTATTAAAGCATCCGCACTGGCGTCCTATACATGAACTTGCCTTTTCCACAAACCATGATAAGTTTAGCTTCAGCAGTTTGTTCGTGTGCTCGTTTGACCCATGTGCACATCATATGTTTATCAGTTCTTCGGTCCGATTCGGAGCTGATACCTCCTGGAGCACTGAAAAATACACAAAATCCGACATCAAACAATAATATACGGCGGTAAAACTGCTCATTCCGTGTAAGACTTACTGTAGAGCTCGTAAGAAAGAGTGCATTGATCGAGTAACTGAACTTGGGAACTGTTTAGACGGTTCAGTCGATTTAGTGAAATGATTCAAAGAATGATTCGTTCGCGAATCATAACAGCAAAAGTGAACTTATTTCGTTTGTGTGTGTGTGTGTGTCCACCCCTAACTTAGATGACCTGAGAACTTGCATATAGGATCAAGTTGTTTGATATTCAAGGACTTCCTCCATCTTTGACAGAATATTGTTTACATGCAAAGCGACCTCTTTTGGCTGATAGATAATCGAAGCGCTCAGCAAGGGCACGACAATGATGAAAACTAAGCAAGAGAGGGAAAAACACTGGCCTTGGGTGCCAAACACTCAAATCAAGGCCTGCTTTTCTAATATCACGTAAAGCAGTGAATATACATGTGAAATATATGTAGAACGTACATGTATATAGGCTATTATATTATATTATATAGCGACCTTCTTGCTGGGAGGCGACAGCGCTACCCACTGCGCCACCGCTACATAATATTTATTTTATATTATATTATATGACATTATATTATATTTATATTATATTTATATTATATTATGCTATATTATATTACATTACATTATATTACATTATATTTTATTTTATTATATAGTTTATAGTCCGCCTGGAGCAAGAAGGCCTATTGCAGGGGTAGGGAACCTATGGCTTGGGAGCCACATGTGGCTCTTTGAAAAATTATAACAGTCACTAAAAATCAGTTTTCTAATTAAAATACAGTTACAATATCCTTTATATTGTATTTTTTTACAGCAAAATGAATAAGGACTTTAAAATAAAAGGATGTTTCAATCAATACACATGTGTGGCGCTGTGGTTTAACTTGAACTGTGACACCAATAAAGCGCGAGCAACTTACATTTCTATGATAACCTCACGCATGTAGTGGCGATGGCAAAAAGAAAAAATAATTATAAACTGTCCTTAATACATTGTGATGCGTCATATTTGCTTATTTTTGAATTGTGCATGGACATAAATAAAGGTTTTGTTATACACATCCCTCCACCCACAATGGCTCTTTACATAAATGCATTGATAAAAAAATCAGAAATGGCTCTTTGCTGAAAAAAGGTTCCCTACCCCTGGTCTATTGTAAACAAAACATGAAAATTCTGCCATCTTTTGTGACCCTGGACCCCAAAACCAGTGGTAAGTATCAATTTTTGGAAATTGAGATGTATATCTTATCTGAAAGTTAAATAAATAAGCTTTCCTGGGAATATTGTTTGTTAGGATAGGACAGTATTTGGATGACATACAACAATATGAGGATCTGGAATCTGATGGTTACAACAATTCTAATTATTGAGAAAATCACCTTTATTGTCCAAATTAAATACATACTGTAGCAATGGATATTTCTAATCAGAAATTGAGTTTGTATATATTTACAGTAAGATTACACTCTTTAGCATTCTAGTTTTAGCATAAACAAACAATTTTGACTATTACAGTGTTTTTTGGCTGTTGCCAAATATAGACCTGTGCAAAATGAGACTGGTTGTGAGGTCCACATTTACTTATTCTCCACTCATTCTCCCAAACCTTTCTGAGTTTGTCCTTCTGTTGATAATTAAAAACCTTCCTTAGATTTGTTTGCTTACTATAGAAGCTAATAGTTACCCATATCCAATATTCATTCAAAACAGCATCTTTTGTATTCAACATGAGAAACAAATTAAGCTTGAAACCATTCCTGGGTCATCAAATCACGAGCAACTCTTGTGCCAGCTATCACAAATAACAAAGGCCGGGCTTGTTTTATTATCTTTATTGGAAATATAATCTGTTTGTCAGTCAATTGATTTGTTCAAACGTGTGTGTTATCTACACACAGCTAGATAAGCCCACGGCGCAGTCTGAGCACTTGACCACACATGCAGGACAACGATAGCAGAGGAGAAGCAGGAAACGCTTCATCGGTGTGAGATCCAGCGCCGATTGTGAGATTCTCACTTTCACATCAGGTAATCTGACCACTCGCCTCAAGCAGCCCAGATCTCCCAGAGAACTCAGACTACTGCTAACACCAGCCATAACTAATATCGTGATCAGAGCCCAGAATTGAACACGATGAGTGACTGTAAATGCCATTTGAGTAAAATATCCCAAGCAAAAGTGGTTTTTGTAATGATTTATTTATTTTTTAAATCATAGCGAGCACATAATTACATTTACATTTAGTCATTTAGCAGATGCTTTTGTCCAAAGCGACTTACAAATGAGGACAAGGAAGCAATTTACACAACTATAAGAGCAGCAGTGAACAAGTGCTATAGACAAGTTTCAGGTGTGTAAAGTCTAAGAAGCAAAGCATTAGTAATGTTATTTATTTTTGAGAGAGAGTACAGTTAGTGGTATAGCCAGAGAGGCAGTTGCAGATTAGGAAGGAAAGTGGAGACTAAACAGTTGAGTTTTTAGTGGTTTCTTGAAGACAGCAAGTGACTCTGCTGTTCTGATGTAGTTAGGGAGTTCATTCCACCAACTGGGCAGATTGAATGTGAGAGTTCGGGAAAGTGATTTCTTCCCTCTTTGGGATGGAACCACGAGGCGACGTTCATTCACAGAACGCAAGTTTCTGGAGGGCACATATATCTGCAGAAGTGAGAGCAGATACGAAGGAGCAAAGCCAGAGGTCGCTTTGTAAGCAAACATCAGAGCTTTGAATTTGATGCGAGCAGCAACTGGCAGCCAGTGCAAACGGGTGAGTAGCGGAGTGACATGTGCTCTTTTGGGTATATTAAAGACCACTCGTGCTGCTGCGTTCTGAAGCAGCTGAAGAGGTTTGATAGAATTAGCTGGAAGCCCGGCTAGTAGACATATCAGGGAGAAAAAAAGAGAGCACTTTAAAATGTTCAGTTTCTCTGCAGAATTATAGTTCCTGTGTATGTGCTGTGTGTATATAGTAACTGTGTATAGTTACTGTTAACCCCTTCAGACTTTAATTTTGCTCCAAGTTTCTGAAAAACGTAACAGAATGTTTTTACAGCTCCTAGAAATGAGATCAGATTATAATAATAAAACTTCAACACCCTTTAAGTGATATGTTTTAGTTCATTTTAATGGACATTAGGGGTAGCACGGTGGCACAGCACAATCGCTTCACTGCAAGAAGGTTGCTAGTTCGAGCCTCAGCTGGGTCAGTGGGCATTCTGTGTGGAGTTTGCATGTTCTTCCTGTTCGCGTGGGTTTCCTCTGGTTGCTCTGGTTTCCCCCACTAGTCCAAAAATATGTGGTGAATTGGGTAAGCTAAATTGTCCATAGTGTATGTGTGTGGGTGAGTGTGTATGGATGTTTCCCAGTGATGGGTTGCAGCTGGAAGGGCATCCTCTGTGTAAAACCAACACAATCTCACGGTAATTCGTAACTTTTTGATTTAGTGGCTAATTCGTTAGAATTCATTCAATCTAATTCGTACAATTTTGTATGATTTGCTCATCCCCCAAAGATGCTTGGATTTAGGGGTGGGGTTAGGTGCCACGCCTCCTTTTTAAAATCGTACAATTTCGTATGACTGAACTCGTACAAATTGGGACGAATTAGCCACTAAACTGACAAAACATAAAATACTTACGTTTTCAGAGATCAGGCTGGTAAAACATATGCTGGATAAGTTGGCGGTTCATTCCGCTGTGGCAACCCCGGACTAATAAAGGGACTAAGCCGAAAAAAAAATGAATGAATGAATGAATGTATGAATGGACATTAGGTCAGATTATACCAACATTAAATACAAAAAACCCATACATGAATGTTGGTATAAATGTAACAGTGGTAATAGAGGTTCATCGTAATGAAGGACATGAAATTAAGAGTATACATGATTGATAGTTGGCAACGCAGTGGCACAGTAGGTAGTGCTGTTGCCTCACAGCAAGAAGGTTGCTGGTTCGAGCCTCGGCTGGGTCAGTTGGCGTTTCTGTGTTGCGTTTCTAATAACTGATTTATTTTCTCTTTGCCATGATGACAGTAAATAAAATTTGACTAGATATTTTCAAGACACTTCTATACAGCTTAAAGTGACATGTAAAGGCTTAACTAGGTTAATTAGGTTAACTAGGCAGGTTAGGGTAATTAGGTAATGTATAGCGATGGTTTGTTCTGTAGACAGTCGAAAAAAAAATAGCTTAAGAGGGTTAATAATTTTGACCCTAAAATGGATTTTAAAAAATTAAAAACTGCTTTTATTCTAGCCAAAATAAAACAAATAAGACTTTCTCCAGGAGAAAAAATATTATCAGACATACTGTAAAATGTCCTTGCTCTGTTAAACATAATTTGGGAAATATTTAAAAAAGAAAAATTCAAAGGGGGGCTAATAATTTTGACTTCAACTCTATTTTTTTTTTACATTTTATAAAAATGCATGATGTAATTTGAAATATATTTTCTAAAGTTGCTCAAATCGGAATCCTCTTTGCAGGTTTGTTCAGCAGAGTGTTGGAGAGGACAGAAGAGACTGACTGTGAGAGTCCAGAAAGCCTGACAAGCTGTCCAGCATCAAAGTCTTCCTGCCATCAAACCCCAGAGGATGAAGATGTTGATCTGAGAGCTGAGCAGGTACATGTGCAGAGCCGCTCTGGGTCAGGATCTCTGACTGTGAAAGAGAGCGCAGAGTTAGTGGGACAGAAATAAGAAAGAAAGAGCAAGAGGAAAAATGGAGGCCATGAGCACTTACGTCTGCAGCTGTCACTGTAGGAGAGTATCTGCAGGAGCTTTATGGCAGCTGTGGATCGCCATCATCCGCAGTTTTATCTTCAAAGTTTTGTCCATTTTGAAATTGAATCAATTTAGAAAGAAACTAAAAATCAAAAGTAGAAAAGTCATCGTTCATGGCCAATGGCTTTTCTAACTAGTAACTGGAGAGAGGGGGCATTTTTTCCATTCAAGTTTTAGCTTTTATATAGATTGTATTATTATTATTGTAATGAAATCATGAACTTTACCTATTTTTAATATCTATCTACAAATAGATAGATAGATAGATAGATAGATAGATAGATAGATAGATAGATAGATAGATAGATAGATAGATAGATAGATAGATATAGATAGATAGATACATAGATAAATAGATAGATAGATAGATAGATAGATAGATAGATAGATAGATAGATAGATAGATAGATAGATAGATAGATAGATAGATAAATAGAACGATGTCTTGAACAATAGATAAAGCGATAGCTAGAACAATAGATAGATATCTGGAACGATGTACATCTAGAATGCTAGATGGATATGTAGAATGATAGATAGAATAATATCTAGAACAATATTTAGAATGATATATTGAGTAATAGATATCCAGAACAATGTATAGAACAATAGAGTGATATCTAGAACAATGGATAGAAGTCTAGAATGACAGACATGTAGAATGATAGATATCTAAAACGACAAATAGATGTCTAGAATGATAGATATCTCGAATGATAGGTATTTAGAACAATATCTGGAACGATAGATGGATATCTAGATTGACAGAACGAAAGAGAACAATATCTTGAACTATAGATATCCAGAACAATGTCTTGAACAAAAGAGCAATATCTAGAATAATAGATATCTAGAACAATGTCTGAAACGATAGATGGACAGATAGATGGATATCTAGAATGACTGAACGATATTTACAATGATAGAATGAAAGATAGATGTACAGAACAATGTCTAGAACAATAAATAGATGTCTAGAATCATAGATCCCTAGAATACTAGGTATCTAGAGCAGTATCTGGAATGATAGATAGAAATATGGATATCTAGAATGATATCTAGAACAATAGATGATATCTAGCATCATAGACATCCAGAATGATAGAACGATAGATATCTAGAACAATGTCTAGAACAATAGAGCGATATCGGGAACAATGAATAGATCTCTAGAATGATAGATACCTAGAACGATAGGTACAACGATAGAACAATGTCTTGTACAATAAATAGATCTCTAGAATGATAGATATCTAGAACGATAGGTATCTAGAACAATGTCTAGAACAATAGAGCAATATCTAGAACAATAAATAGATCTCTAGAATGATAGATATCTAGAACGATAGGTATCTAGAACAATGTCTAGAACAATAGAGCGATATCTAGAACAATGAATAGATCTCTAGAATGATAGATATCTAGAACGATAGAACAATGTCTTGTACAATAAATAGATCTCTAGAATAATATATATCTAGAACGATAGGTATCTAGAACAATGTCCAGAACAATAGAGCAATATCTAGAACAATAATAGATCTCTAGAATGATAGATATCTAGAATGATCGGTATCTAGAACAATATCTGGAACGATAGATGGATATCTAGAATGATAGAACGATAGATAGAACGATATCTTGAACTATAGATATCCAGAACAATGTCTAGAGCAAAAGAGCAATATCTAGAACAACAGATAGATGTCTAGAATGATAGATATCTAGACTTATAGATATTTAGAACTATATCTGGAATGATAGACGGACAGATAGATATTTAGAATAATGGAACAATATATAGAACGATAGAAAGAATCATAAACAGATATCCAAAACAATGTCTTGAACAATAGAGCGATATCTAGAAAAATAAATAGATGCCTAGAATAATAGATATCTAGAACAATATATGAAACGATAGATAGACAGATGGATATCTTGAATGACTGAACGATATTTAGAATAACAGAATGAAAGATAGATGTACAGAACAATGTCTAGAACAATAAATAGATCTCTAGAATGATAGATATCTAGAACAATGTCTAGAACAACAGAGCAATATCTAGAACAATAAATAGATCTCTAGAATGATGGATATCTAGAATGATAGGCGGACAGATGGATATCTAGAATGATATAATGATATCTAGAAAGATAGATAGATGATATCTAGCATCATAGACATCCAGAATGATGTCTAGAACAATAGAGCGATATCTAAAACAATAGAATGATAGATATTTAGAGCGATAGATATCCAGAACAATGTCTAGAACAATAGAGCGATATCTATAATAGATAGAAATACTAGAACAATAGATAAATGTCTAGAATCATAGAGATCTTGAACAATATGTGGAATGATAGACAGATATTTAGAGTGATAGAACAATATCTAGAACGATAGATATCCAGAATAATGTCTAGAACAATAGAGTGGTATCTAGAACAAGAAATAGATGTCTAGAATGATAGATATCTAGAATGATAGGTATCTAGAACAATATCTGGGACAATAGACAGATAGATGGATAACTAGATTGATAGAACTATATCTAGAATGATATCCATGACTAGACATCCAATGACTAGAATGATGTCTGTTTATTCTATATATTTCTAAAACAATATCTAGAATTATAGATCGTCATAAACTTTCTTTGCTGATGTGTATACATGATTGCAAAAAATATTAGTATTATTATCATCATCATCAATATTCAAATTTTAATTGTCACACAGTCATGCTCAGTATGATATGCAGTGAAATACTTTCACTGAAAGTATTTCACTGCATATCATTGCATATCATTGATCGTTTCTTTGAAATTCCCTGCGTCTTGTTCACTTGTCAGGATGTTGCCTTTTTTCCCACAATTCCTGACTTTGATGCATGACAAATATGCAAATGGAGATGTGTTGATACATATAAGTGTTTCCTGCAGTGCTTTATACACCAGCCCTGTCCTGCCCGACTGTATATAATGAGCCTTTAACCAACAGACTTGTAGGACAAGAGACAAAACAATGGGTCGGCGATCAATAGCAGTTGTGCACAGCACTCCAGAGGTCAGAGGTCTCATTTAGATTGTATGTCATGTGACACAGTGAGCACAGGGATCCCACAATCCTCCTCAAGTTCATCAGCCGTCAGCAGGTCAGATCTTGCTCTCCAGACACTACAGAATAATCAATAGCGCACTGCTGGACACAGTCAAACAGGGCAAAAATCAGCTTTTACTGAGTTCTGATCAATTTAATTTACCTTTCTGCATTTGTATTCACTGACTTACATTAATTGAAAAGACGCTGAATGCTCTTTTTGATGAACTGTTTAATTTCGGATACGCCTCACATTGTGTTTGTTCAATACTGTACATGCATAAAGGTAAATTAAACTGATCAGAACTGAGTATATTGCTACACTGTAAAACAAATATCTGTTCATTCTTCTCCACGATGGACGTCCAGCGTTCTCCAGCGCCTAGACTGCAGCTCTGCACAGGAAGTTTGGCCAGAGGAGAAATGGTCGTGCCCAACTGAGCCTGGTTTCTCTTGAGGTTTTATTTCATTCACTTTCGTCAATTGGTGAAGTTTGTTCCTTGCCACTGGCTTGCTTGCTTGCTTGGTTTGGGACTTGTGGAGCTGCGCATCGATGGATTACACATCAGTGTTTGGACTGAAAATTAAACCACACTGAACTGAACTAAACGGAACTTCAACTCTGACTGAGACAGTTTACATTTACTAGAACTTCTATGTTAAGCTGCTTTAACACAATCTATGTTGTAAAAGCGCTAGAGAAATGAAGATGAATTGAAAAAAAATGTATTAATTAAGAGGTTCTGTATTTAGTGATTTATTTATGGTTATGAATTGCTTTAGGAGACATTGATCTCTATTAACTTTTGATGTTGAAAATTCAACTCTACAGTTTACCAAGTGATTTTTATTGACATTTTAGTCATTTGAAACAATATATTGTATGAAAAACTATATATTAAGGTTGTAAAAGAACAGAAAATGTACTGGCAACACCAACCCAGACAATATATCACTTCGAACTATTTAATAATGTCAATAAAATGTCAAAAAAAAAGTATAAATAAATTTAAGAAGAAAAAAAACATAAATAAAAATACATAAAATTTACTGAACCCAATTTAAAAAATAAATTAAATTTGTACAGAAGATTTCACATTTAAATAAATGCTGTTCCTTTAAGAATACTGAGACAAAATGTGTCACTTGTCATAAAATTACAGAATCACTTTGATCAATGTTGATTTTCTGAGGGATCATGTGGCGGGACTGGAGAAATGCACGAAGTAAAGTACATGTTACATTATAATAAAATAGAAAAGCGGTATTTTCATTCGACTTGGTCCCTTTATTCATCAGGGGTCACCACAGCAGAATGAACCACCAACTAATCCAGCATATGTTTTACACAGCGAATGCCCTTCCAGACAATTTAGCTTACCCAATTCACCTAGAGCGCATCTGTTTGGACTGTGGGAGAAACCCGAGCACCCGGAGGAAACCCACACCAACATGGGAAGAACATGCAAACTCCACACAGAAATGCCAACTGACCCAGGCAGGATTCAAACCAGCGACCTTCTTGCTGTGAGGCGACAGTGCTATTATTTTCTTAATTATTTTCTTTATTCTCCATTTCCACCTGGGGATACTCTTCCCGAGGCCCTCAGACTATGCAGAGTCACTAATTCGATCCAAGACCAACGACGAGATGATCCCAAGGTTTCCATATCCTGGACCAGGCCGTATCCTGAGCAGCTACTGTGGTGGTCAAGGAGTAGTGGAACATGAGACTGATTCCTGTGACGCTCCAGAGACAGACGAGTCTTCGCTGAAGCCAGCTTCCAGCCTCCGCCACTGAGACTGCAGCTCTGCACAAGACGTTTGGCCAGCGGAGAAATTAAAATGATCGTGCCCAACTGAGCCTGGTTTCTCTCAATGTATTTTTTCTTCACTTTCACCATTAGTGAAGTTTTTTTTCCCTCTCCGCTGTCGCCACTGGCTTGCATGGTTCAGGATCTGTAGAGCTGCGCATCGTTGGATTTGCTCTTCAGTGTTTGGACTCTCAGTAGTGATTATTAAACCACACTGAACTGAGCTCAAC
The DNA here is from genome assembly GCF_903798145.1 of Danio aesculapii. Classification (NCBI taxonomy): domain Eukaryota; kingdom Metazoa; phylum Chordata; class Actinopteri; order Cypriniformes; family Danionidae; genus Danio; species Danio aesculapii. The sequence goes on from NC_079453.1 coordinate 47,922,991, forward strand.
TGAACTGAACTTAAACACTACAAACTGAACTACACTGTTCCTATTTACTATGACCTTTTATGTGAAGCTGCTTTGACACAATCTATATTGTATAAGCGCTATACAAATAACGGTGAATTGAATTGAATTGAATTGCTAACCACTAAGCCACAGTGCCGCCCAGCATTACTTTAAACAACACTATTAATCAGAAGTATTGTTGTATTTACTGTATTTTTAAAATACATTCAGTATCTGGTGAGCATAACTACTGCAAACTGGAGTTAATAATAATAATAAAAAACATCAGAAACCACAATAAGCTGCACAGAAAATTGCTAAAATGTTTTATTATTTTATTATTATTATTATCATTGTCATCATTATTATTCAAGTTTAGATGTAACAGACATCTTTGCCATCTTTATTGAATCTTTTTTGCATGTAAAAAACTACATGAAAATGAAAGGAAAAAACCAAACCGTTAAGGTGGCAGCTGAAATAAACAAGAGAAGTCTAAACTCATCATCTATGCACTTTAAATGCAGCAAGTGTAAAAACAATAACATTCTACCAATAAAGGTTAAAACATTTACATATTTATGCCCTTCGCCTTGACCAGACAAGCTTCCGGGCTCCATCAAATACTCCTCGTGTTTCAATATTGCTGAGACCTTCAAACATAGGCGAGATCTTGTTCATTTATTATAACGCAGTACCTGTACTTAGCATGCTAATAACACGTTTCCACTTTCTTCTTTAGCAATAGAGTAACTGAAGTGCAAGCATTAACATTTTCAAATCAAAATGAAAAGAAATAAAATAAAGACAAATGTTATTTAATACCCAACCGTATAAATGGTGTTGAAAAGCGTCACTTGATAATGATTTCAGTTCATTTTAAGAGGCATTTGCAGTTAAGCAGCGTTGTAAGGCTAGTTTCCGAGAGAGCAAATTAGACATTTCAAGCCTCAATTCTCTCCCCTTTTCCACAAGTTTATATAAATAATGTCTGTATGAAGTCAGACTGGACCAAACTTACTGAATCTGTGAAGTGAATGTGGAGGAAAAACACACACGGGAGCTCAACTCAATAAAAACAGATATGTCGCTAGCAACCAGGGCTGATTTTCCTAGTCAAATGAAATGAAAAGCTGTCAATGTGCAGAAACATTTCAAATATATCAAGCTTTTTTCCACTCGATATGTTCATTCTGAGCTCATTGTAGTTCAGTTGTCCACTCCACATATAACAACTGCAAAAGGAGCAGAGACCGAAGTACAGCCGGGTGAAACAACAATATAAATAACAATGTTATGCCTCTTTGAGACACCCGCCATCCAAAGGCACCAGAAACACCTGCAGTTATTAAGTTTCATCAACAGTACATTGAATAAAATTGTACAAAATAATAATTATCTGCTCTGTAGAATTAAAACTGAAACAAAACAAATCTAGACTGGCAGCAAGTTATTCTTGTTTTATATTATAGAGCACTGGCTCCTATCAGACGACCAAAATAAAGATCAGATTCCCTTAAATGAAGAGCAGGAGAAAACAATAACAGGAAGACTTCAGTCTGATTCAACGAGCTTCTTCATCAACTATAAAGCACAAATACACAGCAACAGAAAATGGAATGAATACACTACCTGACAAATGTCTTGTCGCCTATCCAAGATTTAGGAACAACAGATAATAACTTGACTTCTAGTTGATCATTTGGTATCAGAAGTGGCTTATATGAAAAGCAAAGGCCTCTAGATTACGCTTATTTTACCACAATAAAATATGAACATGTCTTGATTTTTAATTATTTAATGGGCTCTATGCACAGCTGGAGTTTTAAAGCCGATGATAAACTTCCGGTGAAAGCTTAATGTGAGTATTTTTAATTTCACAAGGTTGTTTTTACAGCAGCGATGTTGTAATGTAAATACAAGACATTCAGTTAAATAGACTTCAGCATTCATTTAGGTGTTCAAGTGTAAAACGAGATGAAAGACCGTTGTAACCGCTATTGCGATCACTAGCAATAAGCCAGCGCAGAAATTCCATTGAAAATACTGGGGTAAAATAAACATATTTTAAATATTTTAAAGACATGGCGGGGGGAAATGGAATTTAATGCAGTCCTTCTTGTCTGATCTGAGACCCACTTCATATTGTATATCTAACAGGCGGTGAAGATGGCAGATTTTTTTAAAGAAATCAGATTTTAAACTTGACAATATTGTAATGGAAAGACAGCTCACCGGAAGCCCTAGGGCTGCCTGGCAATATTGTGTCTGACTCCATCATGAGATTGGAGGACTGCATCCATACATCTCTGCAATGACTCAAATCACTGATTAATAAAGTCATCTGGAATGGCAAAGCAAGCGTTCTTGCAGGACTCCCAGAGTTCATCAAGAATCTTTGGATTCATCTTCAATGCCTCCTACATCTTTCCCCCGACATGCTCTATAATGTTCCTATCTTGTGACTGGGCTGGCCAATCCTGGAGCACCTTGACCTTTTCTTTCAGAAACTTTGATGTGGAAGTATGAGGAGCGCTATCCTGCTAAAGGTTGTGCCCTCTCCTGTCATTTGTAATGTAATGGGCAGCAAAAATGTCTTGATACCTCAGGCTGTTGATGTTGCAGATCTCTTGCATTCCCCCATACTGAATGTAACCCCAAACCATGATTTTTCCTTCACCAAACTTGACTGATAACTGTGAGAATATTGAGTCCATGTGGGTTCCAGTAGGTCTTCTACAGTATTTGTGATGATTGGGATGCAGTTCAACAGATGATTCATCAGAGAAATCAACCTTCTGCCACTTTTCCAAACGATCAACTAGAAGTCAAGTTATTATGTGTTGCTCTTACAACTGGAATCGACGACAAGACTTTTGTCAGGCAGTGTAGTGGCCAAAGATTACAATAAAAACATAGTACGTTTGTTTATAATATTCCACCTTTGGAGGAAAGGAAATTGAATCGTTTTTACTGTTGATAAAAAGAAAAGAAAGTTCAGGTGTTGCTTCATTACGTCGTTTGCTACATTTGCAAATGTAAACGTTTGTCAGAGCCAAACTTCAGGCCCTCATTCAGACGCGAGTTCAATGTTGCATATCAACATCTCATGTAGAAAATACTTTGTACACTATATCAGGCACTGATCATATGATTTCACTATTAACAACCTAGAAAAAAAATAGTTTTTTTTTTTTTTGTGTGTGTGTGTATTCCTTCCCAAATTTAGTTGTAGAGTAATAAGAATTGCATCCCAGCAACTAAGGCAGCAGCTTAAAAGTTTTGATGGAATTCTGTGAGTTCCTTAACTGTGTATCTATCAAACCCAAACAGTAAAAAAAGACATTTAGTATAATGTTAACTAGAGACAGTCAACTTAAATCAGCCAAACACATTCCCTGAGGATGCTGGATGTTTGTTTGAGGACACAGTCATACTGTTGCCATGATGACAGACGGACGACTGCCACGTTTCCTACACCGAAGCAGAAACACATCCTCATGTTCGTCAAGAGAACTTTCCATAAATCCACCATTAAACACACAGAGACCAAGAGGAAAATGAGTCGATGTACCTTGCCTCGCTGAACTGCCTCGCTAACAAAAATATATCTAAATAGCTACATGTACCGATGTCACCAAAAAAAGCTGTTAAAAGTGTGTGAGCTCCCACAGACAATATGTTATGCTAAGTTTCTTGCATTAGGCACCATCTTGGCACGTATTTTCCGTAAAAAGCTCATTGGTTAGAAGGGTTGGGTTCGGGAGCCGCTCGGTGCAGGCCTCGCTGGATGTGTGTGGTGAAATCGTATTTATCGGTGCAAGCGTGCAGACAGATGCTGCACTGGAAGGGCCCGCCGTCCCCGTGGCAGCTCATATGCAGGGCGTACAAGACCTCGTCCAGGAAGACAATCCCACAATGGACGCATTTACTGGAGAGATCATCTTGCGTAGCTTGATCAACCTTCTCCGATTGAGAAGATACCTTCGGGGTTGAGCGTTCCTCTTCAGGATCATCCATTCGGTCAGAAGCAGGGGACGCTAGTTTCTCCTTAGCATTGGGCGCTCCGTTGGACGTCGGACTGGGTTTGGAATGTTTCATGGCCAGGTCAAGAGGAGTATCGCTTTCGGGTCCAGAAGCTGTCGGAGGTGGAAAGTGAGGCGGTAAACTGAAGGCAGGATAAGGCACGAAGCTTTGGCACGGATTAGGAAGTCCAGCACTCAAATAGTGACCTGCTGCGTTTCCCGGAACAGACATCTTGTATTTAGTCCAGAAGCGCAGCCAGTCTGTTTCGTTTTGCAGGTCGTTATGGAGAAACGGCAGGCTGAAGATCGGATATTGGTATTTCTCGATGGGGCTTCCGGGCGGAGAGTAACTAGCTTGTTTTGATGGACGCATGTACTTCTCGATTGGACTGCCTCTTTCTGATCCACCTTTCCCATCTGCGCCTTGGGGTCCTAAACTGAGCCCGTTCCCCTCGACGGATCCTCCGTCCACTGGACTCTTGTGCATATGCAGCGGAGGCATACGCTTGTGGATCTCTAGCGTCTGGTTGACGAGGAAAGCGTGTGTGGAACGAGGACTGGGGTGACTTTTGGTTCCAGAGGGGCCGTAAGCCTCATATTTGACTTGGGCCTCTGCTCGTGATAAAGAGCCGTCGGATCCGGCGTCTTCTGTCCTCCTTTCTAAAGGACTCCCGTTCAGACGCTCCTCGCTGTTGACCCGTTGTTGTTTGGAGCCCACCTGCTCTGATGGGATGGGGTCAGGGTTCAGGCGCTTCCGTGTCCGCCGACGGATGATCTGCTCGCCGTTGTTTTGCTTGATTATGTTCAGCGGTCTGGGGGTCTGTAAGAGAAATAATTAAGATTAGAAAACACACTTAATAAACAGAATAAGGCATTACTCTATTCACTATTTTTTTCCAACACGTTTGCCAGTGGTGTTGACAGAAGAGTCGGAAAGAGAAAGCACTCCCTGTCAGTATTACTAATTTTACAAAAACATATTGTTTTGTTGTAAATATGAATATATACAAATAAAAATAAACCCTTTACAGTTTTCAAATCTGTGTTTGTCTTATCAATACAATCAAAATGACAGAGTATTTTATTTACAGTATATAGTAATGTGCAGAAACGCATGACCACGTTTGCCAACCCCAGTGCATTAAAAATGCAGATTTACAGCTAGTGATATGCACATCGCACAGGATGCTTCTCTTACTTAGCTTTTTTGTCTTGTTGCTAGTATAAATATCATTCATTCTTTCATTTTCTTTTCAGCTTAGTCCCTTTATTAATCAGGGGTCACCACAGCGGAATGAACCGCCAACTTATCCAGCATATGTTTTACGCAAAGGATGCCTTTCCAGCTGCAAACCATCTCCGGGAAACATCCATACACACTCATTCACACACATACACTATGAACAATTTAGCTTGCCCAATTCACCTGTACCGCATGTCTTTGGACTTGTGGGGGAAACCAGAGCACCCAGAGTAAACCCACGCCAACACGGGGAGAACATGCAAACTCCACACAGAAATGGAAACTGACCCAGCCGAGGCTCGAACCTGGGCCTTCTTGCTGTGAAGCGATTGTGTTACCCACTGTGCCACCGTGACGCCAGTCTAAATTTCTAAAATTCTTAAATCAAGAAGCATTCTTGTTTAAGAAATAATACGATAAATTTAAGTTAAGGATTAAATTAAGCAGTTTTTCCTTAAAACAAGCAAAATAATCTTGTTTTTTCTTTTGTCATATTTTGCTAACCCCATTGGCAGATTCATTTGCTCGTTTTAAGGAAAAACTCACCTCATTTTGGGATATTATTTCTAAAAACAAGACAATATTTTTTGCTTGTCTAGAAAATGCTTCTCGATTTAAGAAATTTTAGATATTTGGACAAGAAACAAGCCAAACATATCTAAGAAAAATATTTTTTGCAGTACCTAACTTGCAGCACTGTCATACATAAGGCCAATAAAAATTCTTAATGCTGTAGTTAACATTAAGCAAGAATGATAAACACATTAGAAATTGAACTTGACTGTATAGCTGACAGCTGTCATCCAATCCATCCTCTGCACTTCAATCACCGTCTGGTTCGGCTCAGCTGCCAAAACCGACCTCCGTAGACTACAGCGAATAGTGCGGACTGCTGAACGAATCACTGGCACAACCCTTCCTACACGTCAAGAAATGTATTCTTCCAGAGTGAGTAAAAGGGCTCGCAAAATCACTCTGGACCCCTCACACCCAGCACACTACCTGTTCCAACTGTTACCGTCTGGTCGGCGCTTCAGAGCACCAAGCACAAAAACAGCCAGACACAGGAAAAGTTTCTTTCCTCAGGCTGTCTACCTTATGAACAGTTAAATATTCCCCTACTGTGCAATAAATATGTGCAATACTTTCTCATACGCACTTGTACACAGCACCTTATATCAATATACAATGCAATACTCTCTACATTCGCACTTGTACACAGCACCTTATAACCTGTATATTTATAACAATCTGTACATACAACTCAACATCCAGGTTTCTTAACTAACCGCATCTGTTTAATGTTCATCATTTTTATTTAATTTTTTTCATATTTATTTTGTGTTGTCACTTTATGTACACTGGAAGCTTCTGTAGCCAAAACAAATTCCTTGTGTGTTTGAAGCACACTTGGCAATAAAACTGATTCTGATATAGTGTAACCAATTTATATAAATGAGTTTGTAAAAAAATCAATATATAAAATAATTGTTATGTTTTTTAATTTAATGTTCTTGGCTTAAACTGACAAACAGAAACAAAACATGAGAATGATTACCAAGACATGCACATTAGGACAAGGTCAACATTTAGAACTATTAATATAAAAGGTTAATCATTTAATGTTTTCTGTGTGCGTCAACATTATGTCCAGTGGATGTGTTTTAATATCAACCATAAAACTAAACTTTGGCTTGTCAAAGACCTAATCAGCATAAATGTCACAAACGTCCTGACAGCCTGCCTATTTATTATTATTATTAATACTATTATTATGTCATTCATAGTTAAACATCTATCAAATCCATGTGACAACAAAGTTTACTCAAAAAATCTAGATGTGTGTTTTTGAGTTCAATTATTAAAGGCCCAAAAACAAAGCAGAAACCACAGAGTCCTAAAGGTACAATTTTTATGATCCAGCGACTCTACAGTCTCCGTGAGTGTGAACCAAACAAATGCTCCTGTGTGTGTGAGAGAGACTGGACCTGATATATTTACAGCCTCACAAAAGCGCTTTCTGATCTAATATTGTGATTTCAGCACAATGATTCCTCCCTTCAGGGACTCCGACGACACACTCCTGTAATTAAGCTGGTTAGCATAATAATCAGCCATCAAACGCCTATTAATTACCACTTTATTTTTCACCAGACCAACTCAAATCAAGCAGTACACTGAACAAAAAGGATTCATTGGGTTTACTCTGTGTTTTTAAGATAAGTGGTCGCAAACAAGTTATATGGGCTGAATTTAAACAAACAAATCAAGTTGAACATAACACATTTCATTTGTTTAAAGTCAACCCATGCAAATCCAATGATTCATTTTTTCAGTGTACAATGAGTCAAGGTTATTATAGTTAACGAAAATAAACGAAAAGTAAAATGTAAAATAATTGTCGTTAACTGAAATAAGTGTAAGAGGCTAAATTATTATATGCGTTTGTTTATATGACAAAACATGTCTTTTTGACTCAAGAAGGTCCATACTGACTCCAAAGGCAGATACTGATAAGATCAGGGCCTGGTGTTTGGACTTTGGGGGTTTTACGATGTGGTCACATGTTGATTGGTCAGTTTGAATGTCTCAACATTTGGGCTTTAGTCACATGGTCAAGAAAAATACAAAATAGGTGGTAAAACGCTGCTCTGCCTCTTTTCTTTTCCTGGCCTGTCTTTCCTGGTCTGCTTTCCTCCTCTGCTCCTCTCCTCCTCTGAATCTTCTTTGACTCTACTGCAATCAGGCTAACTTCTGGGCCTGCTCTCTTTGTCTCTCTCTCCCTCCCCCTGTGTCTCTCCTTCTACCTCTGGTAACTTTAATTTTACATTTAAGCTGGGTACAATTTATATCATATGTTTTATCATTCCATATTTGATCATTTTATACAGTTATTTTGTAGCTAATTCAGTTGTAACCGTAGAGAATTATTGTCATTAAATCATCTCATTTTCAAGTATTTGTGAATTACTTTTGATTGATCAACACTTAACTGTTTCATATTGCAATACAATACAATCACATAATATCAAGGCTCTCCCACATTTATAGCTATTAATACTGATATAAGATTGCAGAAGAATGGTTTGACTAGAATGTACAGTTTTTTACCATCAATACTGATAACTTTTTAGTCATTCGGCAGAACTACAGTTCGAACCGCTGTGGTTTAAAACCCAATCTTACAGATGGGTTAGAAACCCGGAATCTTACATAAGAATAAAAACAAGAGTTTTTTCTAAAAAACTAGAACAAACTGAAACTGTATTGTGTACATATAAAACTAACTTTATAGCAAAATTATAGCAAAAACCTCCTTTGTTTTCGTATTTGTGAATGTATTTAATACACATAATCTTTCTGTAAGCCGTTTAGAAGTGAATCTAATTCGCTCTGCAAGTGTTTGACCCTTTCGCACCTCAGAGTCTGTAATCCTACTGTCATTGGCCAGACCGAGCCTGTTCTCCTCCAGTCAGTCCTCGATGTTGCTCCCACGACAAAAACAACGAGTGGACATGACAGCAGCACGGTGACAGCATTACAGGCACTTAAAACTATTACTTTAACACATTTGTGGCCAATAATGGGTTTTATTTCTGAATCGCGATCGCGAACTAATCTTTTTAACCGGATCTTCCAAGTGAACCGGTTGAACTAGTTCACCAAATCGAACTGAATCATTTGAAACGATTCGCGTCTCCAGTAAGCACTTATCCACAAACTACTTACTTTTTAACATGCCTAACACCCACATCTGACTCGAAATTATCCAATATATACTCTTATTCGGTTATTAGAACAGCAACAATACACTGAGATCAATTTTTAGAAGCGGTGAACCGATAATACTACGCATGCATGATTCAGTGAACCAAACACAAACAGCACATGACAGCCTGCTGTGACTGAACTAAACTTGAACAACTGCAGCGCGGGTAAACCGAGGGCTTAAATGAGAGGATCTGGTGAAAGAACGTAAGTTTATTTCATAACAGACAATCGTAATGGAGTTTAAATAAGTGAATCATGATTCAGTTGGGTTGCAAAACTTTACTGTAAGACATTTTTCAGATCATGGTGATGTTTAACTGACTGAAATTACTATTGCTGACTACATAATTTTGGTATGTTAAGTCCAAACATCCGCGTTAAATATCTGAACTTCCCATCACGACTGTGTATCTAACCTCAGAGCAGCCTTGCACACATATTGTACTACGGCTGCTATCTTGTGGGCTGTTGTATTTGAATTTGAGGATGGGTGTGGTATTGGTAGATGATAGTGTTCATGTGTCCTCTAAATACAGGAGTTTTTATTATACAATATTTATTCTGATGATTTTAAATATTGCACCTAACAAATATCCTTATTTAGAAAAAATAAACTAAAAATAAGTCATTTCAAAATATAGAAACTAATAAAAACTAGTAAATCTGCCTCTAAAAACTAATAAAAACTAACTGAATTTGAAAACAAAAAGTCAAAACGAAATAAAAACTAAAACTAATGAAACATCCAGAACTATTATAACCTTGCAATGAGTTCACTAACCCTTTCAGCTCCACTACAGTGGTCTCAATGGATGGAACTGTTATCAATTGTACTATTTTACTAGAGTGAGAGAAAAAGAGCAAGATAACCGTACGTTCCTTCTCATCCTTTACACTAATATGGAAAGTACTGCGGTCGGAGAGATGAGAGATATGCATATTTCCTTGGGTGGCAGACCTGCAACAGGAGGGAAAGAATGGAGCACTTGTCTGTAATCTGTTTTTCTGAGCTCAGATTCCGTCCTGGTAGGCAGAGGCTGGAGGGGGGAAGGAAAAAACTTCAGTGAGGTGACGCAACTCATCTAGTCTTCTGCTAGACTGCCAGACACAATCTTCCAAGGCCTCGCTTGATGCACAGATCACCCACGACTCACCCGGAGACACAGATAATTGGCAGAAGAACAATGCGGCTTCGTCTCCTGCACCTTCAGCTCTGCTTGTTGACTTTGAGGTGGAGGCGCATCCAGGGAATCAATCATGTTCGGTCACCAACACCATCCTCTACAGCGCACACTCATCCCAAGGTTATTCCAGTTTGGCTGAATTTCACTTCGTTTTTATTTGGATTCTTTACATTTACATCTAGTCATTTAGCAGATGCTTTTGTCCTTACAACTTAGGAGGCATTCAGTGATTCAACAAGAAGAGGCAATACACACAATACAAGAGCTAGTTTTACAAACAAACTGTTGTGCTCAGAGAATTTAGTGCTAGACTTAAGGATGGTTTATACTTCTGTGTGGAGTGATCGCGAGTTAGCAGCGGATTTACATGTTCCTCTGTGTCAAGTTTCTTCGCTGGTGTTTTGTTTTTCATTGAATACTACCTTAATGTACAAGTAGCTCAAACTCGCTCATTCAGAAACAGAAACCAGCGGACGTGTAACAACTTTCACTATAAAGTGAACACAAAACAAAATTTCCAACTGGAGCTCCTTCAGGGGACTCCACACTAGTAAACACTTGCTCCATCTGGCTCACTGCTCTCGCCCCCGCCCACACTTGTCAGTGCTACCAAGACAACCAATCACAGAGCTTGTGCTACGTGTCATTGTGATGTGTCTTAACATTTTTTGAGAGGTGCGCATCAGCGTTGGTGTCAGCCACGGCGAGGGCTATGCAACTGTGCAAAGGCTGCATCGGACCATACGTGTGTGCTTGACGCAGAAGTCAGCCATCAGTGGGAAGTGTTTTTTTTTAGAGAGAGAGTAAAGGAAGGGAAGTTAATTTCCTTTTTTTTAGAGAGAGAGAGAGAGAGAGAGAGAGAGAGAGAGAGAGAGAGAGAGAGAGAGAGAGAGAGAGAGAGAGAAAGAGAGAGAGAGAGAGAGAGAGAGAGAAAGAGAGAGAAAGAGAGAGAGAGAGAGAGAGAGAGAAAGAGAGAGAGAGAGAGAGAGAGAGAGAGAGAGAGAGAGAGAGAAAGAGAGATTCTACAGGTGGTTTGTCAAGCCCACTCACCTGTGAGAAGCACATTTCATAAATGTTTTTTTTTTTGATTTGCAGTGATTATATTTTTAAATTTGCTGATTCTATTTTAACATTTGCTGTTCATTTCAGTTTGTTTCGTTAATGGTTTAGATTTGTTTTTATTTTGTGAACACATTTCTATTCAGTGTTTACACATTTAGTTTCAGTTTTACACTGCAAAAATGCTTTTTGTCTTGATCTTAAAATTCTTACATCAAAAAGTATTTTCTAGACGAGCAAATAAAATGTGGTAACACTTTATTTTGATGCTCCATTTGAGTATTAGTAGACTACCTGCTTAATATCTGTTGATACTACTCCTTCAACAGACATTTAACTGACTAGAAGAAACTTTGCAAGTACATGACAACTTACACTAACCCTAACCCCAACCTAACAGTCTGCTTACAGTATAATCTAATGAGAATTAGTTGCCATGTAGATGTAATGTAACTTAATTCAACAAATAGACCATCAAAATAAAGTGTGACCGAAAATGTTTTTTTCCTTAAAACAAGCTAAATAATCTGGCAATGGTGTAAGCAAAACAATCTTATGTCAAAGCGAGAACTAGATTATTTTGCTTACACCACTGGCAGGTAATTTTCAGGAAAAACTCACTTAATTATTTCTAAAAAACAAGATCATTTTTTATTTACTTACTTATTTATTTATTTAAATGTATTATTTTTTTTTTTGCTTGTCTACAAAGTGTTAGAGGATTTTTAAAAATTCAATATTTGTACTAGAAACAAGACAAAAACTTTAAGAAAAGCAGTTTTGCAGTGTAGATTTAGTAATTATAGTTGATCAGTTATCAGAACACACACAGTGTCGACCAGAGTAAAGTTTAATGTTTGCACACTTTACATTTACACTGGTGCAAACCTCTTAATGATTAAAAAATAATAATAATTGTTTGAACAAACACTGAATCCAAAACCACACACATGCAACTCAAACAGATAAAAATGCTGAATTAAGACCAATTTATTTACAGGCTAGTTTACTTTATTTTGGCAGCAGATGAGAAAATACACGTTTTAGGTTTATATAGAAAAGAGGTGTCTGTATATTATAATCACACTCTTGAAAAAACAAACATGTAAAAGCACATCTACTGGTGTTTTCCACCATAAAATGAGTGTTTATTCATTCTGAAAGCGGTCATTATTTATGCTTATTATTTTATTTCAGTTAGTCTTTCAGTGACTGTTGTCAGTTCATTTGGTGATATTCGATATCATTTCAGTTAACAGAAATGTTATTGGGTCAATAGTTTCAGTCTTAGTTTCCAGGTTCTCACACATTTTTCAAAGTCCAGGTGCAATTTCAAACTTTTCCAGCAAATGACATATTTACATGCATACGCTGAACATGCTTCATAACTTTATATTTGTTGTGGTAGTGTGTAGTTTAACGTAGTATAGTATTTCAAGGAAAACTATGCAGGGACTCCAGAGTTTATTTTACGCCAAAGCAAAAAAAATACTTCATTTTATTTAAACAGTCAACTATTATTACCCATTTAGTATCAAATTATTTTGAAATATTAATTGCATTTTCAAGCAGTTTCTCCAAAATATAAGCACTTTACAAACCTCCACAATACTAGATACAAATCCAGCACGCGTAAGAACCCTATATATTTTCGTTTACTGAAAAAACCTTGCCAGATCCACCGTCACATTCACTCGCTGAGAAAAACAGCTTCTCTCTGACAGAAGAAATGCATCATTTTTCTGGTTCCCTCTTGAAAATAATGTATGCAAACCTGCGCCTTTGGCTCTGCAGCATATGTTCTTGGGGAAGAAACGGGAGATGTGTGTTTTCAACAATGTTTGGCCACCGGGGAGCGGAGTTAAATCTAAAACAAATCTTCCAGTGTTGCTTAAGTTGAGTTAATGCCGTGTGATGGATGGTGTTAGGATGTGAGCGCTCACTCTTTTGGAAGATGTCAGGCTGGATGTCTGTCTGAGCGGAGGATGGGGATAAAGCCAGACTAAAAGAAAGAGTGCCCTCTACTGCTGGACCATGTCAGACCCTCACACACACACTGGACAGTCTCTCCTAAACTTTACATTCTGCTCATTCGGAATAATTTTAGTTTTTAGGATTATTATTATTATTATTAAAAATGGACGGTGCTTGATTTATTTGATTATATCTACTTATACACGTCACAACAGACACAGAAGGTTGCACATTTAATAATACATGTATAGTGATGTATAGTAAAAAAAAAGAACAAGAATATGTATAATAAGATATAAAATGACCCAAAAATGCCCCCCCAAAAAGAGCTACAAAAATAGATTAATGTGTACGCATATAATAAATGCTGCAATGTGCAAAATCATGAATAAATAATTGAATACAGCCGACTCAACTACAAAATAATCATAAACACACTTCATTTTAAAAATAACATACTGTAGCTAAATAAATTAATAAGAATATAATACATATTTGCAACACTAAAATATATATATAAAAGGTATGACACAAAATATTGCCAAATAGATAAATAATAAAATACATATGCATATAAATGCTAAGACAACCAAAAACTATACCACTAAAAATGAGCTAGAGAATAAAAAAAGAATAGGATTTGCATAACAATATTATTAATACTATTATTAGTATTAATAAATAAATCATTCCCACAATAAAAAATAAATAATCTCAAATACATATATCCCCCATAAATATATGTCTATTATAAAAACTGACATATGAAAATAATTGACATCTACATAAATAATCTTAAAAGTGCTGTATGCAAGTTTGACACCCTATGGTTGGACTAGATATTGCACGTCTGGTTCAAAACATACGCAAGTGCAAGTTGCCAGATTGAAAACAGCAACAGGAGCAAGCCTGACTATCAAGCCTAAAGGCTGATTTAAGTCGTGTTCTAACTAAAAGCAACAGCACGGGATAGACGGATTACTTTCTGTATTAAAAGCAGTTTTTGTCACTTCGAATTGATATTTTAGAAATGGCTTGAACAACAACAGAAAACTGACAATGATCACCTCAGGTACACCTCATGTGCTTTATTCAGTGTTAAATGCTAATAATGTGAGTTTGAATGGCATTTTACATGTCCTTTATAGCCATACACTGAAAGCAGCAGCAGATAGTTCACCTCAGATCTGAAAAATAAACTGTTTGCAATTGAACTTTAGAACTGACTAGTATCAGTGATTCAGCGTCTACATTTAATAATGTTAAAGAGGGTTAATATGTATTAATTAGACTATAAACCTCTATTACTATTTCATTGAAGTGCAGTTTCTGTGCTTCTGAATGGCTGTATTTCAATTTCTGTCCTGTTTCATTTGGTGCAAACAGCCAAAGTGCTCATCATTGCGTATCTCGTCACGTAGCGTGTTGTTGGGACACAGGTTTACAGTGTAACCTGCTCAACTAATTAGATTAGATTAGATTAGATTCAACTTTATTGTCATTACACATGTACAAGTACAAGGCAACGAAATGCAGTTTAGGTCTAACCAGCAGTGCAATAGCAGCAAGTGCAGGATACAGGTATAAGTTATAAAGTGCAGTTATAGAAAAACTATGGTGATATTTACAGATGGATGTACTATCAACATTATATACAGGTTGTATTAGCTATGAACAGATTTACAATAAATGAATATATGTACAGGATGCTATTAATAATCAGGAGTGTGCAGATAAACATAATTACAAATGTCCATGTGCAGTGGGTATGTACAGTTCAATAAATGAATCAGTGCAATGAATATGTGCAAACTTTAAATGTGCAAATGTTAAATAGTGCAGTGATTGTGAGGAGTATAAGTTAGAGGAATGTGGGGGGTGTATTGGGGAGGCAAAAGAGTCAGTGAGGGGCAGAGTTCAAAAGGGAGACAGCTCTGGGGAAAAAGCTGTTCCTCAGTCTGCTGGTTTTTGTCCGGGGGAGCCTGAAGCGCCTGCCGGAAGGCAGGAGAGAAAACAGTCTGTGAGCAGGGTGAGAGGTGCCCTTAAGAATACTGCGTGCTCGGCGCAGACAGTGTTTCTTCTGGATGTCCTCAATGGCTGGCAGTGTAGTCCCTGTGATGCGTTGGGCAGTTTTCACCACCCGCTGCAGTGCCTTACGCTCAGCAACAGAGCAGCTTCCATACCAGACTGTGACGCAGTTGGTCAGGATGCTTTCTATTGTGCAGCGGTAGAAGTTCACCAAGACGGCTGATGAAAGCTGGTTCTTCTTAAGTTGCCTCAAGAAGAATAGGCGCTGGTGAGCCTTCTTGACCAGGCTGGAGGTGTTGGTGGTCCAGGAAAGGTCCTTTGAGATGTGGGTCCCCAGGAACTTGAAGGATGAGACAGGCTCAACGGCCATCCCATTAATGTGGATGGGATCATGCGAGCCTGTTCGTCCCTTCCTGAAGTCCACAATGAGCTCCTTGGTCTTGCTGGTGTTAAGGAGCAGATTATTGTCGGTGCACCAGGTGGCCAGATGCTGTATCTCCTCCCTGTAGGCAGTCTCATCATTATTGCTGATTAGACCAATCACTGTGGTGTCATCTGCAAATTTGATGATGGTGTTGGATCTGTTCACAGGCCTACAGTCGATGGTAAAGAGAGAGTAGAGGAAGGGGCTCAGCACGCAGCCCTGGGGTACACCAGTGTTGAGTGTGACGGTGGTGGAGCAGATGTGGCCTGATCTAACATTCTGAGGTCTGTTAGTCAGAAAGTCCATAACCCAGTTGCAGAGAGACGTGTCGATATCCAGGTCTCTGAGTTTGATCAGTAACTTAGAGGGTATGACAGTGTTGAATGCTGAGCTGAAGTCAACAAACAGCATTCGTGCATAAGTGTTTTTATTGTCCAGGTGTGTGAGGACAGAGTGCAGTGCTATGGAGACTAATGTTTACGTTTGTAATATTTATATTATATTTATATTATTATTATTATATTATTATTATTATTATTTATTTATATTATTATTTATTTATATTATTTACAAATTAATAACTACCTTGTGTGGAACTCTGAATCTGCATCTCATTTTGGAGTCTGCTACTGTCCACCGGAGGTCGCATTTCAGTCACACACATGCTTTTAAAACCTTTCTGAATGAATGAAATACGCCTTTTTTCAGCAAGGCAACCCGGGGTGCTGAAATATAATTGGCTAAACTGGCATTGGGCAGGTTAAATGACCAAAACAAAGACTGACGTTCCAGCACAGAAAACACATTTTCAAAGCAGAATATCTGACTTGAATATCTGAAAAATGTTCACTTGGCATGTTTCTTAAATATCTGCAAACATATTATGGTGTTCTTATGCTTCAGAAGAGTCAAAAACGTACACACAGCACATTTACTCCTGCAAGTAAGTATATATTACACATATCCAGCACTTAAATTTGAATGACACGTAAGGAAAACTACAAGTTGACTGTTTAATAATATATTACTGTATAGCTACTCAGAAACCTTGAAATTCCCCCTATTATCAAGTTTTGACTCTTTGTGTACCTCAGAGCATGTGTGAAACTGAGAAACTTTCTTTTTTAAGTTATTAAGCCCTCAAAGGAGCCTGCAACGCTTTTTTCTTGACCGTTCTCTCCATGAACAAACTCATACTGCCTTTCGATCCTCTTCTTTTGGGCTGTCCTATTCCAACATGTGGTCAGAGTTCAGAAAAGCGCTCGACATGTTCTTTCTGCATCCCACATAAAACCTTCCATGACGGCCAATGTGAAAAAGCACGAAGTTTTATGTCGTTCACTGACGCGCACGCCGACTCCTATTATTAGAAGATAAAATCTGACAGACATTTATTATTGCAATGTGTTCTGGCATGAGGAACCCAGACCTCCATTTAGGGCTCTCCATAGTGTGCTTTTATGAGGTGCTATTATGAAATGATTTCTGTACAGCATATAAAAGGTTTTATTCAAAAGTATAAAAATACTACTGGAAACGGACCGCCAGGCGGACGTGAAAGACACGCTCTCCGATTGTTTATCAAGGCGAGAAGCTGAAAAAAGTGTGAGGAATCTTCTACTGAACAGCAACTCTGCAGAGATGACTCAGTATCTTACAGATAAAAGCAGAAACACATTCTGGAGACTCCATGCGCTGTGTTTTTAGCTGTGACTGTACACAAGCTGATGGTTCACTGCAGAATAAAACATCCACAGCTGATCATCCCACCACAGCACTGTAAAGCAGTGTTTCCCAACCCTGTTCCTAAAAGCACACCAACAGTACACATTTTCAACCTCTTCCTAATCAAACACACCCGAATCAACTCATCAAACGTTAGAAGAGACTACAAGTTAATGGCTCGGATAAAGAAGAGATCAACTGGTATCCTCTCGCTCTCCCTCATTAAGTCAATACGGAAGTAACTGAAACTGCAATTCATCGACTGGCCTTCGGGGGCTGGCTCCAGGAAGTCCAGATGTCCACTGACTGCAATGCTAAACTGGCCAATTTTACAGCTGATAAAAACATGTTTACAGCCTGGTACAAATGATGGTTTCGGTGTAAATAGCTAATATTACCCTTCATGACAACCGTAAGGGGGTAAATGTTTTTGAAACTCATGCATATCTTTTTTATTCAGTTATATTAAGTTTGCATAATTAGGGGCGTGGCCACTTGAGCGACATCTAGGTCTCGCTGGTCGCAGTCAAGTCTTGGCATAAACATCATATTTTTATTTTTGTTTTACTTTGCATTTACTAACAGACTATATTTGAAGTGTTTGGAAGTAATTTGCGTTTTCCGTATTACAAAAATGTATTACAACAGTGTTTTTAAAAGTCTAAACACTTTATTGATATTGTACACTACCAAGCACATGTGGTCAGAACACAAACGAGTCGCAGGTAATAAAATATTAAGCGTTTCTCCCAAAGAAAAGCCTGTCTAAGCAAAAAGTAGGCATCTGTAGCTCCGCTCACCCTCCGTCTTGCCCTTGTTTGGTATCCCGCCGTCGGTGCGATGACGCGAATGATATTAATATTGCAATATATTTCGCAGCAAATCAAAATATTGCAATGTCAGATTTGTCCAATATTGTGGAGCTGATGCAGGCCTTACGATATGCACATGATAAAAGTGCAAGAGAAGTCCTTGTTAACCCACATAACACATTTAGATCTATTTTGAAATAAGGGATAAATAAAATAAATGTATATATATATATATATATATATATATATATATATATATATATATATACAGTTATTTTTAAAGAGATAAAGCTATCAAAAAAATCCTGCTCAGACATTTTAGAACCAAACTTTATGTAACATTGTATATAAGGTTGTATAAGTGTCAAATAGTGTATGATATATTTATAGATGTATATTTATTTATTATATATTATAAAATAAAGACTCCTCCAAAGAATTCAAAGAGCCAAAAACACTGTACAGATTGTGTTATGAGAGTTAATAGGTTAAAGGTCATAACAGATTACATCCCAATGTTTCTCAAAAACGTGTTCATTAGCAGTTCTGGAATATACAGTCAAACTGCCACTTCAACCTCTGCCATTGTCAAGAAGATCAATGTCACTTATTTTCTGTCTGCAATCAATAATCAACTTTACAAATCATCATTGATTTCTGTGATTATGAGCCCATTTCAAACTCATTACAACAGCCCCTAAAAGTGATGAATCTATTGTGAGAACAGTTAAAGGGACAGTTCACCCATAAATGAACATTTCCTCACCCTTTACATACAAGCGGTTCTAAACATTTATAAATTTCTTTCTTTTGCTGAACACAAAACGAGAAATTCTGAACATCCGTTGACATTAGAGCTGCACGATTCTGGCTGAAATGAGAATCGCGATTTCTTTGCTTAATAAAGATCCCGATTTTCTCACGATTCTGTAGATGTAAAATAAAAGTTAATATGAGCAGGCTATTATTATTGTTATTTCTCAAACATGGTAAATAAAACTACATTTATATTATATGTAGGTCTACTGTTTATTCTCATGCACAAAACTTTGTGTTCGCTAAGAAAGAAAAAAGCATATCAAATGCTTGTTGTACTCTATAATGCCATATGATTATTTAAATGATGTGCACGCTTTCGGTTTCATTTTCACTGCTAAATGCAGTTCATCCTTCCCGCGCGGCTCTCAAACAATTACTCTGTTCCACAAACTGAACGTTATTTACAACTTTATTACCTGTTATTCGCAGCTTATGCAGGTTCTGTTCACTAAAGTAGACTTCATTCACAGGCGCGCGCCTGCCCTCTCTGTGGTAACAGCTCACGGTCAGCATCTCATGTCATGTGTGATTTCCAGCCTGATCTCACGAGAAAACGTAAGTATTTTACGTTTTGTCAGTTTAGTGGCTAATTCCTACGAATTCGTACGAGTTCAGTCGTACGAAATTGTACGATTTAAATAAGGAGGCGTGGCACCTAACCCCACCCCTAAACCCAACCATCATTGGGGGATGAGCAAATCGTACTAAATTGTATGAATTAGATCCTACGAATTCGTACGAATTAGCCACTAAATCAAAAAGTTACGAATTGCCGTGAGATTGTGTTGGTGATTTCGCGGCCGCGAATACGTCATTACATGAAGACAGAAATGGTATTTTGGGGTGAATTATACCTTATAAATACTGTATGTGAATCTTTCAACACCATTGGTGTCCACGTTGCTGAACAACGTATATAAAACAATGTGAACTTGTGCGGCCGCCTTTTCTTCTCTCCTGAACTTGAAAATATGATTGGCAGAATGGTAGAAATGCTGGATAAGATCGTCTAGGGGGTCGAATCGAAATGCCGATCTTTTTTCGATTAATTGTGCAGCTCTACTTGACATCCATAGTAAGAACAAAAAATATTATGGAAGTCAATGGCTGTTTTTTCCAGCAGTCTTCAGTATATCTCCCTTGTATAGAAAGCAGTAGAATAAAACTCAAACAGGTTTTGAACAAGTGGATAGAATTTTAATTTCAGGGTGAACTGTCCCTTTAAAGGCCAGCTATTTTACCCCTTTTTCAAGATTTGAGTTACATCTTTTGTGTCTCCAGAATGTTTCTGTTTTGAACACTATGTAGCTGTTTTTGTTGCCTGTGTCTTTAATGCTAGTTCTCCCCGCTCACCGTTCCCATGTGCCTGTCAGAGTGTGCCTCAATCTCCGCCCTCGTCTGCTTCAGATAAACAGCACAGTGACAGACATGAAGGAAGCAGATCTCATGTAACGTCTGTGAGAAATACTACAGTAAGAACCTTCCCAATGATTATTGATGTATTTGTTGTGAAGTTAATTCAAGCCTTTTGAGGAGTCAGACAAAATGTTGTTACAAAGTTCACGCATGCACACAGACACACACACACACACACAGCGCGCACGTTTAACTTTGCACTGTTTTTGCACAGTAAATGTGACAGGATACAGGTTAATATCCGCTGCTGTAAGGATCTCCATTATGTTAATGTACAAAATAAACCTGATTTACCATCCACAAACCAGGATTGAAGCGTCTACTTTTAGAATTGTACTGACATTCGGTTGTGGTGATAAAGACGGTAAAATCGCTGTAATTCATTACAAACGCACTGATTTAAAAACATTTTACACTTGTAAAACTCATTCTTGATCACATTTGATGATGATTGATGATCCCAGAGAGCTGAACGGATCTTTTTATTTATATGATTATACGTGTTACTACGGAGACATGTTAATACGTGGCTGTCAATCAATTCAGTGGGCGGGGAAACAGCACTCCTATGTCACGTTGCGGTGGGCCTCAAAATAGGAGGGATTTGGCTCCTATTTTACGTCAGGAAATTTAAAAAAAGAAACTTATTGTGTTTCTATCACTCCAATATGACTGTGGACACACTATACCTACACACAGTTCTGTCCAATCAGCTTACAAAAGATGATTTTCATCATAGGTGATCTTTAAGTACACTGAGTGCAAAAAGCTAATAAATCACCAGACTTCTCAATAAGTGCACTTGTAAAGATCTAGATCATCTACAGCAACAATGTTATGCTCTCCTCAACTTCATCCTCGCTACACGTTTAACATCAGCGTGATCTCAGTCCTCTTTCTCTGTCTCAGCCGAGACTGATGCGAGCGTCACTGCAGTGCATGATGGAACTTCAGCATAAATGTCAAACTTACAGCGCGAGCAAACTTATTTACTCCAGACAGTGTTTAATGTGGGCCAGTAAATGGAGCGTACAGTAATTCACAGACGTGCATTGATCGCAGGCGGTGAGATGTGTGTATCTGCTTGGGGTCAAGTGAGCACGACTGAAGCCGCCATGTGCCACGGGCCCCTGAATGAGGCTCTTGTGGAGCCGGCGATGCTGCGGTGCCTGACTGCTTTACCACACGGATTCAGTCGGCCCTCTATCCTAGCCTGTGCCACCCAGGCGCTGGTCCCGAACGCCACAGGCTTCTAGAACTGCATATGGAGAGAGCCAAACACTCGCAGACTTGACCCAATTCTGAAGCCACTCCAAAGATTAGAATGCTGAAGCAATGTTCAGTCCAGCAACAATCCTGCGCACAATGCTGCGTCTGTTTCTCTGGCTTCATTGCTGGAGTTCATTTGTATCCAGCCGACATTTCAGAATAACGCTAGAACACTTTTGAAGCTTTAGGTGCAGATACACCTGGAGAGAAAATGCTAATTCAGAAAACGGTGAGGCGATCAAACAAACCAAGCTCAGGGGCTCTTTGCACAACATTTTTAGCCTAAATATGAAGACGTTTTTATATGTTTTGCCTGTGAGTTTATGACAACATAATTATTTGTGAAAAATAGATACATTGGAAAGTGGGTTTCAAAGTGGAAGTTTTTGAAAAAGCCGCCATTTTTGTGTGTGTAAGTCATGCAAAATGAAAGTTTAATAACGAGTGTTTTTGCTCAAAGGTGCTCTATTAGATTGAGATCTGGGGACTGTGGAGGCCATTTGAGTACAGTGAACTCATTGTCATGTTCAAGAAACTGCCGAATTCTGACCCGACCATCCAAATGTCGCAGCAGAAATCGAGACTCATCAGACCAGGCAACGTTTCTCCAATATTCTATTGTCAAGTTTTGGTGGGCCTGTGCTAATTGTAGCCTCAGTTTCCTGTTTTTAGCTGACAGGAGTGGCAACCGGTGTGGTCTTCTGCTGCTGTAGCCCATCTGCCTCAAGGTTGGACGTGTTGTGTGTTCAGAGATGCTCTTCTGCAGACCTCGGTTGTAACGAGTGGTTATTTAAGTTACTGTTGTCTTTCTATCAGCTGGAACCAGTCTGGCCATTCTCCTCTGACCTCTGGCATCAACAAGGCATTTGCGCCCACAGAACTGCCGCTCACTGGATATGTTCTACATTTCAGACCATTCTCTGTAAGCCCTATTTGGTTGTGCGTGAAAATCCCAGTAAATCAGCAGTTTCTGAAATACTCAGACCAGCCCGTCTAGCACCAACAACCATGCCACGTTCAAAGTCACTTTTCTTCCCCATTCTAGTGCTCGGTTTGAACTGCAGCAGATCGTCTTGACCATGTCTACATGCCTAAATGCATTAAGCTGCTGCCATGTGATTGGTTGATTAGAAATTTGTATTAACAAGCAGTTGGACAGGTGTACCTAATAAAGTGGCCAGTGACAATATGCAGATTTTAGCTCTATTGTTGTTGTGTACTCATAGCCATTTGTTTACATAGTCATTTTGTGGTCGGGTCCAAAATCAAGAAATATCTTTGTGCACAGTTGATTTTCACACATTTTATCCAATAAAATACCAAGATTTTACATTTTTAATGGTTCAACAGGGCAAGTGTCCATTTTCAGCAACACTAGAGATTTTAAAGTCTTCCTTAAACCATTAAAAGCCATTAAACAAAGCAACCAGCTACAGAGACAATCACAACATTACAAACTCTGACATGAAATAAAGTCATGTGACGAGACTGACGTTAATGAAAGAAAATAACTACAATCCCAAGCAGAATTGCTAATGACAGACATGTGAACTGTGTATAGAAACTATATATATTTTCTTTTGTGATGATTCAGTTTCTATTACATAATCTTTCAGTGCTTCATGGTGGAACTACAATAATTCATTTCTAGCGATTATTTCTATGACTGGCAGAGATTATATGCAGAATTATAGATAATGCAGATTTCACCAAATATTGTGACTATTAAACATGATTATTTAAAACCATTGCTTATCTATAATGGCATTGTCCACTATATATTGTACATCAATTTTCCAAGCACACCAACTATCTAGCAATCAATGTTTTCATGGTAGGAGGCGCTGTTACGCATCTACTGAAGTCATGCACAATCTGTGGGGTTCCAAAAACAAATCTGATTCGGACATAAGTCTTTGACAAAAATGTAATATTCTCAGCTTTTCTTCAAAAACGTTACTTCTTAAATAAAACTTACATTCAAGATTTAGCTAAATGAATAAATTAAACTAGAACGTTCAAAAGCATTAGACTCTGTTTTAGACTTAACATATTGTATGTTCAGTTATGCAAAATATTCTGACAAACTAAAATTCACAAATCATCAAGAATGCTATAGATATGACTTTAAAAATGAAATGGGGAAAGGACTTTACAAATAAATAAATAAATAATGTAACCTGATTGGTTTAACAAAAATATGTTATCGGTTAGCACCAAGTCCACAGAAGGTTTTGAAGGTTATTAAAATGATTAAAAATCAATTATGAAGAAAATAATTGGATTTTTACTTTTGCAACCAGACTCTTACACACTATAGTGTCAATTTTAAATGTAAAAAAAAAAAGATATATATATATATATATATATATATATATATATATATATATATATATATATATATCGAACAACATATCTGTCAAATTGTTTACCTTTCCAAATTTGTACGAATTAATAGGCTTTTGAAACATAAAACTGATTATTATTATTATTATTATTATTATTATTATTATTATTATTATTATTATTATTATTATTATTATTATCATCAGTAGTGGTAGTAATAGTAGTGTTTGTTGGTGGACTTGGATATTCTGCTATTAAATTTAAAAAATAATAATAATTCATCCATGTGTTTGAATGTAGATGAATCAATATGTAAGAAAGCCTCCACTTGACTGGGTTTTGAGGGTTGTATCAGTAGCCATTGTGTCTGTGTCAGGTTTTAAGGTCAGGTGTTTGTTGGGACTGTGGGAAGCAGGGCTCCCAGCTGCTGCAAAATTACTTCCATAGGGCCATTATCTGGCTGCGGGGCTGAGGAAGGCCAAAAGGGCTCTTCCCGCGGGCTCTTAGGCTGACAGCGCGGAAATGAAGCGATCAAACTATACGCTGTCACCTCTGTGTGCATCTGAACTCTGTTTCTGCCATTTGTGGGTGGCCTCGCACTGATGTTTTCTTAGTTTCCCCCTTACCGAGTGCAGCTTCTGATAGAGGCCACACGCGTTGCACACGTAGCCGCCGTTGGCATTTTTCCTCCACAGCGAGGTCTTGGTGGTCAGACAGTTGGCGCAGAAGACCCCCGAGCCCCGCCGTCTCTGAAATCATAAAAAGAAGAAGCCAAAATGAGTCAAAAAAGTAGGCTGAGGAGGAAAAACATAAAGGGAGATGGAGATTGGAGCTCAGCATGAAGATGAAGGGAGGAGAATGGAAAAGAAAGCAAGAAAGAAACTCATCAATAATGCTTTATTTATGACTTTATAAATATTATGTTGTGAAAAGGAGTTTTAAAAAATAATGCAACCTGATAATAAACAATCTATACATTTTTTGGTGTCTCTTGCCACATTTCCATTGTTGTCTGTGCTATTTGCAGTGCGTTTCTGTATTAGCATGTGTTGTGAGTATTTTCATGCACGTGTTTAGTCAATGATTGATAAATTAATGTTTACTATTTGCATCTCTATAAAATCTAATAAACAATCTAGAAACATTTTGGGGTCCCCCGACACATTTTCATTGTGTTCTGTTCTACTTGCAGTGCATTTCTGTATTTGCATGTGTTGTGAGTATTTTCATGCATAACAATCTATAAATATAATTAAACATAATTTTAAAAAAGACACTTGAAATGATGTGTGTTTTATCGTTTCTCGAGTCTAACAGTATTCAAGTACAGTAACTGAATGATAAAAGTAAAAATAGAAAAGGTAAAAAGGTCACAAATGGTATAATTTATTGTACCTGAACGCTTTTACAATCATACAAATCAAAAACATGTGCAAATGATAAACTGGAATACAAACTCAACACTACATATCCTGCGATGTGGCTATTGCGAATGATCACATTGCGATATCGATGCTGAAACCATATATTGTGCAGCCCTAAAATGTATGTTATCGGCGTGCAGAAATCCAAAGATGTATAGTCCATTGAGTATTAATTTACTTGTGTAAATGTGTGTGATTTTATATTTAATCAGTTTTTAAATTAATTTCAGTAATGTTATTGACAAATATGAAGATATTCATATGATTTATTTACAATACAGTTTGTAAAGTAATATTTTATGTCTTTTAGTAGTATCTATATTACATGAGAGACTTCATTTGTTTACTAAATAAGTGGATCTAATTGGATTTACATTGTCAACAATAAACAAATGTTAAAAGAGTATTTTTATTTCATATATTAAGTTTTTAGTTACGATACTTCCAAAATCATTCTGTATCCACAGATTTTTAGGGGCTTGATATCGGTTAGCAACCTTTAGGTCCACAGAAGTGTTACAAGTTACTAAAAATCTAATTACAGTAGCCTATGGAGAAACTAATGGGATTTTTATTATTGAAAGCAGACTGCTTCAATCTATAGTTTGATTCATTCATTTTCCTTTAGCTTAGTCTCTATTTCAGGGGTCGCCACAGCGGAATGAACCACCAACTATTCCAGCATATAAGTCACGCAGAGGACACCCTTCCAGCCACAACCCAGTACTGGGAAATACCCATACACACTCATTCACACACACACTCATACACTACGGCCAATTTAGCTTACCCAATTCCCCTATAGCGCATGTGTTTGGACTGAGAGAAAAACCCGGAGGAAACCCACACCAACACGGGGAAAACATGCAAACTCCACACAGAAATGCCAACTGGTCCAGCCGGGACTCGAAGCAGTGACCTTCTTACTGTGAGGCGATAGAGCTAACCACTAAGCCACCATGCCGCCAACTCTATAGTTTAAGGAAGTTTTAAAAAATAAAAATACATCAAATTCATGTTAAATTTTTAACCTTTCCAAACTTGTATGAATTAATAGGCTTTGAAATACAAAAACTGATTATTATTATTATTATTATTATTATTATTATTATTATTATTATTATTATTATTACTGTGACAAGAAAAAAAACCCTCAAGACTCAGCAGGGTGTAGTACCACATAGCAGCTCTGAGGCCAGAGATACAATGCCTCCAATCAGAAAGCCAGGATGACTAGAAGCAAGCGGATTGTAATACTAATTAACCTTCCTGTGATTTATAGGCTTTGTTAGATACCACTGTGCCAGCGACAACACCGCCAGCTTCAAACTGTGCTCCCCGCACCGGCCTGACATCAATATTTTGATCTTTCAATAAACGTCTCTTTTCCAACACATGCATGACGTGAACCTTTAAATACATGACTGGAGCTAAAAAAAGACCTAGTAGCTTGAAATATTGCACTCTACTGTGGGAGAAGTGGAAAAAATAGACTGGATTGGACTGGACTGTATGTAGAATAAGAGTTAAGTGCAAGAGAACACAATTAAATGAATCACCTATAAAGTTGTTTAATGAAATGCTTAGCAATGCACACTACTAAAAAGAAGAGTTTTGATTTGATTACAGTAGGACATTTATTAAAAAAAGCAGTATGAAAAAGACATGACTATGAAAAATCGATCACTTTAAGCCATACATTGTGTTTTTAGGCTGTTTTTATTATTCCCGAGGTTTCCATAATCCTGGACCAGGCCGTATCCTGAGCAGCTGCTGTGAGCATGAGACTGATTCCTGCAAGACCCCAGTGACAGACAAGTCTTCACATTGATCCTGAAGGCCCAGCCTGTACACCAGCCGGTGACCTTCTCACACCTGCAGCTTCTTCAAGAAGGACGTCCAGCATTCTCCAGCCTCCGGTGCCTAGACTGCAGCTCTGCACAAGAAGTATGGCCAAAGGAGATATGGTCGTGCCCAACTGAGCCTGGTTTCTCTTGAGGTTTTATTTTCCTTCACTTTTGTCAATTGAAGTTTTTTCCTCGCCAGATTTGCTCTTCAGTGTTTGGACTCTCAGCAGTGAAAATTAAACCACACTGAACTGAACTAAACTTCAACTCTGAAAACTGGACTGACACAGTTTCAGTTTACTATAATCTTCTATGTTA
>NC_079453.1:47955674-47958174 GCF_903798145.1 Danio aesculapii
CACAGGTTAGAGGTACTCGCAGTAAACAAGAAAATGGCTGTTCTGGTTTGCATTGCAGGCCTGTGATGAATGACCCAGCCGCACGCCGCTGCTTTCTGTGGGTGTAGCCTGTGCTTTCTGTTTGTGCGTGATTGATTACGCATGCCTTACACCGGCCGCTCTAGGGAGTCGGACTAATTCGGTCCTGGTGAGAGGAATCTGAAGTAATTAGAGGCAGGACCTAATTACATCTATTTATTTAACGAGCATGTTCCCGCAATCCCATAAAGCTCTCCATTAAAAGCCTCCAGTCTCAGGTGAAAGAGGCGGGGAAGAAACGTCACACCTTTCTGTCTTAAGCCCATTACGCTAATCAGCGGCTCTCAAAGGTTTCATAGTCATCGCCACTAAACAATGAAGAGTGTGTGAAAAATGTCTGCTGTGAGCTGGAAATAAGAGCTTGCTGAATAACTGAATTTTGTTCATATATATGTCTCCCTATTGGCAGCATGGAAATCTATTTTTGCAGCATTTAAAACTTTGATTTTCTTTCACAATCATTCATTATTTGACAATAACAGTGTTGATTGTTCCCACCATTTTGTGCTTTAGCTCTAGATGCTGACCTCAAACCAGATACTACTGTATACTACCTGACAAAGGTCTTGTCGTCGATTCTGGTTGTAAGAGCAACAAATAATAACTTGACTTCTAGTTGATCGTTTGGAAAAGTGGCAGAAGGTTGATTTTTCAGATTAACCATCTGTTGATCTGCATCCCAATCATCACAAATACTGCAGAAGACCGACTGGAACCCGCATGGAGCCAAGATTCACATAGAAATCAGTGAAGTTTGGCGAAGGAAAAATCATGGTTTGGGGTTACATTCAGCATGGGGCGTGTAAGTGATCTGCAGAGTGGATGGCAACATCAACAGCCTCAGGTATCAAGACATTTGTGCTGCCCATTACATTACAAACCACAGGAGAGGGCAAATTCTTCAGAAGGATAGCGCTCCTTCTCATACTTCAGTCTCCACATCAAAGTTCCTGAAAGCAAAGAAGGTGCTCCAGGATTGACCAGCCCAGTCACCAGACATGAACATTATTGAGCATGTCTGGGGTAAGATGTAGCAGAAGACATTGAAGATGAATCCAAAGAGTCTTGATGAACTCTGGGAGTCCTGCAAGAACGCTTTCTTTGCCATTCCAGATGACTTTATTAATCAGTGATTTGAGTCATTGCAGAGATGTATGGATGCAGTCCTCCAAGCTCATGATGGAGTCAGACACAATATTCATTCTGTTTCCACAGCAATCCATTTCCATTATTTCTGTTAAGCTAAGCAAAGTCAGACCTTACTGTCCTAATTAAATAATTAAAAATCAAGACATGATCATATTTCATATAAGCCACTTCTGATACCAAATGATCAACTGGAAGTCAAGTTATTATTTGTTGTTCCTAAAACTTGGATAGGCGATATAACTTTTGTCAGGTAGTGTACATGGCATGTCTAAAACTGAAATAATAGCTTGCTGTGTATTTTTCTGAGGCCTGTGCAACAGTCCAATCATGCCTAAAAGCAGATACAGTGAGGATGATGAGGGGAGGCAGGAGATGTTTGGACACTGACACGCATGGCAGATGTAATATGTGAAAATAAGGGCTAATAACACATTTGGCATGCCGTCTAAATCTAAGAGAAAGGATTCTTTGGGTTTTAAAGGGGGGCGATTTGCAAACAAAGCCGGTGAAATGAAATTACGTGTAATTCACTTAGGCAATCCGCAGGGCCTCTTACGTTAAATAAACAATTATTTAATCAGCTGCGGGGAAATTAGGTGAACCCCTACTGACAATTTCAATTTCAGAAATCCTGCATCAACTTCTCAAGGCTCAGGCGGTGCCATCCAAACGCTGTCGGCAAACATCTGGATGCAATTGCAGACATATCGAACCATCAAGTGCTATCTTAGGTGGATGTTATACTGGGTTTACGCAAAGTCCCTCGCTAAAACGGAGGCCTAATTATGTAATTCGACTTGATAAATAAGGTTTAATATATTCTGAGAACGCTTCATTCCTTGTTGAACCTGGGAGGCTGAGGTTTCAGTGTAATATTCCCACATCACACACACATTTGCTCTCAATATGCTTCACATCAAGATCAAGCCAATAAAAAGTATGGATGGTCTCAAATCATCATTAAATCAACATTTTAAGCACTTATTGAATTGGGTTGATTTAACAGGGAGTGGAGAACACTGAATAGCTGAATTGTGTTCATGAACATGTAAATGTATGCCTATTGACAAAGCACTGAGACATGAAACAAAGACTTTTCAGCTGAAAGTTTGAGAGTAAAATAGTATTGATTTTCATTGATGAGTTGACAGTAACAGAGTATACTTTTCCCACCATTTTCTGTTTTAAATCTAGATGCTGACCTCAAAGCAAATACTACATGGCAGGTCTAAAACAGAATAGTACTGTATGTACTTTCATCATGTTATTGTTT
>NC_079453.1:47963174-47975674 GCF_903798145.1 Danio aesculapii
AGCAGGAAAGCAGTGAGGCGGTACTGCTGACCCCCTAATGGATGGCTTTTTTTTCCGTGACTGGTTTGCTCGGTAGCTCGCCACAAACAGTAGCTCAGACTTGGAATGCAGAGTAGAGCAGGGTTTGAGTCTGGTGACTAAAGTTCCAGAGACCAGTTAAAATAAAACCTAAAAACAGTGTGAAATTGTGGTAAAAGCATGCCGCCGCGATGGCTTCTCTCTTCTAGTTTGCTTTAGAAAACACTATCGGCTGAGTTTAGGGAAGTAGGTGTGTGGGTCAGTTGATATTATACATGACAAGCTTCTCTCACAGACGTGCGCAAGAAAGACATTAATATTCGCAGAAATGTACATAGCACCCTCTGGTGGATTTACAAGAAGTGGCACGCATGAAAAAACATGCCCCAGTAACATATTTGAGATTGTCAAAATGTACACGGCGCCCTCTTGTGGATTTGTGATAGCGAAAACTGCAAGCAGACGTAGTCCAGAGTACATATTTTTTGGTTCTCAAAAACGAAGCCCTGGGCACATATCTCCAGTGAGCCTGCGTTGTTATATACTGTCCACTCTATGCACAACTCTTTAAATTTTCAGATAACATGCACCTTTTATAAATCTACTTCATTATTGTGAACAGTGCTGTACAAACAAACTTGATTTAAAGTGAAATGAAAGTGAAATTAAACGATTTTTTCCCCTCTTGAACAGAATAATTAAATGAATGGAGTCTATAATTAACGCTAACATATCATTTGTGCATTTGTCCTTCAGCAGATGGTTTTGATGTTATTTTTAAATCTGCATCATTACATTATACAACAGTGTATAATGGGACACATTAGGAAAAAAAAAATCAACTTGGCAACTTCTTTAGAATGTGAATAATGAAGCAGCTTTTACTGATTGTACTTTAATTACTTGAAAAACTCTTTTATTTGTGCGTTTTCTGATTTTTTATCTCTTGGTAATCATTTAATATACAACTTAACAGTTCGGGAAAATTAGTGGTAAATATATCTGTGGAGTAAATGTTAGAATGTAAAACAGATGATGTTGAAGGAGATTCAGTTTTAACAGCCATTAAACAGAACTAAAATGTATATCTGTATCTTTTTTCATCGCCATTTTTAACTAAAATATTTTTATACCTTTTCTTCACTCGTTTACACAACAGTGGCATTTTGGGGGCCTGAAAATGAAACATTTCAAAATGCATTTTAAAGTACATGCTTATGAAAACCTTACAATTATTATAACCTATACAATTACCTTAATACAAACATGTTATTATGACACGCTTCATTTTAATATTGTGGATTTGCAATTTGATTTAATTTAATATTGTGAAAATAGGGATTTGGGATTTGGAATTTGGATATACGATTTACTCTGCAGTGCTTGAGTAAAACTTTATTTGTAAACTACTGATAAGTCACTTACAATTTCAAATAAAGTTTAAAAAGTTGTGATTTAGAGATTGTTTTGCGTAAAATAAAATAAAAAATCATGTTTTCAGAGATTTAAATACATTTTAAGAAAACTCAACACCAATATTTTGACTTCAGAAAAGTTAAGAATTCAATTTTTGGTGGAATAACCCTGAATTTACGTCACAATAAATGAAAACACCTGTTATTCTGACCTATTGTCATTTTCTAAAAGAAAAAATTGATACAGAATTATCATACATTTTTTCTCTGTGTCTAAAAAACAAACAGTTTTTAGGCATTTTTAAGAATAAAACATGCTTTGATGGTTAAATAAAATCCATATTTAGTAAATCTAATACATCAAGAGCTCTTTCGTTTTCCCCATAACATCCCCATTCATTTTCCTTTGGCTTAGTCAGTTTATTTATCAGGGGTCACCACAGCGGAAAGAACCACCAACTATTCCAGCATATGTTTTATGCAGCGGATGCCCTTTCAGGTACAATCCAGTACTGGGAAACCCGCATACACACTCATTCACACACACACTCATACACTATTGACAACTTAATTCATCCAATTCACCTATAGCGCATGTGTTTGAATATTGGGGGAAACCGGAGGAAACCCACGCCAAGGTGAGAATATGCAAACTCCACACAGAAATGCCAAGTGGCCTAGCCGGGGGCTCGAACCAGAAACCTTCTTGCTGTGAGGCAACAGTGCTAACCACTAAGCCACCGTGCCACCAAAATCTCCATAAACATCTCAAAAACATTTTATAACATCTAACAGGGAACATTTTAGCCAGACATCACACATGTGAATCACACTCTTCTCTCGGGGCAGCTCAAATAAATTTGTCATCATGAGAAATAACCAACACTGTATACCAAGCAATCAACCCAACCATCTAAACAGAACATTTGCAGCAAATGGAAGATGAACTCAAAAATGAGAGGAGAAAAAAAGGGGGTAAAGAAGATGAAAAAATGATAAGCTGTGGGAAGCCAATGACCCACTAAGCTAAAATTAGCAGTAGCGTGACAAACTCCAAGAGCCTTAGACTGAGATGCTCCATCATGTTGGCCAGAAATCATTCACAGAGCACAGAAAGGTCCATCAGCAGCATCTAACACTAATGAAGCCTCCATGGAGATCCAACACTTCAACTCAAATCACAGACAAAACTCTGCCTTTCTGTTTCATATACCACAGAAGGAGAAATGTAAACACACAACACAAAACTATTCAAAATAATTGTGAAGCATTCAAAACATATTTTTGCTGCTCCTTATTTAACATAAGCTGAAACAACACAGTTCTGCAGGTTTTTTTTGAGGACCACTTAATTGTTTTACGTTCAGGCCACTTAAATTTGTAAAAACAATTAAGTTATTGATTTGTATTGGGACAATAGGAAGGAATTGTGTGTAAACCAGCATTTTTTAGTGTGTAAAAAAGTAGTTCCACTCAATTCAACTCAAATTGATTAAAGTTAACTTAATTGTTTTTACAAAGTAGATTGAACATAAAACAATTAAGTTGTCCCGAAAAAAATCAATAATTGCGCTGATTCAGATCATTTTAAATAAGCAGATTGAACAGGCAACAAAAATCTTGCCAACTGACAAATCCAAAGTTCCCATCCATACAAGAAGAGTCATTAACGAAGTATGAAAACACAATCATTAAGCACATTATAGATGTGTTTATAAGTCAAGAATACAGCATTTGTAGCTGCATTTATAAACTATAAATATTTATAATCTATTAGAGTAGAGTTAATGCTTAAATAATAAATCAACTGTTTCCTAATGCTTAATGAATGATTCTTGGAGTGTAATTATAAAGTGTTACCATTTTATCTTTTGGACAAATGTTTCTATTTGAATGTAGTTGCAGTCATGATCATGTTTGGTGAATAAATGACCAAAACACTGCTTTGCACTGATTAGTTGAATTATAGCACTGTTCAAACTGTATCATGTTACGGCTTTTACATAACTCACCACAATATTTATGCACAGTTCCTTATTAAATATTAAAAGCTCAAGAAAATACAGAAAATCTACAGTAAAATTCCAGCAAAAAAGTATTTTTAAATTACAGGAAATTTCTGTAATTTAACATCTGTAATTTAACATCTGTTTTCCAGCATCCCAGCAGCCATAATGTTTATGATTTTTTTACAGGGCAGAGAAAAGTTCCTATTCAATTTAGTGAAGAAACCACACAAACACTTTTTTTTTTTTTATCAATTAAAGGAATTGTGTGTCATGTTTATTCATTTTCATTTATCCAAGTGGTGTGATTATGCTATTTTCTGGGTGAGTCAGAGATTTAAATAGAATTTAAATGACATGAACATACAATTGTGCACAAATAGGTCAGGACTTTTTATTAAAGCGGACCTATTATGCAAAAATCACTTTTATAAGGCGTCTACACACAGTTGTGTGGCAACAGTCTGTGAATAGAACCATCTTCTAATGGTAAACGTTAAATAATTCTGTTTTGTTATAACAACGCTTGTTAAAAACAGTCTGCAGAAACACTTTGATTGACATTGTCCCCTTTGTACGTGTCATCAGAGGGGGAAAGCCCCGCCCATTAGTGACATAACCTCCCTCATTAGCATAGGGCATTAGTCTTGTTTTCGAATCTGCCACTATGCTGACACATAGGCATTTGTAGCTCCCCCCTCTTCTAAAAAGAGCACAATCTCATTTGAATTTAAAGTGACAGTCACCAAAATGCCACATTTAGTATCAAAACCTAAAAGGGGCAGTTTCAAGGAGTTATAAAACATTACTTGTGGGGTATTTTGAGGTTAAACCTAAAACACACACACTCTACACTCTCAGAAATAAAGGTACGTGAGCTGTCACTGGGGTGGTACCATTTCAAAAGGTACACATTTGTACTTGAAGGGTCCATATTGGTACCTTAAAAGTATATATTAGTTCCAAAACATTTTAAGAGGAGCACTTTTGTACTTTTCAGGTACTAATATGTACCCTTGACGTATTAATATGGACCTTTTAGGTACAGATTTGTACCTTTTGAAAAGGTACCACCCCCTTGACAGCTCGCGCACCTTTATTTCTGAGTGTAGGAGCATCAATGACTTATTTTACATCTTGCAACAAGGGCCATAATAGGTCCCCTTTAAGTAATACATTTAATTTTAGTTAAATCTAGGCATATATGACTTAAAACACATCACAAAAAAACAAGAAAAAAGTCAGTGTTCACTGTTATTAAACAAACGAGTGTGAAATGTCGCATTCTGTGGTCTGAAAAATCAAGGAGAAGGTTATTTTTAGTGAACTATGCCTTTAGATTCTACAAGAAGACAAAAGAGAACCAGCGTGAGGAACATTTCAGATATTACAGTCCACTGTAATTTAATAATAATGACCAACGTCCAGCGACTACACAGAATAGCAGGTCGTTTTTGTGCAGCTTTGATAAAGCAACATGACTGTGAAATGTTCAGAAAAGCAGAGCGCCCGAGCGGTTTCCTGGTCTGTAATTGCCTAGCAACCCTGGACAAGTGAGCTCTCCAAATTAGCTGCTAAAGAGTGGGAGACTTTTTGAGCTAGTTGAGTAAATTTCATTGTGCTAAATTTGGATAATTGCGGGAGTTTTCAGCCACTGCGGTAATGAATGGCACTTTGTTGTATTAAATCCGGGGCTAAATGGCTGGAATATGGAAAAGACGTATCAAGGGATGGAGGCCAACACCTCCATCAGTCTGCAGGCAAAAAACTGAGCCTCCACTGTAAAAGCTCATGAACCCAATCAAGCCGTAATAAAGCTCTGATTGAGAGGGAAGTTCCTGGAAGTGTGATTGCACAGAGAAATAGGAGGAGACCGAAGCGGCCCACGACAATTATTGCAGTGTAGAAAACATTACAACGTCAAAATCTGATCATTCTGCAATGAGGAAAAAACAACAACTGCTGGATCAGAATATTATGAAAAGACAAACAACCAGTCTGTTTAATTTAATGTCCATGTAATCACATTAAACGCACAAAGTACTATCAAACAGCAATGTTATGATTTATTTAGACTTTTTAAATGCATCTTTTGAGGAATTTAGTTGGTATTTTTTAACCTTGTGATGCCAAAGCTTCATTCTCAGCATCATCTCTCCAGTGTTCAGTGTCACATGAGCTTTCAGAATCATTCTCATATGATTTTTAGTATTCTTTGATCAACTGAAGGTTCAAAGCAACAGCATCTATTTGAAGTAGAAATCTTTTGTAAATGTTGTCTTTAGTAGCACTTTGATCAATATAATGCATCCTCCCTGAATAAAAGCGTTATTAAAATAAACAAATAAAGGAAAACATAATGATTTCAAACAATTCAAAAATAAATAATAATAGAATGCATGTCATTTATATAAATATATTATATTATGCTATATTGTATTTTATTGTTTTATTATATTAGGTTATATTATATTATGTTAGATTTTAATTAATTGTATTATATTATATTATATCATATCATATTACATTATACTAAGTTATGTTGTTATGTTATGTAATATTATGTGATATTATATTATATTGTATTATATTATATTATATTATATTATATTACATTATATTAAGTTATGTTGTTATGTTATGTTATATTATATTATATTATATCATATCATATCATATTACATTATATTAAGTTATGTTTTTATGTTATGTTATGTTATGTTATATTATATTGTATCATATCATATCATATCATATCATATTATATTATATTATATTAAGTTATGTTGTGTTATATTATATTATATTAAGTTATGTTATGTTATGTTATGTTATGTTATGTTATGTTATATTATATTATATTATATTATATTATATTATATTATATTATATTATATTATATTATATCATATTACATTATATTAAGTTATGTTGTGATGTGATGTTATATTATATTATGTTATATTATATTATATTATGTTATATTATACTATATTATATTATATTATATTATATTATATTATATTATATTATATTATATTATATTAAGTTATGTTGTGATGTGATGTTATATTATATTATGTTATATTATATTATATTATATTACATTATATTATATTATATTATATTATATTATATTATATTAAGTTATGTTGTGATGTGATGTTATATTATGTTATATTATATTATATTATATTATATTATATTATATCATATTACATTATATTAAGTTATGTTGTTATGTTATGTTATATTATGTTATATTATATTATATTATATTACATTATATTTATATTATATTATATTATATTACATTATATTATGTTATATTATATTATGTTATATTATATTATATTACATTATATTATATTTATATTATATTATACTATATTATATTATATTACATTATATTATATTATGTTATGTTATGTTATATTATATTATATTATATTATATTATATTACATTATATTATATTATATTATATTACATTATATTACATTACGTTATGTTATGTTATGTTATGTTATGTTATATTATGTTATGTTATGTTATGTTATATTATATTATATTATATTATATTATATTATATTACATTATATTATATTATATTATATTACATTATATTAAGTTATGTTGTTATGTTATGTTATGTTATGTTATATTATATTATATTATATTATATTATATTACATTATATTATATTATATTATATTACATTACATTACGTTACGTTACGTTACGTTACGTTCCGCTATATTATGTTATGTTATGTTATGTTATATTATATTATATTACATTACATTACATTACATTACATTACATTACATTACATTACATTATATTATATTATATTATATTATATTATATTATATTATATTATATTATATTATTGTCCACTGTTCTCCGTCATCTTAAGGCCATGAGGTGGCAGTGAGCCCAGCTGTGAGGTCCCTTTCATCGCTGCTTGCAGTTTTAATATATTATGCTGTTATATTATTTTATATAATTAGAACTACATATTAGTTTGCATGTTAATTTACATAAAATGCATACAAAATATACTGAATGCAAGAAAATTCAATGTTATAATGTTTCAAATTACTTCTGTGAAAATAAATTGTCAAAATGAGTGAAATACAGTTCATTGTCATTCAGTGAAAGATGCATATTTACGTAAAATCTAAACCCCTTTACTGACCTGTACATATTAAACTATATAAAATATATATCATCACTTATAGTGGTCAACTTGCAGATATGGGAATTAACAGTATATTTAATCCTGACCCTAACATATAAAGTCAAGCCCGAAATTATTCAAACCTGACTTAAATTCACAAATACTGACTAACTAAAGTTTTTGTTCAAATGTAAATAGATTATGGGAAATATATACCTTTTTCTACAATGAGGCCTCTTGTACATCGTCTTATTATCATTTGGAAGAAGTCTGTCATTTCCAGTCGAAAAAATTGAACAAAAGTAACTTTAAGTCAGAATCTCACAGGGGTGTGAATAATTTCGGGCTTGACTGTATGTATATAAAACAGATAGATGTGATTCATTTGATCAAAATACTTGATGATAATTTGTCAGTACAATAAAAGCGAGTGTTGAGGAAGTGCAGTTTTTGTCCATGTTCACCTTGACCCGGCTCTGCTCATTCCCCAACACTGAGCTAATCAGAGCAGGCAGGTCACTCAGACCAGCGGCCGCCAAACAGCCCAGCACTGGAGGAGGAGGAGGAGGAGGACAGGCTATTTTAGGACACAATTCTGGGCCTCCACATTCAAACAGACACATGGAGACATGAACGGTGTAATTTGTTCCCTTCCTTTCAACCATCATGCCTTTACTGTAAAGTAAAATGCAATCAGTCATATGCCCGAAAAAGTTCCTGGAACACAATCTGAACAGGAAACACTTGGAGAGAAGCTTCACTTTTATATATAAAGCCACCAAGAATACCAAACGTTACAAGTGCAATGCCAGGCAAACTGCTCAAACAGATGGAAAAACTAAAACTCATTCTGCTTATTAAACTTTAAATGTGAAGGAACTCAAATTTAAAGTGTTTAAAATGACTAAAAATTGGCCACATTTATACTAAATTGTAGTTATTCACTGCAAAAATGCCCGGCAAAATACCCCATACATTCTTTACAGTTCACTACTGTAATATGCACTGCATTGTGGGCCATTTTAAAACTTTTACAGTAACTTACTGCATACTAGGAATTTGCAGTATACTACTGTTATCAAAGTAATCAAGTACTGCTACTGTAGTTGAGGACAAATATGAGACTGTTAATAAATAGTCATGTGTTTGGAATTTATTTAATTCAGTAGTAAGTGCTAAATATAAAGGTTTTGTATTGCTAGTGTAAAATGTAAATAAATTACAGTAAAAGTACTGTACTGAGAATTGTCATACTGTAAAATTAAAATGTGGTAAAGGGCATTTTACCACAAAAAGAAGTTGCAGTAAGGCAATTTTACTGTAAAATGAATTTGTGGTAGGGCCCTGCTACTGTAAAACACATTTACAGGAAAGCTACTGTAAAGAGGCATTTGTAGTAACTTGCTGGTAACAGTATTACTACTTGTCTATAAATCACTAAATAGCCTAGGACCTCAATACATTACAGATATGCTCACTGAATACAAACCTAACAGATCACTTAGACCTTTAGGATCATATAAACTAGAAATTCCAAGAGTTCAGTCAAAGCAGGGTAAATCTGCCTTTAGCTACTAATAGCACCCCCAACTGGCCTCCAAGGACTGAACTTCGAGCAACCAGATTGAAAGCTGTTGTATTTCTTTATGATTGTTCCCTTTCTGCAAGAACATTCAATCTTTGAGCATGAATCTTGGAATAATTTTAGATTCTGACATCCACAGACTGTCCTGTAAGTGCAGAACAGATCCTCAGCATCCAGAGAGCTGTTCTGTTTTTATAATGGGTGAAAGCAGCACTAAAGTCCATTAGTAACTCCATCTGGAAGTGTGTAGAACTACAGGCCTCCATCTGCCCTGGGGCAAACTCGATGACCAGCCTGTTTCCAATTTTCACACTGACTCTAATATCTAAAAGACATCTCGTTCGCTCCCGTCTGCTGCAGCTGACCCTGTTAACAATGAAACGCCGCGTTCAGCACTTTCTCCTCTGTGCCTTTAACACACTTTCTGGCTTGACCTTTGCTGCTCACGCCAGCCATTGTTAATTACCCCTGCGAACACCTAAACGTGCTCGTTTGTGGACTTTTAATTAATGTAGCCACTGTAAATCCCAGGTTTGGTGTGTCTGCATTTTGCAACACGCGGGTTTTAATAAAGCACTGAAAGTCAAGCACACGAGAGAGAGTCTTGACCCTCAGTTATTCAGCTAAATCAAACACAATATCTGTTATGCTAAATATACATATTTTTTATGTTGGTGCGTATAAAGTGCCACTGAATAAATAAGGTTTTGACCTCTGCAAATGTAGAAATGTTGGACCGAATGTGGCGTACAGCTGCCAGGTCTGATAAAGTGTGTGTAAAATGCTGATTTGAGTCTGGTTTGCTCACACAGATTGATCAGACGTGACTGCTGCAGCGTGACGCATTAAGTGTGTGTTTGTGTGACAGTAACACTGAGTGTAATGTGGCCTGTGGGAGCCGTCCACGTCTGCGCTGTGAACCTAAAGCACTCCAATTGAAAAATCACTCATTATTAGGAAAATGCTGAGATGCTCTCTCTCAAAATCATCTGTTTTTTGCTTTGTTTTTCAACAGTTGAGTCCACAGCTCTGTAATTACGAGCATCAATTTGAAGTCTTGATTAAGATTTAATCGTACACTGAAAACAATTATTTCTGCAAAATTAGTTTCAAACAATGTTGAATTTAAACAAATAAAATGGAGCAATGTTCAACTCAATTTGCTTGTTTAAATTCAGCCCAAATAAATTGTTTACAACCACATACCTTAAAAAACTTGTAAACCCAAGGAATCATCTTTAAATCATTTTTTTAGTGCAGCATAAAATATCCATTAACATTATAATCTATTTTTTGCTTGATTTTATTCTCTTCTGCAAAGAAGACGGCCATTTTAGCTTTTCCAAACATAAAATTTAACAACTGACATTTTTTTTTTACGTTTTTTGACATTTAAAACTCAAAATAAAAGTTTGTACAGCAAATTTCTCATTAAAAACAACAAAAAAATCTTCCAAACCATCAAATAGAGAGAAACCATAAGAACCATCAGAAGAGAATAAGAGAGAGAGAAATGATCTCACATTTATATGTCTTACTTTATTTATTTTTTACCTATGACTTTCATTGTTTGGAAGAAAAAGTATTATATTACAATCTTAACCCTCCTGTTTGTTGACTCACAGATTAAAAATGACTCGGGCACCATTTTAACATTTCTTTATCTCAAAGTTGAATCATTCCAACATTACAAAAATTTATCATTTTCTATTGTCATATTTTCATGAAGGATGTACACATTTAGGGTACAACAGTTGTCTAATGTTTTGAGGATTGAACTTTGAGCATTGAAATTAGATTATTATAAGCTTTATTTTAAAGGTTTAGTGAAGGTGGCTCATTTTTTAACTGAAGGGCGAAAGATCTATACAGAATACTAAAACAACAGGAGGGTTATTCATTAATTCGTTTTCCTTCCATTTAGTCTTTTATTTATCAGAGGTCACCACAGCGGAATGAACCACCAATTATTCCAGCATATGTTTTACACGGCGGATGCCCTTCCAGATGCAACCCAGTACTGTGAAACATGCATACACATTCACATTCGCACACACACTCATACACTACGGCCAATTTAGTTTGTTCAATTCACCTATAGCGCATGTGTTTGGACTGTGGGAGCACCAGGAGGATAATTTAAAAGTTGTAAACAGAATACTAAAACAACATGAGGGTTAAGTAACTAAATGTGTTACTTAGTTGCTTTTTAATGAAAGTAATGTGAAAGTACTGTATGTGTTGTTGTTTTTTTTATGCATTTTGTTTTTAAAGACAAATATGCTGCTTAAAGTTGGGTTAAAATAATAAAAAGTGAGGCTTAAAATTCGAATATATTCCTCTGCATATCTACTACATATAACGCTGGACTTTTAATCATAACAAATAACCGTATATAAATATTAGCAATGCATCAAAATTTTGGCTTCAGTTTTGGGTCATATTTGAAATATGAATGAACAACAAAGGCATGTTCAGATGCAGAAGTATCAATAAACAAGATTTTGATCATTTTGATTATAAATGCACTTCAAGAAATCATTTTAATCTAAGATATCATTATATATAAGATTCATTACATTTTTACTTAACCTGTCAACGATATTATCATTGTTTAATGCACGTTTAACTAAATCTGTTTTAAAGATGACTCCATATACAGCGGATGACTCCATACATTTTTTATTTTTTATTCACTATTTTTTTTCAGAAAATATATTTGTAAAGGTGCCGTTGACTTGAAATGCTCCCCAGATGTTGGTGACAACCAAATAAATTCATATATGCAAAGAAAACAAATATAATTATTTTGCAAATGAAGTTATGTGTAATAAAATGAACTGACATGGGGAAAGAGTATTGAACACATGAAGAAAGGGAGGTGTAGAAAGGCAGTGAAAGCCCAGACAGCAGCTGAAACCTCTCAGTCGTTCTTCAGCAACCCTCTGCCCTTCCTCAGTGTAAATGAATATCAGCTGCTTCAGTCTAACATCTACATTAGCAGGAGGATGAAGATGAAACCAGGCTGGACATTTCAGCAGGACGATGATCCAAAACACAGCCAAGGAAACTCTCAAATGCAAAAAAAATCAAGCTGTAGAATGGCCCAGCCAATCACCTGACGTGAATCCAATAGAAAATACGAAATAAACCTCAGATTTGATAGACGAGACCCACAGAACCATCAATATTTTGACACTCTGTTAAAGTCTGTGAGAAACTTACACCTGTGCAAGTCATGTGACTTCATTCTCCATATGAGAGGCTTCTTTAAGCTGCCGTCACCAAATAAGC
>NC_079453.1:47980674-47988174 GCF_903798145.1 Danio aesculapii
TGTTATGTTATGTGTTATGTTATGTGTTATGTTATATGTTATGTGTTATGTTATGTGTTATGTGTTGTGTTATATGTTATGTTATATGTTATGTTATGTGTTGTGTTATGTCATGTCATGTTATGTGTTGTGTTGTGTTATGTCATGTTATGTGTTATGTTATGTCATGTTATGTGTTGTGTTATATGTTATGTTGTGTTATGTTATGTTATGTGTTATGTTATGTGTTATGTTATGTGTTATGTTGTGTGTTATGTTATGTGTTGTGTTATGTGTTGTGTTATGTGTTATGTGTTATGTGTTATGTGATGTTGTGTTGTGTTGTGTTATGTGTTATGTTATGTTATGTGTTATGTTATGTGTTATGTTATGTGTTATGTTATGTGTTATGTGTTATGTGTTATGTGATGTTGTGTTGTGTGTTGTGTTGTGTTATGTGTTATGTTATGTTATGTGTTATGTTATGTGTTATGTTATGTGTTATGTTATGTGTTATGTGTTATGTGTTATGTGATGTTGTGTTGTGTGTTGTGTTGTGTTATGTGTTATGTTATGTTATGTGTTATGTTATGTGTTATGTTATGTGTTATGTTATGTGTTATGTGTTATGTGTTATGTGATGTTGTGTTGTGTGTTGTGTTGTGTCATGTGTTATGTTATGTTATGTGTTATGTGTTATGTTATGTGTTGTGTTATGTGTTATGTTATGTGTTATGTTATGTGTTATGTGTTATGTTATGTGTTATGTTATGTGTTATGTTATGTGTTGTGTTATGTGTTGTGTTATGTGTTGTGTTATATGTTATGTTATATGTTATGTGTTATGTTATGTGTTATGTTATGTGTTATGTGTTATGTGATGTTGTGTTGTGTTGTGTGTTGTGTTATGTGTTATGTTATGTTATATGTTATGTTATGTTATGTATGTTATGCAGAGCAATGCAATGCAGACCCAATACAGTAAAAGATGCAAATTCTGAACCGGATGCGAATTAAAAGCCGTGATTACTCATAACAAGAGAATAAGTCTGGCATCTGTGCAAAAGCAGCTTCAGGCATCAGGTAAAAACTTGACAACAAAAGACTGAAAGCAGTAGCGCATTATCAATTCAGATGAGATGAATCACGTTTAAATCCACTCAAGCATAAAGTCAATATACTCACACACCTGTGACCGCAAATCAGCCCCATCTTTATTAGAATGCACCACTATGCAGTATGATGATGATGATGATGA
This sequence comes from Danio aesculapii, assembly GCF_903798145.1. Lineage (NCBI taxonomy): Eukaryota > Metazoa > Chordata > Actinopteri > Cypriniformes > Danionidae > Danio > Danio aesculapii. The sequence goes on from NC_079453.1 coordinate 47,981,912, forward strand.
TGATGATGACAAGATGAACAGCACTTTTTTGCAATATTTATTCTTTTTCAAATATTTCTCAAGTGATATTTACCTGAATATTACCCACAGTGTTTCCTATAATCTTTTTTACTTTAGGAGAAGATATTACTTGTAGACTTATTGTGGCAAAGAAGCTGGTGCTAAGGTTTTGGAAATCAACAGAATCCACATTCATTTAGATCTTGGCTGGAAGAATTAACTAAATTAGCACATTTGGAAAGGATCAGATTTCTTATGGCAAAGAAATTGAAAAAAACTTGACAAGATTTGGTCTCCTCTTCTTTTCTATCTTCTAGAGTAGGTTAAAAACCCAGATGGTGAAGGTCACACCAACAGTACTGCATAAGCTTTAGTCGCAGGGGTGGGGGGGTTAGACGTTTTGTGTATTTTGAAAGTGTATTCTGGGTCTATCCTAATTATTTATCCCTTTTTAATGTGTTATTTAATTTGTTAATTTGTCTAAAAAACTAGAAATGTTGTAATATCTGCTGTAATGCTGCAATAATTACCTCAATAAAAAACTTTTAAAAAAGAGGAGAAAATATAAATTTTATTTTAGCTAGAATAAAAACAGTTTCTAATTTTTGTAATACTATTTTAAGGTCAACATTATTACATTATTATTACGCACTATCATGATGTATATTACTATTAAAGTTATATATATATACACGCACGCACGCACGCACGCACGCACGCACGCACGCACGCACGCACGCACGCACGCACGCACGCACGCACGCACGCACGCACGCACGCACGCACGCACGCACGCACGCACGCACGCACGCACGCACGCACGCACGCACACACACACACACACACACACACACACACACACACACACACACACACACATTGAAGGCTGTGTGTGTTTTAGCTTTTTTTAAGATTCTCCTCAGGATATTTCGAACAGGGAACACTCTGTCATGAAACTGGGCCGCGTTGGCAAAAATCCTGATCCCTTTTGTGCTGATGTCGGCCAACATCTGACAAAAGCCACAGATCAGTGTCGAGCAGGGCCAAGATGCCGGAGAACAGGAGGAAAACTCAGAAATCAATGCAAGGCTTCTGGAGGCCACTGGCCATGCAAGAGCGGAGAGCAGAAATAGATTTTCTGCTTCTCACAGGTGGCCACCTTGACATTTGCAGGCTCTGCCAAACTGTGAATGAAAGAGACATCTTCCCAAAAGTGTCTCAGAAGAGCAAACACCTCAGGGCTTAATGCAATGGAACCTTTTCACAAGACTGTTATGATGCATTTAACGCTCATCAGCATCTTATATCCTTTAAAGTTTTATATATATATATATATATATATATATATATATATATATATATATATATATATATATATATATATATATATATATATAAATATATAGATAGATAGATATATTTAAAAGTGTATGAACATTTATATGTATTTATGTATGAATTTATGTATCACATTTGCGTAAAAAAATAAATTACCACTTATGTGAGGTGTTTGTCCAGTAATGCAGCATCTATGAGGCGGGACAGTAAATCTGGCATTGTTCTCTCTTCTGGCTGTGGTTATCAGTCTCTCATTGCTGTCCTTTTTCTGAAAGTCTTGATAACACCATTGTGGAGTTTGTCTTTTATTATTTCAGCAAATATGATTATAATAAATTGATTTGTTGTCCTCTCCTATTCACTGCGCTCTAACTTTACCAACTAGGACTGAAAATGCTCATTTGCTAACCATCTGAGTGTTGGTCAAACTCATCGACATCTTTGTAGAATAATAGACATGTATAGAATGCATAAATAGTTAATAGACAATAACACACTATTAGTTAATAGACTATAACTATATATTCTATCATATGCTAATATTTATATCTCTTAACCAATTAATTAAATGAAGATATAATATTGAGATCCATTTATTTAATATTTTCCATAGGATGCTTTACAGTAATGTATTTGTGCGTATACATTAGATTAGTCTACACACAAATTATTATGTTGGAAAAATATTGAATCAAACTTTAATAAACATAAAAAATTAAAAACAAATAATGTCAAATTTATTTTATTTTTTTTTTTATTTATACAAATAATATTTGCAATAACTGGTTTAACTCTTAATTTAATAAATATTACAGTTTAATAAAACTTTTGTTCAAATGCACCAAAACATATAGGCTTTATTCACTCAGAAATCACTAAAAAATATTCATTTTCCCTTTCATAAATATTCATTGAAGGAGTGTACTCATTTCTACTGAGAAATGTTAAAAATATATAAATAAATAAAATAAAATAAAATAAATAAATAAATAAATAAAGTGTGTGTTTAACCCAAAAAAGAAACCCATGAATGTTTGAAACCACTTAAAACCAAGTAAATTAGTACATTTTATGAATTTTTAAATTAAGAATAAATAAATATCATAAGATATAGACATAAATGTATTTATATTACTATTTTCTATGGGATGCTTTACAATAATATATGTGCGTATATACCATAGATCAGTGTTTCCCAACCCTGTTCCTGAAGGCACACCAACAGTACAGGTTTTCAAACTCTTCCTAATCAAACACACCTGAATCAACTCATCGGGACATTAGAAAGAGACTCCAAAACCTGAACTGAATGAGTCAGATAAAGGAGACATCTAAAATATGCACTGTTGGTGTGCCTCCAGGAACAGGGTTGGGAAACACTGCCATAGATTAGTAAGTACAAATGAAACAAAACAAAAAAAAAATGAAGATCACAAATTAAAAAAAAATTGTACAAACAAAATAATATGTTGAAATTTTTTTTATTTAATTTTATTAAACAAACAAAAAATGGATAAAAAATGGATAAAAATAAATAATATCAAATCTAGTTTATTTATTTATTTATTTATTTATTTATTATTTTTTCCTAATAACTGGTTTAAATTGAAATGTATTATCTTTCTATTACTAAAAATGTTCAGTGATCAAACTCTTATTTTAATAAATATAACCGTTTAATATTTTAATTAAGAAGATTTTTGTTTACTTGTCTGATAAATAAATAAACTACAAACAGACAGACAGACAGACAGATAGATAGATAGATAGATAGATAGACAGACAGATAAACATATAGATAAATAAACAAACAAACAAACAAACAAACAAATAAATGAATTAGTTTTACACGTTAATTAAAACAAGAAATATTCAGCGAAAAAATATATATATATAAACTTAAAAGAAGTGTGAGAGCGTGGCGAAAAATATCTGGCAGAGAACCAGAGCGTGCGATTTTCAATTCCATTGTTTTATCCCCTGTGATATATTCTTCATGAGAATAAAGACTGTGCTCAAGATCGAGGAGGGGAAGAGGGAGAAGAAAAACCCTTTAGAAATGAGAGCGGAGGAGTGCAGCTGCAGGACTGCTATTTAGAAAGCATTGCGTCACTGCGAGAGGGGCTTACCAGTATCAGACATGGTAAACCCATCCCATATTAATGTCCTATTCCTGCACTGGGGAAAAAAAAAATCAGCAGCACTCTGACAGAATACAAACACACTCCTATGATGACCAACCATGGGCTGAACACACACATGAGTCACGTCTGACACACCAGAAATCACCACTTGACATGGCTTTCATTTTACTACAAATACTGTTAAAGTCTTTGCATTTGAGACTGAAATTGAGGCTGAAATTCTTTATAGTCTTTATATTTACTTATGCAGTGTTTGTATGCTTGTACGTTGGCTCTGAACTGTCAAAACACCTCTCATAAGCTGTTTCGGGATGCAAAAAACTGACAAAAATTTAACCCAATTTGGGTAAAGTTGAGATTCAGTGCACAATAGCCTTTATTATTATTAGCAATCAGAGCTCTCAACATAGAAAGCAAAGTGCGGAAGATGCAAATATTCAATATTCAATAAAGACTTTTTAATATTCAATAAAGAATTTTTAATATTCAATAAAGAATTTTTAATATTCAATAAAGATTTTTTTTTTGCTATATAAAGTTGAGGGAAAAATTATTCGCCCTCCTGTGCAAAATTTGATCTTCTTCAAATTTTTTTCAAAATTTTACATGTAAATTTGACAACCAGTTGTTGAACTAGGTATTGCACTTCTGGATCAAAACAAACGCAAGCGCAGGTTGCCAGATTGAGGACAGGAGCGAGTGGGTTAAACCGTGTTCTAAATAAAAGCAACAGCACCCGACAGAAGGAATATTCTCCATATTAAAAGGAGTTTTTGTCCTAATCAACAACTCGAATTGATATTTTAGAAGCGGCTTCTTCTGTATTTCTCACAGCTGAACAACAGAAAACTGACAATGATCAGCTCAGGTACACCTCATGTGCTTTATTCAGTGTTAAATGCTAATAATGTGTATTGCCATATACTAAAAGCAGCAGCAGATAGTTCACCTCAGATCTGGAAAATAATATAAACAGTTTCAAATTGAACTTTAGAACTAAACACATGATTCAGCATCTACATTTAATAATGTTAAAGAGGGTTAATATGTATTAATTAGACTATAAACTTTACCATTTCATGAGTGAGTGCATATTCTGTGCTTCTGAATGGCTGTATTTACATTTCTGTTGTGTTTCGTCTGGTGCAAACAGCCAAATTGCTCATCACTGCGGATCTCGTCACGAAGCGTGTTGTTAAGACACGCGGTTACAGTGTAACCTGCTCACCTAATGTTTACACTCGCAATATTTATATCATTTGCTAATTAATATCCTCATGTGGACTGAATCTACGTCTTGTTTCATAGTCTGCTACTTTCCACCAGAGGTCGCATTTTGGTCACTGACGCATGCTTTCAAAGCTTTTCTGAATGAATGAATTTCACCAAAAAAGAATTTTCCACCAAGGCCACCCGGGGTGCTGAAATATAATTGGCTAAACTGGCAGTGGGCAGGTTAAAATTACCAAAACAAAGCCAGACGTTCCAGCACAGAAAACACATGTTCATAGCAGAATATCTGACTTCAGCATTGTTTTTTAGATAAACAAGAATGTTCACTTAGCATGTTTCTGAACTATCTGCAAACATGTTATGGTGTTTTTATGCTAGAAGAGTCAAAAACACACATACAGCACCTTTAATGGATTAGGGACATTTTCACAGTGTTTCCCATCATATTTATTTTTTCTTCTGGAGAAACTCTTATTTGTTTTATTTCAACTAGAATACGGTTTTAGGTGGAGACTAACAATATTAAGGTGTTGAAATTCAACAATCATGTGTAAAATAAGACTGTTTAGACCCTTTTCATAGAACACAAAATACCCATTAGGCTTTGCGTGTATGTGTAAGCAGGATGCTTCGAACGTCTGATCGGCAGCTTGATGGGTATAATGAGTCACATTTGGACAGCCTTGAAATGATGGTATTAATCTATTTTTCTTGCTTTTTTTACATATTTAAACTAATACTTCTGTTGATCAGCGCCACCTCCTGGACTGATCATTTAAAAAATGCAATCTAAGAGGAATGAAAACAACTGCTGCGAGTCATTTACCATTACCATCAGACGGCATCTTCTGCCATTTAAATGGAGCATCGTCATCACTAAAGTCAACATTTGCTCTTTTTTTCAAATATATAATCAACCAAAACTAATGTAATTCAACAAAATGTTTGACACACACACACACACACACACACACACACACAAATTGTCCCACTAACACACTGATTAAAAAAGTGGCGCAAAGTGAAAATAAAGTGGCATTTGGAAATGACAGAAAAACACATACTGTGGTAAATACTACACACAAGCTAACTAAATGTAACATGGTGCATCCCAAATCACATACTTATACCCTTTTCTACGCCATTTTTGTAGTATACATAGTGTAAATAGTGCGTTCACACTGAAAACTCTAAAAATAATAAGAGCACTTTAATTCCCCGGATGATGCACTCATTCAGCCAGTAAAATGTGGTGTGTAATGATGGACACTTCACGCACTCAACAACCGCAGCTTTGCTCAAGTAGCGAAAGGGGCGGAGCTATCAGGCGCACATGTTGGATAACTTTATTTATTTTAGATGGTGAAAGCAAAATTGTCCTACGAGAGTGATTGTAGCGCCTCCTAATAGTAAATGCAGTTGTACACATAGCAGGTATTATTTGATAGTTTGGTTATTTATTTCACTGATTTGGCAACCGTCAAACGTCATCAGGGAAACGGGTTGAATTTCCGCTTAGTAAAAGAACATTAGTGCTCCATTTGGGAC
>NC_079453.1:48000674-48013174 GCF_903798145.1 Danio aesculapii
AGAGGAGTGAGATTTACCTGCATATCACTTTGTTTGCTGGCCTCTGTTACATTACGCTGAGCTGGGATTAAACTGGCGATTCTTTGCATGGGAATTGGTTGCTCTCACAAGGAGGCTAAAGACTATGACCTCTAGCGTCTGTTGCTAGAGTCCCTTTTGAGGTCAGAGGAGTGAGGTTTGCCTGCATAGCACTTTGTTACCACCGGTCCTACTGCACCCAACCTAGTCTGAGCTGGGATCAAACCGGTGAGTCTTTAAATGAGAGTTGGTTGCTCTAACAAGGAAGCTAAAGATCATGGTCTCTAGTGTCGCTAATAGGCATGGGCCGATATAAGGTTCTGACGGTATGATACAAATATCACGGTTTCACGATATTGTGCTCACTGCTCTAAAATATATTCTTTTTAAATGTCTGGCTAAAAAAACTTAAGACTTTTTTCCCGTTTGAAAACAATATAACCTATTTTTTGAAAGATTTATGATATTTTGGAGCAGTAAACACGTCAGGCTATATAACTCAAATGAATCACTGACTTCTGCTGTCTTTATTTGTTTCTAAAAAACAGATTTCTTTACAATTTAAAACGGCATCTGTGAATACTTTTTCTGCTGCAGATACTTTTGTCCTGAAAAAAATGTAAATAAAAAAATCTTACACATACCTTAGGATCAGTATTACAGAAAATTTGGGCGGTTTAAAAACCTTGACTTTTCCAAACTGCGGTATACGTTGAAAACGGTTTTCATCCCATGCCTAGTTGCTAGAGCACCTTTTGAGGTCAAAGGAGTGAGGTTTACCTGCATAGCACTTCGCTAGCTGGTCTCCATTACACTCATCCACCTAAACCTTGCTCACATCCCGGAAGAGCCCCCATGTGTAACCCACCAGTCCTACTACACCCAACCCGGTCTGAGCTAGGATCAAACCAGTGATTCTTTGTATGGGAATCGATTGCTCTAACAAGGAGGCTAAACACCATGGCCTCTAGCATCTGTCGCTAGAGCACCTTTTAAGGTCAGAGGAGTGAGATTTACCTGCATATCACTTTGTTTGCTGGCCTCTGTTACAGTAACATAACTGGTATCAACTGAAACGTCAGTTATAAGATGAAGTTTGTCTTACTGTCAAACTGTCTTTCCTCAATTGGCTTGCGTTCACGCCACGGCTTCCATTTCTACTTGAAATAATCAGGCATGGCGGAGCCAAAAGCCACAATACAACAGGGACTTGAAATGTAAAAAAAGAAATAAAAACTGGCTAGAACTGCAGGCTATTGCAGGTGTAAACTCCGCTCGATGGCTTGCTCGTGTCCCATGTGAACAATGCAGGCTTCCAACTTTTTGCAAGTCTTTGGAAACAAAGTTAATTGCTTGCAATTTGACAGAGAAACACACAAATCAGCCTGGCTGTTGTCGTTATGTGATGAGTTTTTATTAGCATAGCACGCCTAATCACAATTGACACCATGAGCAAATCTAGTGTTGAACATTTCTTTGGAGTTGCACTTTTTTGACTCAGTAGATCTGCTCCAAATACCAGTTTCATCACAACAGATCGACTGCACATATCCGTCATTTCCCCTTCATCTTTTATTTACCATTAAATACAGATTAAACACGCATTCGCTGGAGATTCAGAGTCGTTCTCACTGCGCCGGCTCTACTACAACTGATCCGGCGAATCTAAATTATTCATTTAAACCACAGCTTTGGCTTGTCAGGATTGACACGGCTCACTTTTCTGACCTTCATATACAACATCAGCTCTACTGCTGGCGTCCGCTAGCTTTAAAAGTGGTCATCTGAGAAGGATTTCAGACCAGACTCTTCCTCTTCATCCTGGTAAAACACAAACCTGAGTGAAAGAACGGACTGTAAATGAAAAACAGTCTTCTGAGAATCAAACTTGGATTGTGGGATCAATGAGAAACGTGTGCATCTGAATGCTGATGGACGGCAGCTACTGTGTTGTCGTCCTTATTTCTCTCCATCGCTGGGAATACAGCTTATTATTCGCATTTTCTCCCATTTTAAATTATAATCCGCCTTTTTCCACAGAGGCCAGGCCGAAAGAGGGCAGATTTGACACACATGTCGAGCATAACGGTTTTACTCGGACGGCAGGTTTTACGGCTCAATTTGAGAACAAGTGTTTCATTAGTAGAAAACAAAAAGCAGACAGACTCCCTCAGTTTAGGAGGAACGGCAGCCAAATCAAAAATTGGGGTTAAGGAAGTTCTGCATAGCAATCCAACAGAGTACAAACAAGAAGAAAAGAGAGAGAGAGAGATGGAGAGAGCGATAAAACAAGCTACTTTTAACCAAAACACCCAACACCAAAAGCTTTTTAGGCCTTTGCATAGTTTAGTCTATACTTAGCCACACTTTGTAGAACAACTGATACACAAAATGACCCTGTGGGTGTCGATTACATGCACTTAAACACACAAAATAGCAACACTTTGCTGAAAAAAAAATCTGATTTTAAGATGTATATAAGTGGTGCTTACACTAAAGTTTCCCTAAAGCTGGAATCTCATATATTTTTAATTTTGGGTTGAGAAAAAAAGTCACTTGATGAACAACACATGCTTGGAGTGAAAAAATGCATTTTGTAATGTATTCATTTATGTATTATTAAAGATTTTCCTCTCTGATCAATTATTTTGTATACAACATAATATAGTATAGTATAATGTAATGTAATGTAATGCAATGTAATAAAATAAAAAATAATATAAAATAAAATATAATAAAATATAATAAAATATATACGATAAAATATAATAAATAAATAAAAAATAAAATAAAATATATACAATAAAATATAATAAAATAAATAAAATAAAATATAATAAAATAAAATATATACAATAAAATATAATAATATAAAATAAAATATAATAAAATTAAATATATACAATACAATATAATAAAATAAAATATTATAAAATTAAATATATACAATAAAATATGCAAAATAAATAAAATAAAATATAATAAAATCTAATAAAACATATACAATAAAATATAATAAAATAAATAAAATAAAATATATACAATAAAATATAATAAAATAAAACAAAATAAAATAAAATATATACAATAAAACATAATAAATAAAATAAAATATAATAAAATCAAATAAAATATATACAATAAAATATAATAAAATAAATAAAATAAAATAATATAAAATATAATAAAATAAAATAAAAGGTTCAAAGATATACACATGCACACATATACATATTACAAAATGCGGATGCCCTTCTAGCTGCAACCCATCTCTGGGAAACATCCATAGACACTCACTCACACTCACACTACGGACAATTTAGCCCACCCAATTCACCCGTACTGCATGTCTTTGGACAGCGGGGGAAACCGGAGCACCCAGAGGAAACCCATGCGAACGCAGGGAGAACATGCAAACTCCACATAGAAATGCAAACTGACCCAGCCGAGGCTCGAACCAGCGACCTTCTTGCTGTGAGGCGACAGCACTACCTACTGCACCACTGCGTCGCCCGTTAAATGATCATAATAATGAATACATTCTGATTTATTTAAAGACCATTTTTTACTAATTTCCTGACAGTTTATTTGCTCGATTCATTTTGGCCCTTTTTAATTCTTATTTGAATGTACACAAGCAACAGTAATATTAAAACTCTTTAAGCAAACACAACAAATGATTCCCTATTAAAGCCATTAAAATCACTTCTGGTTTACAGTGTAGTCACGCAATTTAGTGAGGCACATGAGTGTGTTCTGTCATGAGTGTGTATTCTCAGTCATGTGTATGTTCTGTCATATCTGGGAATGATGAGGGCCTGCGGGAACCCTCAGGAAAACACACAAGAGAGAGTCTAGGAGACACTGCACAGCTGTTTTATGTGCACAAGCCAACGATAAACCCAAGGAAGACACTGCCTCACACACTTCAGTCTGCATTACAAGAAAGTCAGAGTCTGATCTTCTCTGTTGACATCACTTCAGCCACAATATGCTTAACCACACCCCTCTTACTGTTAGTTTGCTAAGAAAACTCCGCCCCCTACTCAATATTCAGTTTCAGTTGGAGGTACATCAACACACTGAGATAAAAGTCTCTGAAACTTCCAGTTCACGTGGACTTTAAAGCTCATTCACACTAAGAATGATAACTATAAAGAATAAAGGTAAAGTTAGAGTTATGGCAGAGTTAGGACCATATCTATATCGATAAAGATGTAGAGACATGAGATTGATGGAATCACTAATAAACGTTAATACACCGAATCAGTCAGAATCCAGTGAAAAATAAAGTGTTTATGCAATTTAAAGCTTCGCACAAACAATAGCTACAGTATGAAGAAGCTCTGCTTGACGTTAAGCCCTCTTTTCAAAGATTACTTACAGATAACGACTATCTAGGAAATAATTCATAATTCTGGGAAAGACTGATAAATATACATGGAAGTTATGCCAGCCAGGGAAACTGAATTATAAAAATAAAAGTCCTCTTTTAAAAAAGGAGAAAATATTTGTGTTTTTAATTCCACTACACTGACTGTGATGGCTAAATCTGTTTAAAATAAACATTACACGAGCTGGATTCACTGGTCAGATGTGCTAGTAGAGGACATCTGTTGGTTACAAGGAACAATGCCAAATGAAAAGCATAAACTAAAAATAAACCATTGTTATCTTTCTTTAGTGTAGAAGCAAACATATGTATAGCTTTTGTGCTTTTTGTGAATGGTCCTTTACTTTTCGCACACATCAGAAATGGCAAAAAGAGTCGGTGCCATAGCTTAGTGGAAAGAGTGTCGACACATGACCCTGAGGTGTTCACGGTTACCTGAGTTCGATACGCAGCTCGAGGTCCTTTGCCCATCCTCCCCCTTTTCTTTCAACCTGAAATTGGAATGGAACAAAGAAAAAAAAGGAAAGCAAGACAAAAAAAGAAAAAAATGATTCACTGATCAGATGCGCTACCAGCACACTGAGGACATATTTATAGCTGTCATGCTGAGTGTGAATGGTTTTCACTTTCCAAAACATCAGCAATAGCATAGAGAGATGATGCTCCTTCTTTCTGTTTTAAGGTTGGAAAAGAACAAAGAAAAACAAAAAGGAAAAAGAGACAAAAAAGAAAAACGCTTCAGTGGTCAGATGCGCTAACAGCACACTGAGGACATCTGCTGGTCACCAGGGATAATGCCTAATGAAAAGCATAAACTAAACATAAACAGTTTATTATTATTCGTCAGTTCGATCGCAAACATATTTATGATTATATTTATCGCTATCATGCTTCGTGTGAATGGTCGTTCACTTTCCAAAACATCAGCAATAGCATAGAGAGATTATGCTCCTTCTTTCTGTTTTAAGGTTGGAAAAGAACAAAGAAAAACAAAAGTAAAGTGAGACAAAAAAAGAAAAACGCTTCAGTGGTCAGATGCGCTAACAGCACACTGAGGACATCTGCTGGTCACAAGAGATAATGCCAAATGAAAAACAAACTAAAAATAAACTATTATTTATCATTCTTCAGTGTGGACGCAAATATATACAGTATGATATGCAAATATATATATATATATATATATATATATATATATATATATATATATATATATATATATATATATATATATATAAATATATATATATATATATATATATATATAATTACATTTACAGTTATAATGCTTGGTGTGAACGGTCATTTAATTTTCAAACACATCGGCAATAGCAAAGTGGGATAATGCTACTTTTTACCGTTGAACCAAAGACAAAAAAGTAAAATGAGACAAAAGAAAAGCTTTACTGGTCAGATGCGCTAACAGCACACTGAGGACATCTGCTGGTCACCAGGGATAATGCCAAATGAAAATCATAAACTAAAATTAAACAATTATTTATCATTCGTTAACGTGAATGCAAACATATTTATGGTTATATTTATAGCTTTTGTGCTTGGTGTGAAGGGTCTTTATTTTCAGAACACATCGGTAATGGCAAAATGGAATAACGCTTCATCTTACCGTTTAAAAGTTGGAAAAGAATAAAGACAAAAAAAGGAAAAAGAGACAAAAAAAAAGAAAAACGCTTCACTGGTCAGATGCACTAATAACACACTGGGGACATCTGCTGGTCACCAGGGAGAAATGCAGAGTGAAAAGCATAAGCTAAAAACAAACCCGTTTATCGTTCGTCAGTGTGGACGCACATATATTGCATATGCAAACATATAGTATAATTGTATTTATAGTTTTCATGCTTGGTGTGAACGGTCCTTTACTTTCTTAACACATCGGCAATGGCAAAGTGGGATAATGCTAATTTTACCGTTGAACCAAAGACAAAAAAAGTCAAATGAGACAAAAAAGAAAAATACTTCAGTGGTCAGATGCGCTAACAGCACACTGAGGACATCTGCTGGTCACAAGAGATAATGCCTAATGAAAAACAAACTAAAAATAAACTATTATGTATCGTTCGTCAGTGTTAGGGTTAGGGTATATACAGTATATGTATATACAGTATACGCAAATATATACAGTATGATACGCAAATATGTATTATGATTATATTTATAGTTATCATGCTTGGTGTGAACGGGCATTTACTTCCGAACACATCGGCAATAGCAAAATGGGATAATGCTACTTTTTACCATTTAAAAGTTGGAAAAGAACAAGGAAAAAAAGACCAAAAAGAAAAATGATGGGGAAAAGGGAGGAAGAAAAGTAGTAGTATGTAAGCCTATTAAGTTGCATGCATCTGTGGGCTGTACATTACCCTCAGGCTCCACATCCACACACAGGAGCTTAAAGAGGAAAAATGAGGCTTTCCGTTCAGCGAGACCCTTCCCAATTTCCAGTCGGAGCTCATACACACGCATGTATCATTTCTCCGCTGATCAGGAAAGAGCGATGGTTTCACGTTGAAGAGTTTAAGTGTAACAGACTTCCAGCTGTAGAGCCGATAAGGGATGATATAAAAATGCTGAAGCATGTTTTTCCCTGTGTTTTAATCTTCTCCTTCTTGTAATGTAACACTGGCTATGGGGCTTTGCCTTGAAGCTTTTATTTAAAACACATGTTCCCCTGCTCTGCTCTTAAAAAAGCCTCCCTTATCTCTCCATCAATCTACAGACACTGGCGGATTCATTCAGAGAGTGTGCTGGAGGCCAGATCTTAAATCCTAGAGCAGAACTGGCCAATGTGGTTCAATAAATAAATAAATAAATGTTTAACTAGTCACTAGAACATTCTCTTTATTCGCTATTCTGGGTTTATTCCATGTGCAACACACATGAAGAGGTCGACATTGTGTAAACCTAAAGATAACGGCTTGATGAATATCTGTGCTGTAGAAATGCATGAAGTATGAAGGTAATACTGTACAAAGATGTCTACAGTACATCATATATGTTCAAAAATAAGAGCAATGGTAAATATTTCTTGAGTAAAATGTAAACCGCTAAAAATGTCAGGACATTCCTATTCAAACTGAGTAGAAGTAAGAGCATTTTAGAGATATTATATTAAGCAGATATGCAGTGGAACGATATTACAATATATAATATAATTCCACTACACTGATTGTGATCGCTAAATTGGTTTGATTAGATTAAAACTGGTTAAAGTAAAGATTACATGAGCTGGATTCACTGGTCAGATGTGCAAATAGCAGACTGAGGCCATCTGCTGGTCACAAACATATTTAGAGCTACCATACTTTGTGTGAACAGTCCTTTACCTTTCGAACACATCAGAAATGGCAAAAAGAGTCGGTGCCACTAGCTTAGTGGTTAGTGTCGACCACATAACCCTGAGGTGTTCACAGCGACCAGAGTTCGATTCGCAGCTCGAGGTCCTTTGCCAATCCTTCCCCTCTCTCTGCTCCCCACACTTTCCTGTCTGTAATCTCCATTGTCCTGTCCCATTAAGATTGACATGCCCCCCCCAAAAAAAATATATATAAATAAAAAATGCATATGAAGGTAAAACTGTACAAAGATGTCTACAGTACATCATATATGTTCAAAAATAAGAGCAATGGTAAATATTTCTTGAGTAAAATGTAAACCGCTAAAAAATGTCAGGACATTCCTATTCAAACTGAGCAGAAGTAAGAGCATTTTAGAGATATTATATTTAGCAGATATGCAGTGGAACAATATTACAATATCTAATATATATATATATATATATATATATATATATATATATATATATATATATATATATATTAAAGCAATAAGTTGTCTCTTTTAAAAATGCTGGAGAAAATAGTTGTGTTTTTAATTCCACTACACTGATTGTGATCGCTGAATTTGTTTGAACCTGTTTAAAATAAAGATCACACGAGCTGGATTCACTGGTCAGATGTGCTGCTCAAATCTGCTCCTTTGCCAATCCTTCCCCTTTCTATGTTCTCCACACTTTCCTGTCTGTAATCTCCACTGTCCTGTCCATTAAAGGTGAATTACACGAGCTGGATTCACTGGTCAGATGTGCAAATAGCACACTGAGGCCATCTGCTGGTCACAAACATATTTAGAGCTACTGTGCTTGGTGTGAACGGTCCTTTAACTTCCGAACACATCAGAAATGGCAAAAAGAGTCGGCGCCAATAGCCTAGTGGTTAGAGTGTCGACACATAACCCTGAGGTGTTCACAGCGAGCCGAGTTCGATTCGCAGCTCGAGGTCCTTTGCCAATGCTTCCCCTTTCTCTGCTCTCCACACTTTCCTGTCTGTAATCTCCACTATCTTGTCCAATTAAAATGAACCCACAACCCCCTCCACCTATCATCCCCAAAAAATTATAAATAAATAAAAAATGCATGAAATATGAAGGTAATACTGTACAAACATGTCTTCAGTACATCATATATGTTCAAAAATAAGAGCAATGGTAAATATTTCTTAAGTAAAATGTAATTCCTATTCAATTCCTATTCAAAATGAGCAGAAGAGTATTTTAGAGACATGTGCAGATATGCAGTGGAACGATTTTACAATATATGTTTGTTATTATTAAAATCAATAAATTGCTTCTTTTAAAATGCTGGCTAAAATAGTTGTGTTTTTAATTCCACTACACTGTCTGTGATCTCTAAATTGGATTGATTAGATTAAAACTGGTTAAATTAAAGATTACACGAGCTGGATTCACTGGTCAGATGTGATAATAGCACACTGCGAACATCTGCTGGTCACAAACATATTTATAGCTATCATGCTTGGTTTGAATAGTCCGTTACCTTCTGAACACATCAGAAATGTGCAAATATGCAAAAAGGTATGTGCAAAAACAGTCTGTACAAATGGCCTAGCAATAGCCTAGTGTTTAGAGTGTCCACACATAACCCTGAGGTGTTCACGGCAACCCGAGTTCGATTCGCAGCTCGAGGTCTTTTGCCAATCCTTCCCCTCTCTTTGCTCCCCACACTTTCCTGTCTGTAATCTCCACTGTCCTGTCTATACTAATTCCAGCTTTTGTTAATATTTATATTCAAAAATAAAAAATAAAATGGAATGGGTGAGAATACATCTCTTACGCTCATCAGTGTTGAATTTACTTCAAAAATACAATGAAAACTGTAATATTTTGAAGTATTACTGTAATTATTACATATTAGAAAGCGTTCTAAAGAATGATGCTGTTCTGACTGAAGCAATGATGACCACCACAGGCATAAATTACATTGTGCAATGTATTATAATAAAAGACTTTACACTGCATTTTCATTTCTGTGACAACTTGACATTATTATTATTAATATTATTTTATAAATATTCTCAAGTCAAAATTTAAGTGCTAGATTTCTGGAAGTGAGGGATATAAAAAGAAAAATTGAGAGAGAGAAAAAATAAGGTGCTCCAATTGCCTCCTGTCTGCCACATTCACCTTTTTTAATATGGAAGCCATTTATTTCATGTGCAAGACTTCAGATTTATTAGGCTCTTTAGGTAATACGAACAGTAAGAACAGATAAAAAACAATGAATAAAACTATCAGGAGCAGAGTACTATGACTAGGATTTCAATTATGTTGTGGTGTTATGTTGTAATGTTTATGTAATGTGCCAATGTTATAATATATCAATGTTATGCTGTGTTAATGTTTTGTTATTGCAATGTTATGTTGATATTATTCCATGGTTAATGTTGTGCAATGTTTATGTTATGTTATTGTAATGTTATTTTAATGTAAAGGCAAGTTATTGTAATGCTGTGTTGATGTTATGTTGATGTAATGTTAATGTTATTGCAATGCAATGCTGGTCTATGTTGATGCTATGCTATTGTTATGTTGTTATGTTATGTTAATGTTATGCTATGTTGGAGTTATGTTGATGTAATGTTATTTTAATGCATTTTTGTGTTACTGTTATGTCATTGTTAATTTTATGCTATATAAATTTTATGTTACTGAAATGTTATGTTATGTTAATGTTATGTCATTGTAATGCTGTGTTACATGCTTATGTTATGCTATGTTAATGCTATTGTAATGTTATGTCACTGAAATGTTATGTTAATGTAATGTCATTGTAATGCTATGCTATTGTTATGCTATGTTAATGTTATTGTAATGTTATGTTGATGTAATGCTTTGTCTATATTATGCCATGTTGATGTAATGCATTGTAAATGTTATGTCATGTTATGTGATGTTATGTTGATGTTATGCCATGTTATTGTAATGTTATGTCGATGTTGTGTTGGTGTTATGTTGATGTAATGATAACGTTTTTGCAATGTTATGTTGGTGTTGTTATGTTGGTTATGTTGATGTTATATTGTGTTAGATGTGGTGTTATGTTAATGTAATTGTGTGTTCATGTCATGTCGTTGTAATGCTATGCTAAAGTTATGCTATTTTAATGCTACTGTAAAGTTATGTTGATGTAATGTTATGTTGATGTAATGCTGTGTTAATATTATGCTATGTTGTGTTGGTGTTACTTTGATGTAACGATGTAATTGTGTGGTAATATTATGTTGATTGTTAATGTTATGCCATGTTAATGATATGCCATGTTAATGTAATGTTGTGTTGGTGTTATTTTGATGTAATGTTGATATAATTTTGTGTTATTGTTGTGTTGATTGTTGATATTATGCCATGTCAATGTTATGCAATGTTAATGTTATGTCATATTAAAGTAATGTTATGTTGATGTAATGTTGTGTTGATGTTATGCCATGCTGATGTTGGTCTATGTTGATGTTATGTTGTTGTTATGTTAATGTTATGCTATGTTAGCGTAACGTTATGTTGGTGTTGTGTTATGCTGATGTAATTTTGTGTTAATGTTATGTTGATGTTATGTCATTTTAATTCTTTGTTAATGCTATTGTATATGCTGTTGTTGTTGATGTGATGCTGCGTTAATGTTATGTCATTGTAATGTTATGTTAATGTAATGTTATGGTATGCTGATGTAATGTTTTGTTAATGTATTGTTATGTTAATTAGTAACATACAAACATTGCAATAACAGCATTACAATGACATCACATTAACATGGCATGACATTACATTACCATACACCGCAATGGCATAACATCACAATAACATGACATTACATATAATAACATTAACATATCATAACAATAACATTAACATGACATAACATTGCACTAGCATAACTACTTTAACAGTTAATGTAATGTTAATGTTATGTCATATTAATGTAATGTTATGTTGATGTTATGCCATGTTGATGTTGGTCTATGTTGATGTTATGTTAATGTTATGCTATGTTAATGTAATGTTATGGTATGCTGATGTAATGTCTTGTTAATGTAGTGTTATGTTAATTATTAACATACAAACATTGCAATAACAGCATTACAATGACATCACATTAACATGGCATGACATTACATTACCATACACTGCAATAGCATAACATCACAATACCATGACATTACATTTAATAACATTACCACATCATAACAATAACATTAACATAACATTGCACTGCAATAACATTGCACTAACATAACTATTTTAACAGTTAATGTAATGTTAATGTTGTATGTTATGCTATATGTTATTCAATGCTATGTTATGTGACAAACCAGCATGCAACATCAAGCAATGAGCCATTTTACGCATCTAAAATAACCAAGCAAATCCTTCAACATGCAAGTCAGAATGAATCAAAAAATAATGCGGATACTTTCATATTCCTTCATTTTCCAGTCTGAGATTCAGACACATCCCTAATGTTCATAAAAACGGCCTCTATGTAGGTAACAAACTAGTCCAGGAGCCTCAGAATGTGGAAGTACAGTAGGTTACTGCAAGCAGAGACGAATAAATATTTCACACGTGTTGATACAAAGGAATAAAACAAAAGCAAGAGCTAAATCTCCTCAAACACGACCGCGAGCGTGGCCTGTCTGCACACGCACAGCCTTCAGTAAGACACCATGAAAATAAAGATGCAGATCAGGACGGGAGTGTGTGTGCAAATATGTAGCGG
>NC_079453.1:48018174-48025674 GCF_903798145.1 Danio aesculapii
CATTTGGTATCAGAAGTGGCTTATATGAAAGGTAAAGGCCTCTAGATTACGCTTATTTTACCACAATAAAATATGATCATGTCTTGATTTTTAATTATTTATTACAGTAAGGTCTGACTTTGCTGAGACAAAAGTCTGGTCATTAAACAGAAATAATGTCCAGTATAGAATATAAAGTCATGGTGCAGTGGAAACAGAATGAATATTGTGTCTGACTCCATCATGAGCTTGGAGGACTGCATCCATACATCTCTGAATGACTCAAATCCCTGATTAATAAAGTCATCTGGAATGGCAAAGAAAGCGTTCTTGCAGGACTCCCAGAGCTCATCAAGATTCTTTGTGTTCATCTTCAACGCCTCCTTCATCTTCCCCCAGACATGCTCAATAATGTTCATGTCTGGTGACTGGGCTGGCCATTCCTGGAGCACCTGGACCTTCTTTGCATTCCTTCTTTGCTTTCGTTTGCTTTTCATGCATTGAGGCGCATTTCAAATACAATTTATTATTAGTAGCAGTTTTTCAGGATTGCTAACACACTAAAATTAAACTTTTCCCACAATTAGCAAAACCGTACACCCAAGGAGCAAAGCACAAGGCTAGATCTGCACAACTGCATGACATTATTATTATTATTACTATTATTATTATATTGACAAATCATCTTGCTATTAAAGGTTCACATGTAATTAATGCAAAAAAGGTGCATATCAGTAACTAAATAACAATTTACAGCCATTTAGGGTAAATTAAATGTTTTTTTTTTTTTTTTTTTTTTTTTGTGTACATATTGTACACAAAAAACGCACATATTTCAACTAACTAAAACAAACAAACAAACAACTAAGTAAATACATTGCTTTAACTAATAAATGTTTAGACCTTAACAGGGCTCTTCTAGTTCTATATATTTTTGATATGTCATATCTTTACTACTAGTTATAGCACTAAATAATGCGTATTTATATTTTGGATATTTAGAGAAATGTCACTGTTCAAAAACTAAATTAGATTTTATTTAAAAAGTTTAAAATGTTCAAATTAAAGATCATTAAACTTGATGTGTGGTTTTCATATATAAATAATACCCTGATTTATGTATTGTAAGCGTGCTCAGGCTCAAATGCAATGTGAGTGCAGGCCATCGGGGGAGACTGGATGGGGGGACAAGCGTGCTTCGGCCCGGTTCAAGGCAACTGTACATAGTGTGAGTACACCCTTAGTCTGTTAGTGATATCTGCATAATTTAATATACTATTAAATAAATCTGCAGTATAAATTACAATATTTTAACAATTTTATAATTAGATAATTTTTTTTTTTGCTGAAATGAAATAAAAAACAACTAATAAACCATCCTTACTTAAAAAAAACATCTAATTATAACAGAATTAACTTAAAAACAGAGCCAAACTTAGCTCAATAAAGCACTGTCTAATAAAAAAAGAAGCTATTTGGTTGAACTTTTCCCCCTGTTGTGCTAAAAACAGTGACTTTAATACAGAGGTTGATCATTTTTATGTACCATTACACTCCTAGTGTGTCGAGAGGGAAAAGCAAGTGTGTACAAACAAACTTACAAGCTCTGCAGACACAGAATACAGATTCAGAAGCGGGTAGAAAACACAGTAACAGACCCAGCGGTACATCAGTACACAACGAGCCATCATTCAGCAGATCTCCTACACTGTCTCTGCGGATCATTCTAGACCTGAATCTCAACCTGGAGGAGCTTCATCATATTCTGTCCTCATGCTGACCCGTGCTCCGCGAGCCCCTGAATCTGAGCTACTGGAGGACATTCACTGAGCCCAGAGTCCTGGAGAACGGCGGGCATACGCCACATCACAGATACTGAAGAAACACCACAGAACAGAGGCAGCCTGATGATTTGAGGAGGTCAGAAGTATGGTGAACGAAACAGAAATGCAGACATTAGTGTTGGCAGCTATGAGAGCAATGTGAGGGATGCTTACAGAATGCTTAAATTTACAACTCAATGGCAGCTACTAATAGGACTTTGTGGATACAAGACCATTGCCTGAGGTGTTGTAATATATAACATGATGTTTAGAGGCATATGTAAATGTGTGAATGTGAGCTGTGCTCTTTCCGCTCAATGAGAAAATAAACACTTTAGAGCAGGGGTGTCAAACTGCTGGCCAGTGGGCCATTTACGACCCCCCTCCTCTCCCCGGCCCGCATCTGACATAAAAAATATAACGAAATTCGGCCCCCAAAGCACATATTATTGAATCAACATCACTGTTGTGCAGTCGCATTTAACCACTTGTGCTTTTGACCCCCCCACCTACTGGACATGTAAAGTACTGCACTATATGTTGGGGTTACTTTCAGTTTCTCTCAGCGTGCAGTTGAGAGTAATGCACAAGCAGATTATTTCTGGGGCTGATTTAAACGTTGAAATATATGTCTGTGAGTGCTCTATTTTCAATAAAGCTCTATTTTTTTTAAATATTAAGGGTCATTTGATTATAATTAGTTTTATACCACCTGTATTGTGTTGTACAAACCATAGAGTGTAAAAGATTAGCACAAACACATCTCTATGGCTTACATGTTTTGCTGGTGGTGTAAAAATGACCATTTTGCTAATATTCGATTCGATTCGATCGAGAGCCTAGACTGCAACTCTGCACAAGACGTTTGTCCATAAAGGAAATGGTCGCGCCTGAGCCTGGTTTCTCTCAAGGTTTTTTTTAATTCCTCACTTTCGCCAACTGGTGAAGTTTTTTCCTCGCTGCTGTCGCCACTGGCTTGCATGGTTCAGGATCTGTAGAGCTGCGCATCGTTGGATTTGCTCTTCAGTGTTTGGACTCTCAGTAGTGATTATTAAACTACACTGAACTGAGCTGAACTTAAACTCTGAAAACTGAACTACACTGTTTCAGTTTACTATGATCTTCTATGTGAAGCTGCTTTGACACAATCCTCATTGTAAAAGCGCTATACAAATAAAGGTGAACTGAATTGAAAAATGCTCTCATTTAATAGATTTTCCTCATATGCATATTAGGATTTGTATTAAAAAATGTGCTTTAGTAAAATTTGTACTGCTGGCTGAATTGAACATGTTAAAGTTAAAGTGAATATATATATATATATATATATATATATATATATATATATATATATATATATATATATATATATATATATATATATAGATATATTCCCCCTTTTTGTTGTAGTTTTTTCAAAATGCTTGAAGGCATGGGGCTAAGGGAAAGGGTTAGATACCCCTTGAAACAGAGATTTTTCAGAACCACACTAGGAACCAAGGGGTAAGAAAATTTCAGAATACACCGTCTACAACGGCAGTATGGCTGCACATGGAAGTAAGGAGATCCACAAATGAGTATTTTTTGTCATTATTTTAATTTAATCAGTGCTTAATTTGTAAATTGCGAGGTCCCGGAACAGATGGGGGTAACGGATCTGGCATGTTACCCGAGGATGGAGAGGTAAGCGGTGTGTCACGGACGAAAGTAAGCGGGGTGGGGGTGTTGCAGGCGACAGTGGGTTGGGAAGTCACGGAAGAAAGCAAAAGTGAACAGCGGATGAGGGAGAAGGGCGGTTGAGGAGGGGGATCGGGAAAATGAGGTGCCAGATCAGATTTCAGAGGTGCTGGATCCTGATCCGGCGTGTTCCGGCACAAATTAAGACCTGGTTTTAATATATTCATAACGGCGTTTGTGTTTTACGGTGATGGATTAAAAATAAATTGCTAAAATAAAAAAACGCTAAATTTGGCTATCTATAATCCATAATAACTCCTGTACAGCAGTCCCACAACATTCTGCCACCCGATGACACTCGATCTCATATGAAGCAAGAGATTGAGATGACATTAGATGACGTGTGCAGGTGTTGTAGTGCTGTCCCAATTGTTAGGGGTAGATTCTGAAGCCCTTCCCCTTCACACTCTGTTTCAAGGGCCAAAGGGAAGGGGTACAAAAAAGGAATTGGGATTGGGCCTAAAGTTACCCAATCTGCTTATTGCTGTCTTACGCTATCTGTTAAACTTTTGGTTAAGCAACAAATGATTAAGACAGAATAATAATAATTATTACTTTGCTTATTATTAAATTTCAGTATTTTGATAGTGATTTAAACTACTCCTTCAATATGTACAATAAGAAACAAAAAGACGGAGCTTTGACTGCATATACTCTGGGGAAGAATGTCTGAGTGCATCAGTTACATCAGGTTTCCACTTTTTTGTTGTGCTTGAATGTTAAAGCGGCCCTCCTTTGAATTGTCAGTCACTGATATGGCTCCCCGACAATTTGAGTTTAAGACCCCAGCTCTCGAGAGCATCCGATCTGTGTGTGTGTGTGTGTGTGTGTGTTTGTGTTTACTCTAGTATGCTAGCTATGGGTCAAATACAATTACAACATGCAGTTTTAAAAGAAGAAACTATCCAGACAAGAATTCTATGCCGAATAATGCCTCATTCACACTAGTAGTCACACATTGTAGCTGCCTGTTGCTCTGGGTGGCGATTGAAACCATTAGTGGACCATTAGTGGACGTTCCCACCTTGAGTACGTCTACAGCACGAAGAAAACAACTGGCCTCTGCAGGAGCTGAGAGAGGATCACATGAGATCTACCGATGCTCGTATTGGCTGTCACTCAAGAAAGTCCCTCTTCATTTGCATAAGTTTGAAGGATTCTCAACTTTGTCGCATCTCTCAACACGACCACCTTGTCGCCAACGCTCGCTGTAGCTCATGTAGAGGTCGCCAAAAGTCGCTCGCTAAAAATGAATGGTCACTTGCTGATTTGCCGCATAAGGCCACACCCACTGCATCAAAGCCACGCCCAGCTATTACATAATAAATACTGGAAAAATAGTGTCAGTTTCATCACCGAAAGTGTTCTTTAATTTCATTTAAAGCTAATGGGGCTTTAATTAACCATATTATAATTAGTAACCATATTCTAATCATATTCTAATTAGTCATATGCATATTCGTGAGAAGATTTTGTGGTCCCTTTTGACCTTTCCTGAATTTCTGATTCTGACTGATTTAAATGTGAAGCACTTGGGACTGAAAAGGAAAACGTTATTCTGCGCTGTCATTAAAATATAATACAAAAAAAGTCCAGATGAAACATTAAATTCAGAAGAATGCTACAATAAAAGAAATGAATCACTAAATAGTAAACAAACAGCTGAGCAGAATACCCTTAGAAAGCTCATTCATAATTGATGCGTCTTGCTGCAGTGCCTAAATTCAGATTCATATATAATACTGTATTAACAAACAAACACATTCATCTGCTAGGCACGCATGAATAATAAATCACATCATACCTTTACTACTGAAAAAAAATGCATGCATTAATGATGTACACCTTTCTTTCTTATCAAACAATGGATAAGCTTAGTTTTCCAGACATGAGGGAGGAAATCTGGTGTACTGGAGTGAGCAGAAACATCAGGATCTTCTGTCTGAAACGGCCCATAATCGCCGGGGGTCTCATTTATTCATTATAAATGTCGCTTTATAATGTATATCACTTTATATTGTATATCAATCAGTTGGTGAAGGTCACTAATTTTAAAGAAATCAGATCTTAAACGTGGTGATTTTGTAATGTCGCAACGTGAAGCGCTTGAACTGGCTGAGAATTAAAAGTATGTGTGCAAGTAGCCCAGTGGAATCCCCTTTGTTTGGGATTTATCTCGAGTCTGCGACCTAAAGTCTCTTCTCCAGCAGGAATGGAGACGACTGAAGAACATCTGCAGGGATTTTACATTCAGAAGAGGATTAAGCCAAATTTCATTTCAGGATCTGCAATCTTTCTCCCTCTTGTGGAGAGAAATCTCTTCCCGGACGTCCATCTCCTGTGTGTTCTTGAGTATTAACCCTTTAACTATCCCACCAAGAAAACAGTTTTTGGATTGCATTTCTTAATTCTTTCCAAGTGATTGGTTGCCGCTGGAAGGGTATCCGCTGCATAAAAACATGCTGGATAAGTTGGCGGTTCATTCCGCTCTAGCGACCCTGGATTAATAAAGGGACTAAGCTGAAAAAAAATGAATGAATGAATTTCTTAATATCGCTAGTTAACACGCTTTTCAACACATCCCATAATTTCTAAAATATCAACCTCTACCAAATGGTTATTACGTCGGTTTATGGTAAAAGTAGATGGAAAATATGAAGTGTAAGACCAATTTAATTTTAAAAATATTCAAAATAAAACATTTTTGAATACTAAATCCTCTTTATTTTGCTAAGTATGCATTAAATATATTTCTGATTCTCATTTAACATGCTTTCCTGTTTTTTTTTATAATAGAACCAAAATCAAGTGTAGTAGTGCAACAGGATTATGTTTGTTTATTTGTAAATCAACAATGCTGTGTAGTGTAAATCTATATTTAAAGCAGTCATTCTTTAAATGACTTTAACAGTCTTTATTTAAAACTAGAGCGGGCTGTCAAAGGGTTAAAGTACACGTAAAATCCAGACTAACCGTATTCATTTGGTTAGCTTACACTGCTAGTTTTGTGATGAACAAATCATCTGTGCATGTCATTAAGGTAAAAAAATGTCTAATTAAAATCTGAAAACGCACTTCCTGTTTGTTTTCAGCTCAATTCTCAGATTAGGGTCTGTCTGACATATTGGGCGTGGCTAACATACTTAACCACGCCCCTCGAGCTGTCAGTTTAGACAACAAACACTCCTCCTCCTCCTCATCATTTTTGTTTGTTGTCTAAACTGACAGCTCGAGGGGCGTGGTTAAGTATGTTAGCCACGCCCCTCGAGCTGTCAGTTTAGACAACAAACAAAAATGATGAGGAGGAGGAGGAGTCTGTTAGGTTGTAATAACTCCCCTAAACTCCCCTAAACTCTTTTCCCCATTTATATGAATGAAACGCCTACTTTACTACGTCCAATCAGCTCGCAGTAGAAAAAACAAGCCACGCCCACTGCTTTCTCATTTAATATTCCATTTCTCTAGGACCTGCGTCACAATAGAGAGCTGCCAACTGAGTGCACAGAACTCCCTTTTCTAGCGTGGCTTGTTCTGGAGGTGTTTGTTTGATGGAGATGAAAGTGCAGCTGGCAGGAGGGCTGATCCTCCTTGTCCCAAACAATGAAGTTAAAAATAAAAACGCCAATGACCAGGAGGAGCCGTGCAAAACCGGACTTATTTTTTCCTGCCGGATTCGCCAAGGGTCCCGTTAACTGCAGCCTGTCTTAGTAACACACTCTCTGAAGCAACACACTTTTCATGAATTATCAATGATGTATCATAAAAGCCAAATCTGAAACTTTCATGCACACAAAAAAGAAAGAAACAGCAGGAAGTTTTCCTTGAGCAAACAGTCTGCGGCAGTTGCTGAACATCTGCAGCCATGAACAACCTGTTTGTGAAAACACACAAATCCCTAATTAGGCCTCAATAAAAGCCAATATGAACACCACGTTTGCTTTCCAAAGGCGACCCATGCAGC
>NC_079453.1:48028174-48098174 GCF_903798145.1 Danio aesculapii
TTGAATATACATAAAAATACAATATTCAATGTATATGAATGTACGGATATGAATACAATAGATATTCCAATAATTAATATACGATTAATGCACTTTTTTAGCAACACAATTTGGCATTACAATATTTAAAGAAAAACGAATACATTTCCCAAACCCAAAACATTTATGCCATTAATGAAATTATTTATGTGCTATAGCAGACAATATTGTATATATTTCACTTAATAAATGAATTAAATAATCAATTTAATAACATAAAACAATAAAATAAGTTATTATTATGCATTTACAAATTCATTTATTCACCTTCCTTCATCTTAGTCTCTTTATTCATCAGGGGGCGCCACAGCAGAATCAACCGCCAACTATTCCAGCATATGTTTTACACAGTGGATGCCCTTCCAGCAGCAACCCACAACTGGGAAACCCCCATACACACTCATTCACACACACACACAAATACACTATGGTCAATTTATTTAATCAATTCCCCTATAGCGCATGTGTTTGGACTGGGGGAAACCGGAGCACCCGGAGGAAACCCACACCAACACGGGGAGAACATGCAAACTCCACACAGAAATGCCAACTGACCCAGCCAGGACTTGAACCAGTGACCTTCTTGCTGTGAGGCGACAGTGCTAACCACTGAGCCACCGTGCCACCGCATTTACAAATCATTTTTACTGAATTACTGAAATGAAGAACTAATGAATATGCATATTTCCCCGATCCCTAAACATTCATTCATTTATTTGTTTTCTTTCGGCTTAGTCCCTTATTTATCAGGGGTCGCCACAGTGGAATGAACCACCAACAATTCCAGCATATGTTTTACGCAGGGCATCCTTCCCATCCTTTTACGCAGCCACAACCCAGTCCTGGAAAACTAGCCCTAAACATTTATGTAATTATTATCAACTGTGATGGCAAATAACATTTTATTTTTCATTTAATAAATCATTTAAATAACAAATGTAATAAAATAAAATAAAACACAAGTTATTATTATGCATTCACATACATTTTACAATTACTGTACTGATGAATATGCTCATTTGCCCTAACCCTAAGCAAAGGGTGTCAAATTGAGATTGCAAAAAATATATAAATAAATAGCATGGCACTCTCCCTGTAATTCCAGAAACATTGATAACTGTAAGACAAAGAGAGCATGCTGCTACTTGAAGATGAACTACTGAAGATGTACGTGTAGGTGTGGATCTGCAGCCTCAAGGCCGAGCGATTAAACCATTACAGAAATGAAAGAGAAACAAGCAGAGATGTGAACAAACGGCCAGAAAGTCAAGCCCCTGGCACATACACACACATGCCTGCCACATTTCTCTCCTGCAGAAGCCGAGAGCCGTGAACAATATCTCTGATTCAGCCGGCAGATGTGCTGACAAGTCTGAGTGAGAACCAGGAGAGAGCATGAGAGCTGCAGGTCCATCTAGCTGTGATTAAAGCTGCAGTCACGTCTGACGCTGTAATTGTGAGCTGTTTACGGCTGGAGAATCAGACATGATGCTGCTGATGATTGCGTCTCCATCACTGACACCAATGCTGCGTTTGTGAAGAAAAAAAAGTGCATACTTCTGAGTGTGTAACAGAAGAGTATGCAAACTTTGGGACATACTACATCCTCATTAAAGGGCCATGAACACCCCCCCCCCCCTCCCAGCAGGGTGTTTTTACACCTCTAGTTTGAAAAAAGTCAAGAAAGTGGGTGAGTCCAGCTTTGTTTAGGTTGGAGTGGCGAGTGGTGAAAGACAGAAGGGTTTGTGTAATGATGCGTCGGCGGATTGAGGATCCATTTGCAGCTTTATTAAATCACAGTAGGATGATCGTACAGGCAGGGTCAGATAACAACAAACGAGAATGGCGAAGGAGAAACTTAACTCAAAGTCCGTGGGCAGGTGATCAGTCGAGACAGGCGGCATACAACAGACGGAAGGAATGCTGGGATATGTAGTGAAGCTGGATTTAGTAGTCCGGTGACGGTGACCTCTGGTGGCGATTGGGGGGAACCACAGAGATCGGAGATGTTACAGTTTGCATGAAAGGGGAGTTTCATTATGGTTTTCACAGAGGCAACACAAACACAGACGCAGGGCAGATAGTCAGTGACTACGTTTACATGGACATCAGTAATGGAATTATTTGCCTCAATCTGAATAAGACAATCATATGATTACTGTCGTTTACTTGAGTTGCTTTTTGAATGTTCCTTTCATGATCCCGTTTTACATGTTATAGCACATAATTCGATTAACATCATTGCATCATTGCCACGCTATCCACATTTCCTCCGGAGTTTCATGTAATTTCGAGTGTTTCATTCTTAATTTGTTGACTTTAACTGCAGTTTGGCATTTTCACTTTCATTCATGAACTGGGCTGTCTGGTGCAGTCACAATAACCTGGAGCTCAACACGCTCAAAACAGTGGAGATGATAGGGGACACTGACATTGACTCCATTGTCAAAAAAGCTCAACAGAGGCTGTACTTTCTTCGTCAGCTGAGGAAGTTTAACCTCCCAAAGGAGCTGCTGAAACAGTTCTACACCTCCATCATTGAATCAGTCATCTGCACATCAATAACTGTCTGGTTTAGCTCAGCTACTAAATACGACCTCCAAAGACTACGTCGAATAGTTCGGACTGCTGAGCGAATCACTGGTACAACCCTTCCTACTCCCCAAGAACTGTACTTATCCAGAGCGAGCAGAAGGGCTGCCAAAATCACTCTGGACCCCTCACACCCAGCACACTGCCTCTTTGAACTTTTACCTTCTGGTCGACGCTACAGAGCACTGCGCACCAGAACAGCCCGACACAAAAACAGTTTCTTCCCTCAGGCAATCCATCTCATGAACACTTGATGATAATAATTGTGGAACCAACATCACTACTTGCTATACACTTTTATACACATATACACTTATTTAACAACACACTTTACATGCCAATTTGCACATAACAGCTGCGCATATAACGTTGTATATAGTAATAAACAAGTACATACACTTGTCAATCTGTATATTTGCACTCACTACTCGTATTTTTTTTTAAATATATTTCTGATCTGTTTTTTGTCATGTCTCTGTAATCCTGTTGCACTGTAGAAGCTCTGTCACCAAAACAAACTCCTCGAATGTGTGAACATACCTGGCAATAAAGCTCTTTCTGATTCTGATTCTGAACATTTCATTCATGCCTCCTTGACAAATGAATGTATAAAAAGATACTTTAGATTTTCTAGATTTTTAAAACAATATTTTCTGTATAAATATATTTTTATATTGACAGCACATTACATCTCATCTTTTAAGATGATCATGTTTTTACTTTATGAATGAAATTCACTTCAGTTTTTTAAATATTAACATTTGTGTTTGTTTTATATGATGTGAAATGGAAAATAGATAAATACATTGAATGCTTAAATTGTATTTTGGCAACAGATTTCCAATGTTTGGAAGAAATGTGTTCAACAGAATTAACTTGAGTGTCATAAATTGTGGGTTGTGAGCTTTGCTAAAAAAGGACTTGCGCAGTGTTTGTGCATGGCACTGTCATTGGTCACATTACTCAGGTGGCATTTGAGGCCAGTGTGGCATAACGTTAGTGCTGACGGTGCCTGCTATGCTTCACTTGGAGCCATAAAAGCCGCCTTTGTCAGGGGGTGAACGGTTTGCTCACACACTCTTTGGAAACAGCATTGTAAGGTAATCCTAACAGCTCTTCCAGGTATATGACAGCACACCCAAACTGTTTAGAGAAAACACAAGTCCAATTGGCAGGACGATTCTCAGCGTGATAGGAGTAAGCAAAGCGCAAACACTGCCATTGTTTACTGCCGTCGCTCTGCAACATCTCCATAGCAGCACAGCCGTCCATCAAACTTGTGCTGCGTCCCAATTCGCATACTATCCATCCTAAATAGTATTAGTATGTCTTTGCCTAATTACCCTACCTGCCTAGTTAACCTAATCAACCTAGTTAAGCCTTTAAATGTCACTTTAAGCTGTATAGAAGTGTCTTGAAGAATATCTAGTCAGATATTATTTACTGTCATTATGGATAAGATAAAATAAATATATTAGAAATGAGTTATTAAAACTATTATATTATAGTTTAATAAATAAATAAATTCTAAATAAATAAAATAAATAATTCTATAATAGTATATATAGTCCTATATATATATATATATATATATATATATGTGTGTGTGTGTTTTTTTATTGATTGAGTTGATTTTTGAGTGAACTATGGCTTTAAGCAATGAGGTTTCTTTCATCTCTCAAGCGGCACAGCAGTCACAAAGTGGCCGTTTTGAGCCTGACAGTCTGTCTGTCTGCTTGTCTGTCTGTCTGTCTGTGAATAAATCTCTTTGGTAAATAGCTCCGAGGCTTCGCTAAGGAATATAGTGCGGATCAAAGAAGCCATGTCTTCCTGTATAAAAAGCCTAGGCCACAAGCTTGCTTGTTTGTCTAAAACAATTAAGGTCGTTATGAGGGGGTTCCTGACAAATAGTTCCCAGCTGATAGTGCTTTGGCAAACTCCAGAGGAGGTCGGTGGGGTAGTAAAAAAAAAGCAGGGGCCCAGACCCTGAGACAGGCTCCAAAATTAATGATCGGTCAGGGTCCGAAGCCCGCCTAATCTTGGCCAATTGCTCCTTAATTACGTAAGGTGCTGCCAATTTGAACTGTCGAGCAAATCAGGATCAGCGTGCATTCATCTCCACCCCCCGAATCCTGATTGAGGCTGGTCATTATTCGGACGGATCTCGTTTTCACACATGGAACCAATATGCAGGCCAGATGTTCATTTGCAGAGGGGGGAAAAAAAAAGAGCGCAACGACTCATCTACACGCAACGGCGGTTGCCCTCAACGCTACGGCTGTCGGCTCACACCCGAGACAGGAGCAGAAGACATGAAAGTGTAGGAGGGAGGGATTGAAGGGGAAAAAAAGGCTGGTAAATCCACTGTCAGGTCAATGACTTTTGTCGTGCATAGTTAAAACAGATGTCTGCTTGCAGTCTGCCTGGCTCTGGAGTTAGACCTTCGTGTTCAAACAAGCAAGCTTCGGTCAGCAAATCAAAAGCAGAATTCTTATAAACATTCAAATCATGCAGTACAGCTTTTTTTCTCTCATCTTCTTCTGTAGGTAATAAAAAACTCTGCTCAGATTCTGTTTTCAGACTCCGCCTGCATTATTAGGCCCACCTGGATGCTCCTGGCACCATTCAACGAGTGAACCCGTTTTTTTTATATATATATATATATATATATACGATTGCTTCCTCAAATGCAGACGTGATCTTTAGTGATGCACCACCAATCCCCATGTAGATACGTTCTTATTTAGGCACTAAAATGACTAAATCTAAAAATGAAATAAGCTAAAACTAAACAGAAATTCTGAAATAAATACCACAAAGAAAAATGAAAGTATACAAATGAAAGCTCAACCGAAGCTAAATTCACAACATTAATAAATTAATTATTAAACAACACTGATAAAACCTGCGTGTGGGGGGAAATTCATGACAGAAATATAACACAACTGATCTGACTCAACGGCTCAAAACAAAAGAAAATGGCCAAATATGTACAAAACTAGCTTGTCATCTGTGCTTCTTTAAAATGCATTAAATAAACACTAGATCATTTAGTAAGAAAGAGGACGGAAATTGATGGAAAGAAGGAGTACAGGGGGTTCCCACCATGGAGAAAATCAAACAGATGAGACCCAGATCAAGAATGCCCCAGCAGATGTTTGAACACGGGAATATTTACATTTCATCCCGCACACCACACATCCACCTTTTTCCACATAATCTGCATTTAAAAGACACGCATAACGCAAAAACAAAACACTTTAATGAGTGATTCATATAAAAAACACAGCGTATTACACAAAGCATAAAAATAACCTAACCACCATCCTGTAGCTGTACATGCTGTGCTTGGGTGCGCTCTTGTTTTGCATGGAGTCTCAGAATGCAGATAGCGTTACACCCTTTCATTTTAAAATTTCACTTGGGTTCAAATTAGGGATGCTCAAAACAACCGATTAACTGTTAACCGAAAGGGTGCGTTTGTAACCGATTGATGGTCTCAGTTAAACGATTTAAAAATATTATTTTATATACGTTTAAAGTTTGGCTGCATAAGAGGCTGATCACAGCGAACGCGCTTATTGCATTGAGATGGGCGTTTTTTGAAGGGTTTACTAACAGCTGTGAGTGTTTTGCGCACTGCGTATGCGCCCTGTGCGCCTCGCGTTTTGCCGTTGCGCGAACTCTGAGTGGAACAAAAGCGAATTACATCAGTGGTGTCTTTTTCATTCTTCAATCAAATGAAAGCAGAGGCGGGGTTTCTGTTGAGGTGACAGCAGTGTTTGTGTTGTCAAGACGACACGAAACTTTTAATGACGCAGGAGAGACTTGTGGTCGCTGTTTCAAGTTGTCCAGGGCTGTGTGACTTTACAAATCTTGAATATCACACTGTTATTAAGTATTACAATTATAACAACATGGACAGCAACACTCGTGCACAATATGGCTCAGCTGATTCAGTCGTTTCCTAGTGACATTAATGGCAGTGCAGTGCGCATCGCATTTTTGGAAGGGAAAAGTGCGATCGGTGTGATCGGCCCCTAAATGTGCAACAAATATTTTCTAACTCGCGGGACGGTAACACAAGCAACCACAAGTGCCTACAGATGCATTTTGTCAAAGAGGCAGACTGAAAGAAGAATATTTCTGGTTACAGTTTGACAGACGAGTTGACACAAACCAGCGCTGATGCTGATCGCCTCTGTACTGCCTAGAGCCACATCATCAACTCAACAAATACGCTATTGATGATTTAGTGTAGGCTACAACCAACAAACCAACCTTTTTTTCCATTTGGAAATATATTATATAGTCCTTATATAACATTAATTTTTAAAATAGCTTATATAATATCTACGAATCAAACAAATCCAATGATTTACTTGATATTTGCATAATGAATAACTCTGCACCAAACTGAGGCTTTTATTTTACAGCTTATAAAACATGTATGCAAATTAATGCAATATCACATGTAGACATCAAAATTGTTATATGCTATAGTAGCCTATACTTTACTAAGTCAACATATGAGCCTTAAGTTTCATTGTCATTTTCTTTCATCAAACGCAGTGCGCGCACACATGAACCGCGAGTAATGCAGAGGAAATAAGTCATTCTGACATGATCTTTAAACTAATGACTTCTATTAAATATGTTGACAGAGGTTTTGTGATATAATAATAACAGCGGAGCATTAATTAAATACATATTTTCAGAGGAGTGATCAATTTAAGGTAGCCTGATATTTTTATTTGACGGAAGAAAAAAACATGATTGGAATAAACAGCCTATATCAGTTCTTAAAAAGGATTCAGTCAGTGTTTTCGTTTGGTAATCTAAATTTGCCATTTAAATGAATAATATCCATGGCAGGCCTATTTATTTTATTCTTTTTATTTAGTTTATTATTTTGTTCTGTGCTGTTGGAAACACTGCAGGTGTGTGAAGATGTTCTGTTATGCTGCTGTTCACATGTTAAACTAAATCAGTATTTTAAAATGTAATATTTAATGTGTCACACAAAATAGACACGTCAGTTATTTTGTTTAAATTAAATAACATTTTAATATTAATCTGTTGATGTTTATTATTCGGTTAACGAGCGGCGGTGGTCAGTTGGTAAAATTAACCAAAATGAGCAGTTCAAATGAAAATACCATTGCGGAAAGGTGGAGTTTGAGGGGTTTCGAGGGGTTTGGCTGGCAAAGTTTTATTATCACTGACATTTATTACCATTATAAAGGTTTCAGTGAATGAAAGCAGACGTGGGTGGTAAGGAGGCAGGTTTCCGGCACTATTTAACAAGGTGATTCGGTGCAGCTGGAACGTTTGAAGGGCGGGCACACCAAAAACCTGCTACCACATACAGCACCATAAGCACAACCACGTTCCATTAGAAAGATAGCTTCACATAACATGAGGTTTTGATCACAACGCAGCCTTTTCTTTGAGACATATACATTACCGGTGCTGTGCGAGGCATGAATCCAAACACAACAGAAGGTGCAGTGTACTTGACACAAGTGCCATTCAGACTTAAAGGCGATAAATTAATCAGCCATCGGGTTTAAAAATGGCATGGAAACTCCAACGCTGAGCAAACATGTTATGAGAGCAGCTGGCCGTAACTGAAAGGACTTGATTTAGGATGGTGGAGAAGGATGTAATCATGGCGGACAGACACATGAGTGAATTACCGCCGATTATGTCTTGCTTCAACTTTAAACACAATCTGACTATTATGGGCTACGGAACAGCAAACTTTGCTCACAAGCTCGCCATCCTTTCCATTCTACCTCCTGGCCAGGGCGGCCAAACCCCAGGAACAGGACAAACACACACACTGGCCGGCTGGCTGCACAAGGGTGTCAGTTTGTTTCTGCAGCAGTCAAGTTTCCCATCATTCCATAGACAAAAATAAACAGGGGCGTCCTGGAAGCCTGTTGAAATGGCTCAGTGTATTCCGCCCCCTCAGACGGTGAGGTCATGCACGGCTCTCCGCTTGCCCGCAGACTACAGCAGGTAGTCACATTCCCTCCTCCTCCCTTTTTTTCTTCCCTCCCGTCTTTCCTCATAAAATGTGGCACTCTGTTACAGAATTTGTCTGCGAGATGCGGAGGAAGGTTTTCCACTTCCTGCATTAGCACAAACGGACATGGAAACACACACACACGCACACACACTTGTGCTCAATGACAAATAAGCTGTGACATAAACAAAAACTTGCTGAGTACAGCAATTAGAGAACAAAAGCCTCCATTTTTGGTGTGTAAGCACACCATTCAACAATAAACTGCTCCATGCAGCGCCAACAAACACCAAACAGAGTCCGAGCAGCAAAACTGATATCGAGTTAAAACGCTGTCTTTGTGACTGCTTTAATAAAACTATTTCACTTTTATTTGGGTCTTGCCAATAGACTCAACATTTTTGGATTATTGTTGAAGTTTCATTGCTCATAATATTTTTCTTACCTTATAAACATGTGATTTTGGGTTATTTTGTTAAGGATCACTCTTTAATGGCTCATTTCCACTGACTGGTACGGTACGGTACGGTACGGTTTGGTACGGGTCACCTTTATCAGGCTTGCGTTTCCACTACCAAGGGTACCCTTTTGGTGGGCGTGGTGTATGACAGAAAGTTTCAGTCGACGTCATTCTCACTTGAGGAAATGTCTACAGTAAAGCTGTACGGGTCGCTCACATATCATATGAGAAGCTCTTCTTACAAAACAGATGCTTTACACACATAAATACTTGTGCATAAATGTTCATTACTAACTTTTATATGAACATGAGATGATTATTACTGCAGATCAATGACAGTGCGAAACAGCCTACTGTAACGTCTGTAATTATATAGTATAATTAAATAAATGAACATATATAAACACATACAGCCCCTTACAGTCTCCGATATGTTATCAACTACAGAAGAACTACACACAGCAGACATTTCGCCAGTATTTAGGTTAAAAAACAACACAAAATATAGCCTACAGTCAGTGAAAACCTCTCATCTGTGTCTGTAATCTTCAGCAGCACATGTAGCCTCTGTTAGAGAACAATTCCATCATTCGGAGTTCATATTAGTATAAAAATGTTAAGATAATAAGTTAGTTAATCATGGTATTTTGTTCATGTTTGCTGAATAATTATGTGCTCCTTTTTTCCGGCTTCTCCTTTGTTTCTTCGTGCTTCACTCTCGCGTTTGTCAGTGTCTGACAGGATCGGGTTTCAAAAGCACGTCAATAATCAAGTGCAAGTTATTATCATCAGCTCAAGAAGTTTGTTATTTCAGATATAGACGCGCGACGATCGCAAGGAAGAAAGCGAAACTGCTCGCGCCTCAGACTGGCTCGTAAAAAAACTATGAGGCACAGGGTAAATCTGCTCTACTCCATGCCTTTGTGGCTGTTCATCCAGACGACGACAATGTTTGTTTGAGCCCAGATCGACCATGGCTCGTTATTATATGTATTTATAATTCCGCTAAAATCTCTCGCTGTGTATTTTAAACATGGCGGGTTTTTTGTTTTCATTCTGGCTTGTTGTAAGCGAATGACGTATTTCTGTAACCAATAGCGTTCAGCTGCGCGTGTAGCTCCGCCTTTTAGTACCCTTTCTCGTGTTTGGTACCCTTTCGAAAGGGTGCCGAAAAAGTGGTACAGTACGGTTCGGTACGCTTTTTGACAGTGGAAGCGGCCATAAAAGCGTACCAAACCGTACCGTACCACTCAGTGGAAACGGGCCATAAAGGGCACCTATTTTACCCCTTTTTCAACATTCAATATACGTCTTTTGTGTCTCCAGAATGTGTCTGTAAAGTTTCAGCTCAAAACACACATCAGATTATTTATTAGACCTTACAGAATATTGGCATTTTTTCCTCTGAACACTATGTAGCTGTTTTTGTTGCCTGTGCCTTTAATGCTAGTTCACCCCGCCCACCGTTCCCACGTGCCTGTCAGAGTATGCCTCAATCTCCTCCCTCGTCTGCGTCAGATAAACAGCACAGTGACAGACATGAAGCAGATCTCACGTAACGTCTGTGAGAAATACTACAGTAAGAACTCTCCCAATGATTATTTGATGTTTTTGTTGTGAAGTTGCAATGATGAGTCACACACAATGTTGTTACAAATTTCACGCACACACACACACACACACACACACACACACACACACACACACACACACACACACACACACACACACACACACACACACTCACACTCACACACACACTCACACACACACTCACACTGTCCTCCACTGTCCTATACCAAACCGTACCGTACCACTCAGTGGAAACGGGCCATAAAGGGCACCTATTTTACCCCTTTTTCAACATTCAATATACGTCTTTTGTGTCTCCAGAACGTGTCTGTAAAGTTTCAGCTCAAAACACACATCAGATTATTTATTAGACCTTACAGAATATTGGCATTTTTTCCTCTGAACACTATGTAGCTGTTTTTGTTGCCTGTGCCTTTAATGCTAGTTCACCACGCCCACCGTTCCCACGTGTCTGTCAGAGTGTGCCTCAATCTCCGCCCTCGTCTGCGTCAGATAAACAGCACAGTGACAGACATGAAGCAGATCTCACGTAACGTCTGTGAGAAATACTACAGTAAGAACCTTCCCAATGATTATTTGATGTTTTTGTTGTGAAGTTGCAATGATGAGTCACACACAACGTTGTTACAAAGTTCACGCACACACACACAGCGCACGTCTGATTCCTGGCATTCCTGACTCCTCTCTCTACTCCCAATGCTTTTCTGTCTATCCTCCACTGTCCTATACCAATAAAAGGTGAAACCCCTCTAAAAAATAATTATTTAAAAAATATATTAATAAACAAATAAACAAATCAATAGAAGTGATTGAAACTGGAAGTCTCGAGCCAAAAAGATTCCAATGACTGCATCCGCTTGCACATGAAGAATAAGGTCAATAGGAGACACCAAGTTTTAAAGCCACTCAGAGTGGTGTTAGTAGAACCAGAGAGACACATTGTGAAGTGCTGTTTAAAAAAAAAATACAGAAATATCTGAAGAAGATAATGAGGGGTTGTGCTGTAAAGGAGAAGCAAAGAAAAACACAAAACATGGCTATAAAAGTGTAATGGTCTAATTGGGTTCTTAAAAACAAGCTGCATTTTCTTATTTAAACTAAAGAATAAAATCTAATAAATAAAAAGCATTTTTCCACTGAAGTCTGGTCAGATATAGCCTGCTTTTTTCCTGACCAGTGGACTGTCATTCTGTTTCATCTGGTCCAGAACTCTGATCCACTCAGCACTGACCGATGAGGAAATCATGGTCTAAGTGCTGCTGCCGCTGATACAGCTAAAAGAATGTTAAAGTAATGAGATGTGGGGAGGAATTTGTGATTAGGGCTCACTGATCTATATAAGCCATTACTTATTATCACCAAAGGAAAATAACCTTGGTCATCTTTCTGCCAGGGAGGCCGCCTTCCTGAAAGGCCAACCTACCCATAATCCTGCCAAGCTTCCATTCTGCTAGGGAACAACTGGGCATAGAAGACACAGCGCAGTTCAATGAGAAGAAAGGACTGTGGAAAAACGGCTTCTGTGTAGCAGATAATATCATCTTGAAAATCTTTACAAATGTGTTTAATTGACACAGATACAGACACGCAAAGACAACAGCACTGAGTTCTATTAAAGAAATCTTTTGATGTAATTGTAATAGCGATATCTACCAGGTAAACAACAGTCATGATGCAGGAATCGATGACAATTTCCAACAATAAGGTACACTTTGATCCCACACATTATTTTAGAGCATTAAATACACAATTGCATGCTTTCCACAAGGACATAAGATAAGAAAATCTTGCCAACTAACTATTTCTAAACACATTTAATGTCTGGAGGAAAGAAAGATGTTCACTTGTTTAGAGGTGTGAACCTACACTGGTCTCACGGTTAGGTTACGATTATCATACGATTATCAATTCGGTTCAATTCGATATCTTGGTGCATCACAGTGCATTGACGATGCTTTCCATACACAATTTATTATTTTACTTCACAGGCGCTGTTCACCGATGAGTGACACTGATAAACTGCAGCGGCGATCACAGCTGAACCATGATGGATGCGGTGGAGAAAACTGGCGTGCTGGTGTCTGTGTCCAGAAGTATCGCTGTAACAGCCGAGAGGATAGGAAAAGTCATTCAGCCGGTCAAATGGGGCACAGTGAGAGAGAGAAATTGAGTTTACTTTCATTCTCAATCGCAGGGAAATAGGGGCTTCTACTGTAAGTGTCAGTGAAAGACTGTCCAGCAAATGCACACGCAGTGAAATTGTGCAGAGTTTCTGCGTTTTTAAGCAGTTGGTAGCTGAAGCTAAGCAGGGCTGAGCCTGGTCAATACATGGATGGGCAACCGCATGTGAAAACTGTTGGAAGTGATGTTAATGAGGCCAGCAGGGGGTGCTCAACCTGCAGTCTATGCACGTCCTAATGCCCCAGTAAAGTGAAGCGGACACTATACTGTCAGTGGGCGCTGTCTTTTGGATGAGACGTTAAACCGAGGTCCTGACTCTCTGTTGTCATTAAAAATCCCATGGCACTTCTCGGTAAGAGTAGGGGTGTAACTCCAGTGTCCTGGCCAAATTCCCTCCATCAGCCCTCAAGCTGCGGTCACACTAGACCTTTCTCCCCATAGACTTCCATTCATATGCACGCGAATGCTTCAGACCGGAAACACAAGCTTGTGCGACAAGTTCGCAGTTCATTGCTGTGCAAAGTTTAAGCTTGGTGACCTCTGACCTGCGAAATCGCATCACGTGACTGTGTAAGACCAATCGAGGATCAAAACATGACCTCTCTGTACAGAAATTTAAATTATGGAGCAATCGCTAGCTTTTTTAATGTCTAATAATCTTGTTTAATCCCGCCCCTTTTCGCAGCGCCGTACGACATAATTTCGCATGCTCAAACTCGAGTGTGACCGCAGGATTACCCATCATGGCCTCCCAATCATCCCCATCCACCGAATTGGCTCTATCACTGTCTCTCCACTCCACCAATAGCTGGTGTGTGGTGAGCGCACTGGCGACGTTGTCCTATAGCTGTCGTCACATCGTCCAAGTGGAGCTGCACACTGGTGGTAGTGTGGAGAGACCCCCCTCATGATTGTGAAGCGCTTTAGGTGTATAGCCATACATGATAAACGTGTAATATAAATATACATTACATTAAAAATGCGTGGAACGCTACAATACAGGTTGCTCAAATGTGCACTCATGTAAGGTAGAAAGAGGCAGGAAAGGCCAACTTTAATCATAAAGTAAACAAAAGAAGAGTATCCATCTGAAGCTCCTCCACAAGACTCGACACTTGCGCCACCAGCCTCGCTCCACTCTGACCGCTCTCATCCCCGCCCACACTCACCACTGCTACCAAGCTGACCAATCACAGATCTGCAGCGTTGTGACATTTTGTAGGAGGCTTTGCGTCAGGGTACAGCAAAGGTTATTAGACTATGTGAAGAATACCCCAGACAATCCGCATGTACTCGACTTAAAAGTGCAAATTGGTCTTAAATAAAAGTTCGCTATTGATATATTTTCAGTAATTAAGTGAAGTAAATAGCAGAAAGAGTCCCCAAATTTGTGTTACCAAGTATGTTTGTGTTGATGTATGAACAAAAAAAAGATGTTTAATTGTTGTTTATTGCTAGAAAACTAAATAAGAGTTTTAATCTTTCTTTTTTTTATTTACAATTGTGGTAACTGTTCTAAAAGTTGCACAGCTCATATAAAATGAACAGGAAAGAGCTGATATAATGTTTAGTATGACCTCCCAGTGTGCCCAATCATCATTTTCCAAAGGTTAAACACCTCGTTTCACTGACCATTTGTTGAAAAGAAGAAGAAAATGGCCTTATTTGTACCATCTTCATGGAAAGTGTCTAGTTTGCCAGGATGGTCTGGAGAATCTCCCTGTATCCTGTGGTCAGTACTCTAAACAAACACTAAGGTTAAAAAATAAAACTCAATCCTTCTGTCATCATACTGTAAAATGTAGCTGTATTTACGAGAGGTCATGCAGAACTTAAATGACTTCGAAGAGAAAGATTAGACGGATCGCTCATTTGTAAAATGTCATCAGTAATTATGAACTTATGATAATGATGATCTGCAGAATAGATGATTTATCATGTGCCTATGTTTTCTCCCACCCATCTCATTCATCTGCACTGGTGGGGTGGAACTACATATCTACAGTAGGTAATATTCCTATCGGGCTGCATGATATTGTAAAAATCAGATTTTTCTGTGATAAATATTGTGATACAGTTTCACAAGATGGTTTGAAAAGCTCCATTTGACATTTTTCTGGGGTAAACAGTAATCAGGTACAGAAATTAAACAATCACATTGCAAATATATATTTTTCTTACTTTGCTTTGTCCCGATTCTAGTGCAAATATTTCACATTCTTAAATCAAGTAAAACATATTTGTTTGTGTTCACCTTAAGTGAAAATTAGAAGCTTTTACTTTAAACAAGCTAAATTATCAGCCAATGGGGGAAGTAAAATAATCTTGTTTTTGCTTTGAAATGTAGATATTTGCAAGATCAAATAAAAATATTTGTTTTATTTTTACCTTAAGACAAAATTAGGAGCTTTTCCCTTAAACAAGCTAAATTATCGGCCGGGGGGTGTAACTAAAATAGTCTTGTTTTCACTTCGAAATGTAGATATTTGGACTAGATACACGCCAAAAATTCTAAGAAATAAATAAAAAAATAAATAAAATGAATAAATAAATCGCATAAATAATTAAATGCATTTAATCTTTGATATACCTCCAAAAACCATATTTTTTTTTTGTGCCTAAATGTTCAAACTTTCTTAATTCATTTATTCATTTTTCTTCGGCTTTGTCCCTTATTTATCAGGGGTCGCCACAGTGGAATGAACCGCCAACTATTCCAGCATGCAGATGTCCTTCCAGCTGCAACCCTGTACTGAGAAACACCCATACACTCTCATACTCATACACTATGGCCAATTTTATTTGACCCAATTCCCCTACAGTGCATGTGTTTGGACTGAGTGGGAAACCGGAGCACCCGGAGGAAGCCCATGACAACACAGGGAGAACATGCAAACTCCACACAGAAATGCTAACTGAACCAGCCAGGACTCAAACCAGTGATCTTCTTTCTGTAAGGCGACAGTGGTAACCACTGAGCCACCATGCCGCCCCCACTCTCTTGAAATGCTCTGTTGAAAATGACTCTATTATGATTAAACTCATATTACTTGTGTTCTGTAGTTCCTGGTGAATTATAATTCAGACTCAACATTGCACGTCTTGTGATGTGACTATTGCAGATGCGTACATTGCGATATCGATGCTGAAACGATATATTGTGCAGCCCTAATTCCTACTCATAACTAGGCTTCATTATTCCATTGTAAAGAGGATGGATGAAAAGGAAAGGAAGGAAATGAAATACAGTAAGTCAGAATCCCAATCGAAACACAATACATAGGAGTCGCAGAAACATACAGTGCGGCTTATCAAAGCAGCTGTCACTAAATATAATTCAAGGCAGCGTGCGGAAACGTAAACGATGGCAGACCAAATGAATTTCATTTCAGGTCTGCCCAAAGTAGACGTTCTGTTTATCACAACCCTTTCTCCTCGCAATGACTCATTTACGCTGTACTTGCATTTGCCCACATTTCCAGGCCGCAGAACCTTTTCGTAGTAAATTGAGTGCTATGGTTAAAGAACTTAAGGTGTATTGGTTACATAATAAATACAC
This sequence comes from Danio aesculapii, assembly GCF_903798145.1. Taxonomy (NCBI): domain Eukaryota; kingdom Metazoa; phylum Chordata; class Actinopteri; order Cypriniformes; family Danionidae; genus Danio; species Danio aesculapii. Next base: position 48,044,630 of record NC_079453.1, read on the forward strand.
GAATGGGAAACACAATACAATTTCTCTTTACTAGAGGCAAACCTGAATATAGACACAGGTGCTTACAATAATAAAGAGCAAATAAGCAACACGATGAAGAAGTAAATGTCATTTTACCTAGTGCTGTTTTTACAGCAATAGAGGAGACATGGGGGAACTGTAACACTAAAATTTAACTTTAAGCTTTTTTTTTTTCAAAAGTTGTCCAACAAAGAAATTTAGTTTTAGATTCAACTTAATTCATCTTCATTTCTCTAGCGCTTTTACAATGTAGATTGTGTCAAAGCAGCTAAACATAGAAGTTCTAGTAAATTGAAACTGTGTTCCAGTTCTCAGAGTTGAAGTTCAGTTCAGTGTGGTTTAATTTTCACTGCTGAAAGTCCAAACACTGAAGAGCAAATCCATCGATGCACAGCTCAACGTCCCAAAGCAAGCAAGCCAATTGCCGAAAGTGAAGGGAAAAAAAAAAATCGAGAGGAATCGAGAAACCTCAAAATGCAATATTACTAGTTGCATTGAAATTAATAAATGCCTTGGAAGCAACAGCAAAATTAAAGGCAAAATTAAATGACGTAATCTCAACTGAAGGATGAACAGAGGGTGGGACATAGTGTAGCTCTTCCCCCTTTTTAAAAAACAGCCAAAAGCATTTGATTGGTTATGATCTGATGAGAAACTGAAGCATGGGAAGGCATGAATAAACCATTGATCCATTTAGATGGACGTGACTAAGTGCGAGATTTGGATGTTTATTTCTTCTAAATGCAAATGTGTGTTATCAGAAGGCTATTCCAAAGTTTAGGAGCCATATATGAGAAGGCTCTACCACCTTTAGTTGACTCTATGATTCTGGGCACTAACAGAAGCTCTGAATTGTCACGCAAGTATGAGATGAAGCAAATAAAACAATTGATCCATTTAAGCGTAAGAGGCGGAACTTATACGAGGTACCAGTTTTAGGCGTTAGCGACGAACTGCAAGCTTTGGATGTTTATATCTTCTAAATGTGAATGTGTGTTATCAGAAGGCTATTCCAAAGTTTAGGAGCCATATATGAGAAGGCTCAATCTCCTTAAGTTGACTCTACTATTCTGGGCACTACCAGAAGCCCTGAATTGTCACGCAAGTATGAGATGAAGCAAATAAAATCGTTGATCCAATTAAGCGGAAGTGGCGGAACTTATACCAGTTATCAGTTTTATATCTTACAAACGCAGATTGTGTGTCACTGTTTTGGAGCACACTAGCTTTTATCTTAAAAACGAACAATACTGAGACTAAAATTTGAATAACTTTATTTGAATTTCATGGGACCTTCAACAAATGCACTTTGGAGTAACACACAGTACAGATGTTAAATAAATCATTCAGTGTTTCTAAACAAATCAGCTAAATTATTGATTTAACAACTTGCTTGTGAAGTGCCTACCTCAATACTATAGTCCACTTTCTGTAGTACTGTCAAATTAAAAAAACAGTATGCACACAGTAAAAAAAACACCCTACTACTTTTCATGCATTCATACTATGCTGTCATGTGTTTTAATAGTTTCAAATCCAAAACAATCTAATAGGTCTTTGAATGAATGTTGCAATCAACATTTACTGTTTAAAGCTACACTTCCTCTTTAATACTCAGAAGGTAATCATGCATTCAGAAGCATGCGGGAAAATAAATTGCTAGTTGCATTGGTTTTGTGCAGGTGCAGGGAAACCTGACTGAGAGAAATGAATTGGTGTTTTGGGGATCAGCAGGAGAAGATGACACCAGTTGCTCAGTCGTTCCCACCTGGAGAGGCTGAAAAACTCAGGGGGCTGAAGATGACATGTCTGGCTAGGGATGGGCAGATTGGGCTAATGTTTCTCCGTGTTACACTCCCCGGATCTGCATGAATCTGCCACGTCAGCGAGATACCTGGAGAGAAGTCTTGCATTGCAGAAACGGAGGAGGGATGATGTAGGGATGAAGATCCCCAGGGAAAAACCATCTGTCTGAAGAACAGTGCAGAGACTTCACCCTCTTGTTCCACCACCAGTCTAAGTCCTGTAAATCCATAAGCCTTTTTCCACTATCGTGCTGAACGGTGCTGAGAACAGTTGAGTATGGTTCCAGCTATATTTCCATGTAAGCCTGGAAAGGTGCGGCACAATTACAAACAGTTCCCGACATGGTTAGATAAAAGTGCATGCTGGATTGGAAGAGCATGTGTGCACATGATGCCACAACTCTGTTGCCTTTCTATCAGTTTTTCCATAGCTGATTTATACTTCTGCATAGATTAATCAGAAGGAAAATCCCTCACGTGTAGCCGACGCCATTGTGAGCATTTATACTCCTGTGTTCCATCTGTGCTGCTCTGGCAATGACACTTCTGAAACACTAATAAGCAGTGGGCAGGGTTTCTGCAGGCTTCATCAAGTCACATTTACGACCCCTTTGTGACCGATATGAATAAGATTTTAGACATATATGAGACTAAACCATAAGGATTTTTTGTAATGGCCTGGTCGAACTAAAGTAATTGGAAAAAACCACTGTAGTTATTTCTTAAGCACATATTTTAATGTGTCAAAACAAGAAAACTCTGTTTTAATGATGTAAAGTTTAACATTGTTAAAAAGTATATTTATTATGAAGACAACTACATGAACAACCAACAATATATACAGTTAAAGTCAGAATTATTAGCCCACCTGAATTATTAGGCTTCCTGTTTATTTTTCCCCTAATTTCTGTTTAACAGAGAGATTTTTTTCAACACATTTCTAAACATAATAGTTTTAATAACTCATTTCTAATAACTGATTTATTTTATCTTTGTCATGATGACAGTAAATAATATTAGACTAGATATTCTTCAAGACACTTCTATACAGCTTGAAGTGACATTTAAAGGCTTAACTAGGTCAATTAGGTTAATTAGGCAGGCTATGGTAATTAGGCAAGTTATTGTATAACGATGGTTTGTTCTGTAGACTATCAAAAAATATATAGCTTAAAGAGGCTAATAATTTTGACCTTGAAATGGTTCATAAAAAATTAAAAACAGCTTTTATTCTAGCCGAAATAAAACAAATAAGACTTTCTCCAGAAGAAAAAATATTATCAGACATACTGTGAACATTTCCTTGCTCTGTTAAACATCATTTGGCAAATATTTAAAAAAGAAAAAAAACATTCAAAGGGGGGCTAATAATTCTGACTTCAACTGTATGTGTTTGCTTTTGGTTCAAATGAATTAAGTATAACTCCTATTCAACCTAATGCGTTTCTGTTATAAAACCTTAAGTTTCATGCCTATTTATAAATATTCTGTCCTCTGATACTTACTTCTGTAAATAGTTTTTGTTTAAATGGAAGTTCATGTAAAGAGATATATTGCTGTTATTATGATGAGGAATTGTGAAACTGTTTTCAGTTTGCTTTTCCTGATTAAGGTATTGAATTAGCAAAATTTGCTGTAAAATGTCTAACAGCTGTTGTGAAATAAGCGTCTCCTTGCAATAAAAAAATAAAAATAAAAACCTTGGATTGGTCCGATTGGGTAACCTTACTTGGACAACTTTTAAAATGAAGGCCTGTTTAAAACGATTTAAGACCTACAACACACCATTTCAATGAATTTAAGACTTTTTAAGAGCGTGCAGACACTATAAGAGGGGTTTCTAATAAGCAGACAGGACGAGTACACACTCTTCGCTACTGAATAATATTTCTGTTTTATATGTTTCTTGCTATGTTTGTTTATGTAACTCATATTTTCGTACAGCACTTTGCATATTTTCGCATTAATATTTTAATATCTCTTGTTCAAATGCATTATAAACAGCAGCTACGCTAATTATTTTCTTTGCTCTCTATTTCCATCTGGGAATGCCACATGTGCTCATGGATATCACCTATATATGCTATATTTCAAATATTTCCCACATTACTTTTAACAGAGCAAGAAACTTTTCACAGTATTCCCTATAATGTTTTTCTTTCTGGAGAAAGTCTTTTTTGTTTTATTTCAGCTAGAATAAAAGCACTTTAATTTTTTTTAACCATTTTAATGTCAATATTATTAGCTCCCTTAAGCAATATTTTTTTCGATAGTCTACAGAACAAACCACCGTAATACAATGACTTGCTTAATTACCTTAACTTGCCTAATTAAACTAGTTAAGCCTTTAAATGTCACTTTAAGCTGAATACTAGAGTCTTGAACAATATCTAGTCTAATATTATGTGCTGACATCATAAAAGAAATCAGTTATTAGAAATGAGTTATTAAAACTATTATGTTTAGAAATGTGTTGAAATAATATTCAATTAAACAGAAATTGGGCAAAAATTATACAGGAGGGCTAATAATTCTGACTTCAACTGTATATCAAAACATCCATGCAGGTCTACACACACTAGTTCCTCAAACATGCTCAACAGCCTCATGCTACAGGTTTGGTAAACCCTAGTTAGAGAAGTTAGAGACGTCAGTCCCTAGGGTAACACAGCAGCTGTTGCAGATCTGGTGTTATTGTGTATCCGCATATCACCTGCCTGATGTGCAGCCGCATTCCACAAGGTAATCACGCATTTGCTTGCTGCCAGACGCAGCTGTTTTGTGTTTGTGTGTTTGTTTAGAGGCTGTGGCGCCGCCCCCTCATCCCTCGCTCCTGCATTCCAGCTTTTGCTGTTGCGTCGCAACCGGATGAGAGTCTTGTGTTTCTGCACCAGTGTCGTCTCCTAAATCCTGGCACATGACACTCGGATTTAACAGACTAATAGGTAAGCCATCTCTTCATTAGGCTGAGAAGTGAAGCTAATCAGCAGCTAGCCAGATGACGACTCCTTTCTTCCATGCGTTTCCGCTCTTGCCGCCTATCCGCACGGCATATTAAACGTGAGCTAAATGCCTGCCTGAACTTAACTGAACTACAGATCCGAGGCGGCGGGTGGGGGAACTGGATGTGTGGGGGAAGCAGCATGTGAAAAAAGGGGGGAAAGGAAGGGAGAAAACAGTGAATGTCACCTTCCTCAAAGGCCCGCTTAATCCGACACTCCATACAAATTAAACGGCAGATTGTATTCGTTAAGGAACAAAAAGGGGCTCCTGTCTCTTTGATGTGGGCCAGGCGGTGCTGGACGCTGGAATCCACAGCCAGGCTTGGTGTCAGATTGGGATCAAACGTGGTCAGGCTCACATCTAAACAGAAATCTGCGATGGAGAAAGAGTTCCAGGGAAGGTGACCACACATGAAGAGAAACCGAAAAAAAGAAATAAAAGAGGAGGAAAAACTGAGCAGAGAGCCAGAGGTTTGATTTCACGTGCTCCCTTAAACATCCTGCTTTTCATATTTAAACAGTATTAATGTTGATTAAAGCTATTTAGCACGCTACACACATTTATATTAATTAATTTATAGAATGTTTTAAAAAGGGTGAACATTTTACACTGCATTTAGTACAAAAGTTAGAAGATAAATAGATTTATACATTCTTTTTCCTTTGGCTTAGTCCATTATTTATCTGAGGTTGCCACCGCGGAATGAACTGCCAACTATTCTGGCAGGTTTTACACAGCGGATGCCCTTCCAGCCGCAATCCAGCCCTGGGAAACACCCATATACTCTTGCATTCACACACTAAGGCCAATTTTGTTTGCCTAATTCACTCATACCGCATGTCTTTGGACTGTGGGGGAAACCGGAAGATAAATATATGATGAAATGAAATGAATCAATGTACTCAGCTACTATTGAACGGAGAAAGTTGATCTACCAGGTCATCTCCAAGTTCAATCAATGTTGTTTGGTAGCCAGAGGGAATGATTGGGGGAAAACTGTACACATGTATTTGGTAGCACTTGTGCAGACTTTAGCTAAATATTAATGTAATTCTTCGTGAGCATTGAGAGAAATCCAGGTTAAGATAAATCAGTAATACACCATTTATTCCCTTCTTTCTCATCAATTTTGCACTATTTTGCATTTTAAATATCCTCTTAACAACGAGTCTTCACATAAACTCAAAGTCAACATAGTTTTCCTTGCGAATTGGGATGCAGAAATGGATTTACTTTCATCGGCGAGACACCGTCCTTACAGCTCCGTGAATGTCGGTGCCGTCACTTATAAATCCGCGATCGGTAAATGTAGCTTGTGTGGACGCTACTGCGCTACTTGACTAAAAAAATATCTTCGTAACTGAAAAGCTATTGGATTTAGAAAGTAACGATGCTCTTGTCACTAGGGCTGCACGATTAATCGAAAAAAGATTGCGATCTCGATTCGACCCTACACACAATCTTAATTCAGCTTTTCTACGATTCAGCCAATTATATTTTCAAGGTCAGGAGAGAAGCAAGGCAGTCGCACAAATCTTCACAGCAACATTCACACCTTCAAATGGTGTTAAAAGTGTCACACGCTGTATTTATAAGGTATAATTCATCCAGAAATGTCATTTCTGTCTTCATGTAATGATGTATTCGCGGCCGCGAAATCACACGTGAGCTGACCGCAAGCTGTTTGTTTACTGCCAAGAACGCATGCGTGCACGTAAATGATGCCTACTTTAGTGAACAGAACCTGCATATGCTGTAAATAACAGGTAATGTTGTAAATAACGTTCAGTTTGTTGCACAGAGCGATCGTTTGAGGGCCGTGCGGGAGGGTTGATTAGCATGTGTGTGTGTTCTCACAGCGACAGCAGTCATGAGCTGCACTAGGAAGTGAAAGTGAAACCTGCGCATACATTTAAATGATCATGTCGCATTTCACAGTTATGATTACGACAAACATTTGATCTGTTTTTCTTTCATAGCGAAAATAAACGTTTACTGTGTCATTATAACAACCCTAGCCTATATATAATGTTGAATATAATGCAAGAAGGAGTCTGATAATGACAGAATTCTATTTTACCAGTGAAAACCAATGGTCTAATAATGCTGTCAATGACAGATGACAAGCACATGTCTTAAACTTAATAAATTAACTTTATAATTTTGAATAGCTATATTCTGATGTCTTCATTTTACTGTGAATTAACAAACAGGACATATTAAAAGTCTGTTCAAGTCCACCATAATGACTGTACAAAATTTAGCATTTTAAGCAACAGTAGACCTACACACAGGCCTAATATTATTATTATTGTTTTACCATATGTTTGAGAATTAACAATAATAATAGGCTAATATTAACCTTCATTTTACATTTACAGAATCGTGAGAAAGAATTGTGATCTTGATTTTAAGCAAAAAATAAATAAATAAATAAAACGTGATTCACATTTTTGCCGGAATCGTGCAGCCCTTATTGTCACGCTACTGAGAAGTGTAGTAAAGATAGTTGCGTCACTATTTGAAGCGACGCTACTTCCCAACACTGCATGTAGGTAAGCATGCCATGGGGAAAAGGTGTGCTTCAATCTGGCTACCACCGCAGGTATATTTGAAACCTGTGGGAAGCACTGCAGCACCTGCATCCAATGCTGTTTGGTGCTACAAAGACAGAGCGGTCAGTTTGGAAACTCTAAGTAGTAAAAGTGCCCACTGGGAGCAAGGTTCAATATGATCCACCGGGCTGTGGCTGGAGGCTTAATTAGGTAATAACAATAGGACTATCTTTAGAGATACTGAAGTGCACATAAAAGGATAACCGCATGCTTAGTCTTCACAGATGAAAAAACATATCTGTTTGCTCCAGGGGTTGCGCCGAAACACAGCGGGAATATCAATCCGGGGCAATTAACGTGACCTACAGCTGGCAGGAGGTCAACAGCAAAAAAAAAAAAATCTACGTCCCTTTTTTAACGTAACCCTAAACAATGATTGTGTGGCAGGGTGCAGCCACAATGCTCCGGGGGGTTAATTGCTGATCGCTAGACGGGCGAGAGAAGGCGCCAGCAGGGAGATTTCGGGTAGCAGGACGCTGGAGCAGGAGTAATGAGCTCTGACATGAGGCGATGCCGGGAAAGGGCCAGCAGAGAGAGAGAAAAATGCCTCTCTATGGGTATGTGGCAAGACTAGAGGAAGCTGGAATTCAGAGTCACTGACTGTTAAAGTGAAATCAAAACTAGCCGTATTGATTTTGTTAGCTCACATTGCTAGCTTTGGTGTGAACAATTCATCTGTGCAGGTCATTTGACAAATAAAATAGTTTGCCCTTGTTAACTGAAATCTGAAAATGCACTTCCTGTTTGTTTTCAGTTCAATTCTCAGATTAGGTCTGCCTGAGGTGTTGGGCGTGGCTAACATACTTAACCACGCCCCTCCAGCTGTCAGTTTTGACAACACAGAGAAATGGTGAGCAGGAGGAGTCTGTTAGGTTGTAATAACTCCCGCCAAACCCTTTTCCCCATCTTTCTGAAAGAAACGCCTGCTTTACTACATCCAATCAGCTCGCAGTAGAGAAAAACAAGCCACACCCACTGTTTTCTCATTTAAATTTCTCCAAGAATTAAGTCACAATAAAAAAAAAAAAAACAGTCGCAGCTTCCGGTTCATGCGGACTTTAAAGACAAGTTGTTTGCCTGTTGTTTTATGAAAAATCTAGCCATTACACAAAAACTAATGAAGTCTGCTATGCTAAAAACACAATGTCCTTTCTTAAAGTGGTAGCTCACCCAAAAATGAGCAAATGGAAGTCAATAATTACAGATTTCCAGCTTTCTTCAAAATCTCCTCTTCTTATACCACATATATATTATATCACATAAAAATGCCAACTGGCCCAGCTGGGACTCGAACCAGCAACCTTCTTACGGTTACTTACACACACATATATACACACACACACATATATATATATACACACACATACATATACACATACATATACATATATATTTAAATATCTTTAGATCAGATACACCATTTCTATATAGATGCAACTATATAAAATTGATACAAAATTGAGCAACATTCAGTGATCTGCAATGTATAAAATGGTTTCTATCTCTCATAATGAAGAAAACCTGGCAACCATATTTATTATTGTGCAATGATTCAACATCATTTTGCTCAAACACTAGCATCAAATATTGTGAAGTTGAAGGTTAGCCAGCGTAAATCAAATCAACAAGAGTCACATTCTCTAATAATAATGAAAATATTTCTCATTCTCGAATGCTCGTTTTGTTGGGCATCTTGCAAGCCAGGTCAAAAGCACAAGTTGCGAAAACTATTTAGAAAAAAAGTGAATTTTAACTTTATCCCACACCATCTACTTTTACAAAGTGACTGAGTCAATAAGTGGGAGGATGGAAGAAGATGAAAATTGTAGGCGTTGCAGATTTTTTCTTCTTTTTTTTTTTTTCAATTAATGCAGTTAAGTAATAAAAGTTGGCCAAAGGCTAGAAACAATGTTTTGTAAACTAAACAGTAGATCTTTTGAACATATTATCTAATGTGTGGAAGTGGGAAGACAATCGTGTTTTATTGCTATGCCTGAGTTTATCAAAATCTTTTATTTTTGAATGTCATGAAAAAGACCACCGATTTACATAACTGCTTACATGGACATCAGTAATCGAAGTGTTGGCTTTAATCTGAATATGACAATAATATGATTAAGGTGTATACATGTTATAGTACATGGCTTGATTTATGTTATTATGTCACCATTCAACGCTAGTTTCCTCCGGCATTTCACACAACGACAGTTCATGTTTGATCGCATTAGGGCTGCACAATGTATCGTTTTAGCATCGATATCGCAATGTGCGCATCCGCAATAGTCACATCACAGAGATATGCAATGCTGAGTCTGAATTACAGTTGACCACATTGTCTCTCTTACAATTGTGAGTCGTAATAGTAACTGTACATTGCAGAAAACCAAAATATCGCAATATCAGATCTTTCTAATATCATGTGCAGCTCTACATTACAATGTTTTAGGTTTCATTTAAATAATCAAAAGAAGCAGTTCTCCAGTTTCCAAAAAGGCCTCTCCCAAGCCAAAGCCCTTCATCAGAGAGTCTCTCCATCTCGTTTATCATCTCTTCAGGTTCTCCATTTCTCCTCCCTGGCTTTCATAATACGACTCATGACTCACACGCCAAGTCATGGTAACTCCAAAAATATTGTGACGGACTTCAGATCCCTTCTGAGTCCCATTAAGCCCTAGCAGTCCCAAAAAATGTTCTGATTCAACATTTCCTGAGGGCCGGAGCGAGGCCTCCACCTCCACCCGACGCTTTCACACACTCTCCGACACGCCTAGCCTAATGACTTAACCACCGAACGCACCACGCCCGGCCGGAGCGCCTGCCAGCCGCTTTCCAGAACCATCCACCACTCGCAACACACACTCCCCGTCCGTGCATTTAGCTTTTTTTGGGGGCCAGCAAGTTACATCAGACACTGATGCCTTTTGGATGGGAGAGTTGCTCAAGAAGGAATGTTTCCCAGCAGGCCTCTTGTTATACTGTAAAAAAAAATATCTGTTAATTAACAGCTTCATTAATTAAGTGTTTTCGGTTTATTTACAGTTGTGAATTGCATTATGGGGTGTTGATCTCAGCTCTGTGGACTTTAGATGTTGAAAAATTAACTCTACAGTTTAACAAAGTGACCTTTATTGACATTTTAGTACTTTGAAATAATATAAAGTATATGAAGTAATGTATAGAGGGTAACACTTTACGATAAGGTTCATTAGTTAATGCCTTTACTAACATGAACAACACCTGTACAGCAGGGCTATTCAATTGGCGGCCCAGAATCAACCTCCAAGTGGCCCAGCCCATGGTTCTGCCCATGGATAATAAATTAATATATATTATTCATAAATTGCTATTTAATATAACTTTATATATATATATATATATATATATATATATATATATATATATATATATATATATATATATATATATAAACCATGGTTCTTTTCATTCTGCTTGATCACGTGCCCTAAAAACAGATATTTAAAATATACAAAACAATATGTCTTTTGACTGCTTTCTTTAATAACACAATACTTGTACTTTTACTTTCAGTATTTGAGTAGTACATTTTGAAATAAACTACTTGCAATACTTAAGTACAAAAAATGTTGAATACTTTAGCACTTCCACTTAAGTATGGTGCTTAAAGAGCACTTCAACTCCTACTCAAGTCACTTTTTTGATAGAGTACTTGTACTTTTATAAGTCTTGGTTTCTAATACTTTATACATCTCTGGGGCTACCTCAGATTCTGTTAATTCAGCTCTTTTTGTATGCACCTTTTGCTCTGCAAACTGACCAAAGTTAAAAGAGAAACAACGAAAAAAAACTTGTTTTTCAATAAATTTGTGTTGGTTTTAAAATTTGTCATCACAAACCCGCTAAGATGACGGGCCCAGCTAACCTTCTTGGTTTGACAATCTGGCCCAACTGAATTTGTAATTGAATCGCCCTGCTGTACAGCATTTATTAATCATAATTGAACATTTACTAATGCATTATTAACATCCAAGTCCATGCTTGTTAACATTAGTTAATGCACCGTGAGTTAACATGAGCTAACAATGAACAACTGTATTTTCATTAACTAACGTTAACTAAAATGAACAAATACTGTAGTAAATGTATTGTTTATTGTTTGTTCATGTTAGTAAAGACATTAATCAACATTAACTAATGATGATATAGTAAAGTGTGACCGTATAGAGAAATAAGTCTGTAAAATAACAGAAAATGTGCTGCTGTTTATTACAAGTTAAATTTAGTAGCGTAATGTACAACATCAACCCAGACAATTTAGCACTTTAAACTAGGGCTGCACAATATATTGTTTAAGCATTGATATCGAAATGTGTGTTTTCGCAATAGTCACATCGCAGGATTCGATTCTTTTTTAAAGATTAAAAGATAAAGTTTTTTTTTTTTAAATAATTTATTCATTTTTGACCATGTTATTTCATGTTTAATTTAGGACTGCACAACATATTGTTTCGGCATCGATATCGCAATAGTCACATGGGAGAATATAATTACTGTACCTGAATACGGTCATGACCGTTTCAATGTGCCAATGTCACTGGCCCATGAACATTTCCTGCTTGTTGCCAAACTATTTCATATCTGTAACAGGAGGGAATCTAATCAAATCTTAATGTTAAAATGGCTGCCGTAACATTGTTTATCAATATGTGGACCTTTTTGGATTCTTGGAAGCTAATGGAAATTAAAAATGTAATACAGGAAATACATGTAAACGTAATTTCCTAGTTCCTCCAAAAGCCCGCCCTCAAGAGGCTCTGATTGGTCAGTTAACATAATGGGCTGTGATTTGCGGATCGGCTACAGGAAGTGTCACGCCTCTATAGCACGCACTTTGCCTCTGCTGTGGTCAGTGTTGCCATCTCAGTTTGAGCCTGAATCAGACAGAAAATGAAGAGGACAGCTGAACCTCAGACTGCTTTCTAAAACAAAATCTGACACATATATTTGGAATAAGCATGTGTAAGTTATATGAAACATGAACATATCTTTTGTGAGTTTGTTATTTGAGATCTAGAGCGCAGGGGAAGCGTCCGCATAGAGAGACACTGCAGCGCTGCTGAAGATTGTGGCTGTTTACAGCGGTTTGACAGATAAATATGAATGTGTAGCTTAATTGTTAGCAGTGCCAAACAGCATTTCCTGTTGTTTACATCCTTCTTTACGTCCTTGATACAAAATACCATTAACGCTAGACACTATGCATGTGATAGATCAATTTTACCAAATATAAACACTTACAGGTTGTGGTTCACAATCCACAGCTTCTTTTATTATGGTTAGAGGAGTTTTAACCGAATCCAGCACTGAACTGGAAGAGATTCTGGAAGTTCTCCTTTGTCAAATGCTAGCTACACTCAGAAAAAATGGTAACAAACCCTTGTCACTGGGGCAGTACCTTGTAATGGAACAGAATTGTACCTTAAGAGAAAGAAACTAATTTGTATCTGTGCAGTTTGTACCTTTAAGGACACAATTTGTACCATGAGAAACCAAAATGTTTTTTAAAACCTGTAGATACAATATTGTAGCTTCTTCAAAGTTACAAATCTGACCTATGAAGGGACCACTACAGTGACAAGACACTTTGTACCTTAACAGTGTCAAATGTGTTCCTTCAAGAATTATTTAAAGGTATTGTGCATCCCAATCAGTTCATTTTCAGTAAATATAAAACATTCATTTATTTTATTTTCAGCTTGGACCCTTTATAAATCTGGGGTCGCCACAGCGGAATGAACCACCAACTTATCCAGCATATATTTTATGCAGCGGATGCCCTTCCAGCTGCAACCCATCTCTGGGAAACATCCATACACACTCACTCACACTCATACACTACGCACAATTCAGCCTAAACCAATTCACCTGTACTGCATGTCGTTTGGACTGTGGGGGAAACCGGAGCACCCGGAGGAAACCCACACGAACGCAGGGAGAACATGCAACCTCCACACAGAAACGCCAACTGACCCAGCCGAGGCTCGAACCAGCAACCTTCTTGCTGTGAGGCGACAGCACTACCTACTGTGTCGCCCCATCTAAAACATCAAATACATTTTTAAACTATGTTTCAGTTTGTAAAAAGTTTGTATGCACCTTTTCCATTTACAATAAAGAATAAAAAATACTTTAACATCAATCAAAAGATTTATTTTTTGCTAAACATTTCACAACACTTTTCACAAAATTGTTACACAAACACATTCTCCCATCGACAATATAATTTTCACACAACCCCTTTGTAATAACTTAAAAGTTCATTTAATTTACTTAATTTTAAAACAGAAATAGAATTATGCACAAGTATTGTAACGAGATACGCACAATGTTTGATTAGTTTTATAATATTAAAATGTCTGCATGAACACTTTGCATATGCGGGACTTCTGCCAGTTCACATGCGTAGTGGAAAGCAAACGCCAAAAGGTGCAGACATCAATAATGAACATGTATTTATCAGAAAACGCTTACCAAATGTTTATTAAAAATGCCATAAATGTTTAGTTTACAATACCCACAGTTTAGTTTCACCAGTTGTTTTGCATTATAACTTAATACTTAATGTTTATGAGTTTCTTTAAACATTTGCTTTTAAATGATGATTCATGTTTTAATATGGAAATTATTTGCCTTTCCAGTCATATTTATTTTCACAGATACTGTAACAAAGGAGGAGCTGTCCAACACAAATTTTTTTAGTGAACAATTGTAAGCCTTCATTTCAATTGTACCATAAAAGGTACAGAACAGTATCATAAGAGGTCTTTTCTGTACAATATTAGGTACAACTTTTACAAAGGTACAAAACTGCTCCTTAAAGAACATTATTTGTACCACCGTGTACCTTTTTTTTCTGAGAGTGTATATAGTTTTTATAATTCTCTGGAGCATAATTCATTTAAATTGCAAGCACTTCTCTCTTTGTGTTGTTTCCTTTGGAAGCCCAAATACAGAAACAGAAGAAGCTCTGTGGAAATAGCAGCATTTTAGCTTTCACTGCTATAGCATTACAGCACCTCTGGCCACACCTCTTTATTGCACATGGTGTATGTGCATAGTGAATGCACATAACCTGAAGTGTTTTTGATCTCTCTAACACGGATGTATTGTTTTGCAATCCCCAAACTTTGTTCGCTGTAGGCTTTGCTAAGCTAACTCTGTAAAAGCCAATGTCTCCCTTTGCATTGAAATTTCAGCGTCTTACATGCAGAGATGTTGTTTATGTTCACACAGCTACATTACACATCAACTAAAGTTTCAAATATGGCAGTAGACCACCCCTTTAAAATGTGGATGTACTGTTTGCGCTATGCATTAACTGTACTTTGCAGCCAGACTTTGTTTTTAACAACGATGACCGCTATAAAACAAGTCAAGAGCTTTATTTCGTTTTTATCCTCGATGGTTTCATTTCAAAAAGTATAGGATACCTGTATTTAGGACAGTTTGTTTGAATCTGTCAAATAAAAAACTCAATTCAATACTTAAACGTAGGCAAAAAAAGCGGAAATGATGTGAGAAAGTTGCAGGAAAGCCACTCCTTCCTTCCTCTTGAGATCAGAGCTTTAACGCAGGCATAAGTATACAGAATATGCTGCTGAATCCACACCACCGCACGACCTTGGGTTTGCTGAAAGACATTTAACCGCAGCCCAATTCTGCTGGAAATGTCAGACGGTGAATACATTACATAAAAAAGCCTTTGTAGAACTCTTGTTTTCGCTAGCTGTGCATCTTTAAGCAGTCTCCGGCTGTCAGGCTCACCTTTAACAACTGCGCAGAGTAAAAAAAGAAGAGGAAAAAAAATCTGTGCTCATATCAGAGTGACACTAAAGACACCACACGTCCTGATTTTTATCCACACTCGACGCATGCTTGTGTGCGGCTGTGTCAGATTCAGCATGTTATGCGACTGACAGGCCTGACAGAGACACAGGCATATGGGAAGCCAGACGGTGGAAACAAATGCATTGTTATGGATTTAAAACACGCAGTTATTATGTAAAAGCCATTGCTTTATGTTCACTGTAGCCAACACGTATTTCATAACATGTCTTCATCTTCTGACACTGAAGCAAATGAAATAAAAAAACAGGTTAGCATTTCCTGAAGGAAACATGGATGCTTGAAATGCTGTGAGGGATCTGCAAATGAACTGAATCATACGTGAATGAAATGTCACAGATCCGCTTTGACAATGCCATGATAGGTTAAATAGGAACGGATGACATGAGTAATTACAATTCAGCGCACAAACCGATGTAATCGCAATATAAGTATGCAAATGCATGCGATGTCATGCTGAACATCCTATGGAAATCAGCGGGGGACTTTTCCCTTTTAAAAATATAGAAATATTCGGTATACAACAAAAAGGTGAAGGGAAGAGGTTTTCATTTTAATGCAAATATGCAAACATTAGGATTGTCAACAATAGGCTAAAAGGGTTTGAAACTATTTACTACATAAGCATATGAGAATTGATTTTTTGAAATATTTTAAAGTAAAATAAGTCAACTTTTTAAACCTTTATAAAAAAAAAAGATCTAAATACATTCTATGCTAGCGTATGTGAGAAGAGAAATGAATTGCAAATGTAATGCTGCCACTGAATACTAAAGACTAAAGCCCCTTTCACACATACAGGCGTTTCTGGAAAATTATGCGGAAAGGGATCATGTGTGAACAGGCCCTTTTGGAAAATACCAGTAAATTCGTTCAGAGGAATGCTGCTCTGTGTGAACACAGAAGGAAAATTGCCGGAAAGAGCGCGTTCACGCTTAGAATGTACTGACGTGAGACACCTACTCCAGCCAATCAGAACATTCAGACGCATTCACATCCACGATGTTTATGAAAATAAAAACCTTTGAATATTTTTCCAGACACATTTAGCTGCTAGATGTTAGTCAGATAACATTTTTACGTTTCTTCTTGATGCCAACTGTGGAAAAAATTACTGATAAAATGCTTATGATAAACCGCTGTGAGTTTACCTGCAAGCTCTGCTTCAGCTGCTTGATGCGTGTGCACGTGAAGCAGTCGGTGAGTGCCAACACACACAAAAATCTCGACATGCGAAAGTGTTCCTCCATATGTTTCATCGAAGTTGTTCACAATACTTATCCATTAACAGAATTTGTAATGTAGTCAAGTGTGTAAACATTTAGCTGCGGTTCGCGCTTCTGCCTTTGGATGTCTCTGGGACAAAAGCAGCTGCATGAATGCTGAAGCTTTAAATAAAAGTGAAACCATCAACAAAAGCCCGACCACTTCTATGTTTACAAATACAAGCGCAGCCGTTTAGAGCTCATTTCTGGTTAATGATGTCAGAATTTACCCATATTTTGTAATGTATGTGTGAATGGTCTTTTCCGGAAAACTTTCGTAACACTCGTGCTTGTGTGAACAGCGCTTATTTGATTATACCGGTAAAGTCGTTCCAGTAATTTTCCAGATATTTACCGGTATCGCTGTGTGAAAGGGGCTTAAGTAAAATCAATGGGATTTTGAAGTATTATGCAAAACAGTGAAAGTAAACACACTCAATAAAATGATTATGCTGCTTGTTCAAACTACTTATTTAAAAGTGCCATATACAGCATTGGTTTAATACGTTTAATTGTTTTCTGATATCTACATAGTAGGTTTATGGCTTCAGTAAGTTAAGTAAAAATCTCCAGAAACAGATTTATAAGCTCAATTTTACTACATAAAACACCCCTAGAATCAGAAGGTCCATGATTGACCATATGTGGATTTTTGATGTGAATATTAATGAGCTCCATTCTGACATGCTGCTCTTACTCACACACACAGTGCATGATGTACACTGAACACGGACAAATATAAACTCAAAGGGAGTAAAGTTATTCTATTTTGCTCACCAGATCTTTTGTGGATAAAGGCTGTAGTTAAACTTGACAAATGAGAGCGATAGAGATGTATCAAGTTGTATTTTGAAGATAACGTCAAGGAAAACACAGCCAGGACTTAAAACCAACCTTTGCATGAACAGATGACGGTTGAGCTGAGTGATTTGACATGATTCAGCGGTCTACATGTGTTTGTTGAAACATACGCTTTCACAAATTTCACAATACGATACAAGCTCTTGATGACATGGCTGCTCATCAGGTCCGGATGAATGACCTAAAGTAGTCATACATGCAAATGAGGAGAGCATGGCCCGCGAGTCTCATCACAGTTTGTTTTGTCTTCTGATTAGCCCCTTGTCCACCAGGGTTTTACACTGGTGGAATTTGCATGAGAAGGAGAAAACAGTGGTGTCTAATGTTCACGGTATGCCCATTTCCATGTACTGATCTTTTATTCTACTATGCCTCGGTATACCCAGATTGTCATTACAGGGTACCTTTAAAATGAGTTGAAAACACAATTCTTCCAATTTTTTTCAGAAGAACTTAATCATTGTTTAAACCACTTTTAATTCGTTAAGTCAACTTAATTGATTTGAATTGGGACAACATAAGTGAATTGTGTGGAACCCTGCATTTTTACAGTGTAGATCTATAAAAAATGCATGTTCTACCAGGCTAAAATGATCCAGAAATTGCATTTCTTTGTATTTAAAATTAAATATTAATACTGAAACTGAAATATGCAAACATTAAAAACAAAAAGGCAATTTTTAAATTAAGAGCTAAGACAAACCTCTAATCATTAAATCAATACAGTGCTGTAAGTGTATGACATTAATAAAATAACCAGACCACTTACTTGAGCTGTTTAACTAAGTTAAGACAAGACAGAGCTCTGCTTCATCTGTCATCATAAAGGTTTTAATCGGCTCTGAATGTTCAGTAGATAAAGAGCACAGCGGCAGTGAAAAAGTGGAGGTCTTGAGATTTTTTGCAATGCTCTATTATACCTTCACATCAGCTTTGAGAATGCAGAGTGCTAGCTGAAGCTCCATGATCCAGTTGTTGTTTTGTTTGTCTCAATGGCTCTGTTATTGTGTCTGCAGCGCTCTGGGTAACTACTTCAATTAGTTTGGCCAGGCTTTTAAGCTGCAGAGGGTCTGTGCACATACTGACTTCATTAAAACTCAAGTAAGGATGATCACACACACACACACACACACACACACACACACACAACTTAAGCTCGACAATGATTCCAACCAAAAAAGCTGCCCAGAATGACAGACACGGAGGATCGATTGATAACTCTTCAGTGTCATCGATGTTGCTCCTCTGTGTGAACAGAAACACTGGCAGACGAGCTCCAGTCACGCTCAAAAACAATAGAGATGCCAAGTGGGCAAGGCATAACATTTGTTGATCGTAAATTTATATTCTAATTAAATTATCTGTAGCAATTTCTCCAAGAGAAAACAACCCAGGTAGGTATCGCTCCAATCGTAAAGGAGTTATGCTGCAGGTAGATTGGGTTTAGGTAGGTGTAAACTTTAGTAAAAACACAATAGGTTACAGTGAGGTTATGTTTAGGGTTTTGGCAGGAGTAGATGCTAGGCAAACTCAATAGTTTGGCCCGCGTGTCATGTAGGAGACGTTTAATAGATCAATGAAAACTCCAGGAGGTATGGACAGCCAACTTGGAACTCAAGTCCCACCCACTTGGAGCTGACCTGCCCATTAGGGGCTGGCTCCGACCTCCCTTTATACCCTTTTCAAACAATCTGGAATCAAAGTAGTCTAAAATACAAAGTGTACATAGAATGGTTATAAAACAGGGTTTCTGCAGATATCATAATGTCAAATTTAAGACTTTTTAAAACCTTTTTAAGACCTACATCACAATATCAAAAACACGCATACACACATAAAGAGAAAATGCAAAATCACAAAACTAGTGGTGAAATAAAATCGAGCAGTACTAAAGACAGGTTAGATGCACCATTGAAATACAGAAAACAAACAAACAAACAAAAATCTTAAGGCTGATTTATACTTTTGACTGGCGCCGCATCGCACACCTCACGAAACGGATGAGGCTTTTATACTTGACGCGTTCGCCGTCGAGATGTTCTTTTAAATCACAGGGGGCGGTCAAAAGAAACAGACAGCAATATCAGACGGATAAACAGAAGTAGAAAGTTTCCAGAACTACGTCATATCACTAATATCATTAAAGATTTTTAAACTAATTGTTTTTTTTATTATTTTTATAATTTATTATAATCATGATAAAGACTTTTATAACCATTCAAGATTAAATCAAACTTTGATGTATCACTTGCTTTTGTTTATATCTCAGACAGTTCTACCTATTAAAGTTAAATATTAATGGCAACAGAACAGGAGTTGCTCTACGATTATATTTTTTATTATGGCAAGAATAAAAGCAACAATAAAAAGTACACTCACTAAAAAATACTGACTTTTTTTTATTATTTGTCCACTCAACAATTCATACATTACTGTCTGGCTAGTTTCTGTCCTCTACTTAAAAGCTAAAAAGGCAATAATGGTCCAACATTCCTGACCATTATCACCAATAAAGCCTAGATATTGGGCATCAGTATATTGGAAACTGATAGGTTCATATATTCCTTTCCAGTTATCAAAGACATAATTTGTTACTTAATTTTAGTTTGTAACTATTAAATTATTTTAAATTCAAAATTGTAATATGTACATCAGTGTAAAACGTATGAATGGTGGAAAAACATATTCTGTAATATTAAATGGCCTCTTTTTTGTTTTAACAAACTTATCCCTCAGGTTTTTTCAAACTTTCACAAAAACTTTACTTCTTTCCCACGGCTGTAGCAATTTTTATTCAAGAATTACTGGTCATCTGGTTCTCCCGATGATCACTCATGGACGGATCATAAAGGTGTCTGTACAGTCGTACCTGTTTCAAACAAAATCTCTTCAAAGTGTTTCATATTCAACTCAAATCAAACATGGCGCCCCGCGAACTGTTCACCCGAGTCTCAAAAAATTTCATGAGCTCCGCCAGCCGAAATCATGTCGCGCGCACCCAAAGCGAACCTCCGTAAACACAGCGATGACGTCACATTCGCCGCACACACTGAGTTCAATAACAGAAAGCTGATTGGCTATTGCATGTTATTCTCTTTTGTAGTTGTAATACAGCAAATTACATTTGGACTAGTGAAATAAAGAACTACAACACCACGAAAACCAAGCAACAACACCAAAAAAGAATTTAAATGAGCATTAGATGTAGCGCTACATGGACATCGGAAAAATAAGAGCTGTGGTCAAATATTTAAGACCCAGAACAGCAAATTTAAGACTTTATAAGGCCTAAAATTTTGATTTTTAAATTTTAGACTAAGACTTTTTAAGACCCCGCGGAAACCCTGTAAAAGGTGCAATTAAAATGAAAATAAATAATTAATACATCCTAAAAGCAGAAAACATCTATAAATGTGTTTACCAAATGCTTAAATTAATACTAGTGCAGTAGTAGTAGAATACTTGAAAACAAATATCTTCAATAAATTAGTTGAAAACAATATATAAACAAATATGTTTGCATTACATAATAATAGTAAAACAGTGTTAGTAGTAGAAGCAGCAGCATATTATCAAAAATTTATATTATAACAAAATATAACTTTTAAAATAAAACTAAAAACCCCAAATGCATATCTTATATCATAGTAAATATATTATTATATATTATTATTATACTTATTCATTATTTAAATCTATGTAAGGGTGCATGCATGTGTGTATGTATGGGTATATTTATTTTTTTAATATATATGTATATTAGCTATTAATTTTGTATGCAAGATTTGTAATAAATAAATATCTGGTAGTGAGTCAAGTGAAAATATTAGCACAGTAGGAAATAAATCTGCTACAACTCACTAAGAAATCATTAATGTTGAGCCAGGTCACATGAGAATAAGAAAGAAAGGTCACATGGGAAAAGAAACGCATGAATTTCAACAGGTAATAAAGAAGAAAACACCAAAGTCGAAGTCGGGAGGAAACACATAGCCTATCACTCACCCGTAGAAGTGACTGCGACTCTTCCTTGGCACTCTTCCCCTCAGTAGCGCTCGGGTACTGCTGTCCTCCTTTCTCCACAGCACCCGCTGGCGTCCCGGACAGGTAACCTTTCGCATCAGCGCTGAGGCTGAACATCAGTGCTGTTGAGTCTCTCAGCATGGTCGCCCCCTTTTGCATCTGCGGCTCTTTCCCTCCTCCGGCCACAGCGTTCAGCAGACCCAGTGAGGCCTGAGGAAACGGCGCTGGGCTTCCTCTCAGGATCTCCCCAGCTCGTTCCTTAGGCACCCAAACCAGGCTCTGCACGTGCTGTTCTCCAGCCCGCACGGCTCCTCCAGCCAGCGCCTCCACCCAGCTCTTCTTCTCCTCGTCCTGGGCTTCGCTCTTCACCATCTCGGCTCCGGGCAGCGGCTCTGGAGGCACCAGGCTGTAGAGCTTCAGGTCTCCTTTGCTCTCCTCTTTGATGCGCAGGGTGGACGGGGCCGAGCAGCCGTTGGCCGGAGCGCAGGATGGGTCCGCCGGGTCCTGGCAGTGCGCAGAATTGAAGTGGTCCAGCAGGGCTGTGGTGTCCGTGGCTGTGAAACTGCAATGCCGACATCGACAGCAGCCGTGAACTCTCCTGTGAAGAGGATAAGAGATTTAGAATTGCTTTGATTTAAAGTAAAGGTCTTTGCACACTGAAGTCCGAAATTTTCATGTGTTTTTTTTCTCGTATTCATATTTGAAAAATTCGTCACGTACACAAACCTTGCACACGGAGTCCTATTTAGAGTAAAACTTTGTCATAACACGTGACATATGAAACATGACTAGGCATTCTTGCAGCGATTAATTGTTAAATCCTTTATCATGGTATCCATTCGTTCATTCGTTTTGGAATATTTCGGAACAGTAAACGTTCATTTACTTTACTTTAGCTTAGTCCTTGATATATGCAGTGTTTCCGGGGGGTCTTAAAAAGTCTAAAATTAAAAAAATAAATAAAATAAATAAATAAATCTAAATTTTAGGCCTTAAAAAGTCTTAAATTGGCTGTTCTAGGATTAAATATTTAATAACAGCTCTTATTTTTCAGATATGCATGTAGCGCTTCTTTTTTGTTGTTATTGCTTGGTTTTCGTGGTGTTGTAGTTCTTTATTTCACTAGTCCAAATGTAATTTGCACTATTACAGCTACAAATGAGAATAACATGCAATAGCCAATCAGCTTTCTGTTATTGAACTTAGTGTGTGCGGCGAATGTGACGTCATCGCTGTGATTGCGGAGGTTCGTTTTGGGTTAGGGTTATTTTTGAGACTCGGGTGAAGAGTTAGTAAACGCATTAACTATTGAACCTTATTGTAAAGCGTTACTTTATTATTATTATTTCTCAAACATATGGTAAAACAACAATAATAATATTAGGCCTGTGTGTAGGTCTACTGTTAGTTAAAATGCTAGATTTTGTATAGACTTTGAACAGACTTTCAATCCTGGTCCTGGTTGTTAATTCACAGTAAAGTGATTACACCAGAATATAATTATTCATAATTCTTAAGTTGATTTATTATGTATGACATATGTTTGTCATTTGTTATTGACAACATTATTAGACCATTTTTTTTACTGCATAATGAGACATTTGTCATCAGATGATCAGATTCCCTCTTGCATTATATTCAACGTGTGAATATATTCAACATGTGTTGGATATGAAAGAAAAAACACATCAAACGCTTGTCATAATTATAACTCTAAAATGCCATGTGATCATTTAACCTCCTAGTTCTTGAGCTCTTAAGTGGCTCTTTAAAACACTTTCAATGTTTAATATTTTGTTACAGACATACAGTGTCATCCTGCAACTGTTTTGCAGCATATGAAATGTCCCAAACACTATTTTAGGGGGAAAATTTTAGTTTTTTACTCCCTGATAGTCAAAAAAACATGTTCAAAAAATAGGTATGTGTTATTAATGCATTAAAAAGCAGTCAGGAAAAAGTGTTTTATGGAAATTCGGAACACAAGTCCACATATATGGACATCATTTTTCTCTAAAAGTATACTTCGGTTTTATTCTAATTAGGTTCCAATAAGCCCAAATAGCAAAGAGAAATAAAAAATGCATGTAAAAAAACTGCTTGGGCCTTAAGAGGTTAAATAATGTACACGCTTTTGTTTCACTAGGCACTGCCGAGCGCAGCTCATGTCATGGCTGCTGTCACTTTGAGTTCAGTTTGCAACAAACTGAACATTATTTACAACTTTATTACCTGTAATTCACAGCCAATGCAGGTTCTGTTCAATAAAATAGACATCATTGGTGGGCACGCATGCATACTCTCGGTAGTAAACAAATGTGTGATTTCGCGGCCGCGAATAGGTCATTACATGAAGACAGATATGACAGTTTTGGGTGTACCTTATAAATACAGTGTGTGATACGTTTGATGCCATTTGAAGGTGTCCATGTTGCTGAGCAGCGTATATAAAACAATGTGAAGACTTCTCTCCTGACCATGAAAATATAACTGGCTGAATCGTAGAAAATTGAATTAAGATCGTGTGTACGGTCAAATCGAGATCATAATTTTTTTCCGATTAATCGTGCAGCCCTAATTGACGATGCTCAATTTTTACATTTGTCATTATATACAAACAGTCTGAAAAATGAACAGAACTTTTTATTTTACCTCCTCAAATAAACACAATATTAGACTGAAAGACATAAAAGATGACCCCTCTATAAAAGATGATGTCAAAGACACAAAAGAGACAGATTTAAATGGCAGGTGAAAAGGGCAGAGTCTCCATTGTCTACTTGTGGTCCAATCAACCAAACTGCATCTTAACAGCAGGTGTAAACAGAGCCTGAGAGACAGAACACTACTCCACAACCTGAACACGTGTACTTGTTCTCCTTATCTGACGTGTCTGTGCCCCCCTGAGCTACGTCTGAATCTCTGTAATGTCGTGTAATTACAGTTTAGTCAGCTATTTTGGTCTGCATAATGGCTCTTTGTTCTGTTCCAAATAAAGGAAACAAAGAGCTGCTCCAAGCTCCGCTAAATGAACAGTCTGCTAACCTTTAGGTAAATGAATGTGACTTTTTCCTCCAGAAACAGCAGTGATCCAGTGAGCTTGCACTTCCTGTTTAAAAAATAAAAAATAAAAATCGACCGCTGTTGAAGTGAAAGTGTACAGGCCAGTGGACTCCACCCCAATAACTATGTTTATTTTATACGCATCAGTAGATGGGTCTGGACAACGGGCATTCATTGACAGGATCGGCTGAATGTACAGCAATGGAGGATTTCTTTTTTTGAATGAGAGCTTTTAAAAACAAACAAAAAAAGTTATTTGTGTTCAAAGTTCAAGGTTTAAGTTAATAATATATGTTTTTTAATTACAAGCTTGCACTTCTTCTGTTATTTTACCGACTTGTTTCTTTATGCTGTTATTTCTTATACAATACAGTGGGGAAAATAAATACTGAACACATCACACTTTTTCTCAGAAAACATATTTCTAAAGGTGCCATTGACTTGAAATTATCACCGGATGTTGATAACAACCAAAGAAATCCATATATACAAAGAAAACAAAACTAATTAGTATACAAATGAAGTTATGTGTAATAAAAGGAACTGACGCAGGAAAAAAAGTATTGAACACATGAAGAAAGGGAGGTGCAGAAAGGCAGGGAAAGCCCAGACAGCAGCTGAAATCTCTCAGTAGTTCTTCAGCAACCCTCTGCCCTTCCTCAGTGTAAATGAATATCAGCTGCTTCAGTCCAACATCTACATTAGCAGGAGGATGAAGATGAATCCAGGGTGGACATTTCAGCAAGACAATGATCCAAAACACAGCCAAGGAAACTCTCAAATGCTTTCAGAGAAAGAAAATCAAGCTGCAGAATGGCCCAGCCAATCACCTGACTTGAATCCAATAGAAAATACGAAATAAAGCTCAGATTTGATAGACGAGACCCACAGAACAGTCAAGATTCCTACACTCTGTTGAAGTCTGTAAGAAACGTACACCTGAGCAAGTCATGTGACTTCATTCTCCATATGAGAGGCGTCTTTAAGCTGCTGTCAACCAAAAATAAAAAGGCTTTTATATATAGTATTAAATCAGTAGTTCAGTACTTTCTTCTTCTGTCATTCCATTGTTATTACAATTTTTTCAGATTGTTTTGTTTTGTTATATTTTTATGTTTGTATTGTTTGGGTTTTTACCAAAATCTGGTTCAATTCCATGTCAACAGCTCCTTTATGCCCAGCCAGCACAAGCTCTCTACAACTCTTACATGGTCGCCCAATGAAGCCAAGCAGGGCTGCGCCTGGTCAGTCCCTGGATGGGAGACCACATGGGAAAGCTAGGTTGCTGCCGGAAGTGGTGTTAGTGAGGCCAGTAGGGGGCACCCAACCTGTTGTCTGTGTGGGTCCTAATGCCCCAGTATAGTAAAGGGGACTTTTTACTGCCGAGTGAGCGGATGGGATGTTAAACCAAGGTCCTGTCTCTCTGCGGTCATTAAAAATCCCAGGATGTCCTTCGAAAACGAGTAGGGGTTTAATCACGGCATCCTGGCCAAATCTGCCCATCATGGCCTCTCAACCATCCCCATATCATAATTGGCTTCATCACTCTGTCTTCTCTCCACCAATCAGCTGGTGTGTGGTGTGTGGTCTGGCGCAAAATGGCTGCCGTCGCGTCATACAGGTGGATGCTGCACACTGGTGGTGGATAAGGAGATTTCCCTGAATGTGTAAAGCGCTTTGAGTGCCCAGAAAAGTGCTATACAATGTAAGGAATTATTATTATTATTAGAAATATTATTCACAGGAAAAAACCATGACATGTTCAATACTTTTCCCACCGCTGTATATCGTTTCAAACTACCAAAACCTCATAAAAAAAAGACACTTAAACTGCAGAGTGGGATTTTCACCATCTCGGTCAACAGAGCAGAGATCACCCATATTATTTTTTATATATGTTCTTAAAATATTTAGCTGAAGAAAAAAAAGCCATCTACATCTTGGATTGCCCAAGTAAATGAACAATAATTTGATTTTATTTCTATAAATTCTGTAAATGTAGCATCTAGCCATTTTGCTTTTTTCCTCCTGCTTTTTACCCATCACAGTTCAATACAGTGTCTTCTGTGGAAACCTAAAGCTGTGATTGGTATTATAGATGCCAACTAGAGCACAATCCTTCAAGAAGAATCTCAACCTAAGACCTTCCTAACAATGTGACGAAGACAATTGAGCAGAACAGCGAAAATGCAAATAAAATCTAAGATCTGTTACCCAGTAAACAGCCTCTCACCATCTGACTGTGTTGAACCGGGATGAATAAAAAGCAAGGGAGAAAACAGTTAGATGCCATCTCGGCCCCTCCGGGCACCAAACGAGGGACAGGGTGGTAAAAGTGCTTTTCATCATAGCTGTAGCCTGCCTTTCCCAGCATGCAGCGCTGTAATTTGTTCCTCTTAGGTACACGGAGGCAGGAGCAGATCAAACATTGGTGGGTTCAGCGACCGCTGAGGTGTGAGAAAGAGCACAATCTGCTGCTTTCACCTCTGATTACAGACAACACAACATTTACACATCACAAAAACAAAGGCCAGTGGATACACACACACAAATATGACTTCAGAAAGGGTGAAAAACAACAGAACTGCACATTTAAATGGGCCACAACTCCGCTAGTTCAGTGCCAGTGAACTGACCATCCACAGCCTTAACAAGAAGTAGTTAAAAAAACGGCATCTAAAAGGATATTAAGACATGATTTATGCCAACTTTGCAGGGGAAATGATCAAACAAATCATTTTCCAACTAATAATATTGACATAAAATGCAACAGAGTTTGCTAGAGTCAACAGATTCAATACCCACTAATAGAGCTACCAATCAGATATACTTAGTAGATCTGAAAACATCTTAACTGCACATTTAAATGTCATGATTTTTCGGGACAATGTGTGCAGTTGAAAAGTGTTGTATGTAAGTTTATGACTATTCTAAAACATAAAACGAACATGCTAAACATGCTAAGTGAAGATAGTCGTTTAATTGAAAAACAATGCTAAAAGTCTGATATTCTCCTGGGAAAAAATGTGTTCTGTGTCTGCCTTTGTTTTGGTCTCAATATCCTGCCCATGACCAGTTTTATATTTCAGCCCCCCAGGTTGCCCTGGTGGAAAGCACGGGAAAAGGGATATAAATATTATAAATGTAAACATATATACATTCACCGGCCACTTTATTAGGCACACCTGTAAAACTGCTTGTTAACTCTAATTTAACATGGTGGCAACTCAATGGGTTTGGGCATGTCGACATGGTCAAGACGATCTGCTGCAGTTCAAAGCGAGCATCAGAATGGGGAAGAAAGGGGATTTAAGTGACTTTGAACGTGGCATGGATGTGGTGCCAGACGGGCTGGTCTAAGTATTTCAGAAACTGCTGATCTACTGAGATTTTCACGCACAACCATCTCTAGGGTTTACAGAGAATGGTCCGAAAAAGAGAAATATCCAGTGAGCGGCAGTTCTGTGGGAGCAAATGTCTTGTTGGTGTCAGAGGTCAGAGGAGAATGGCCAGACTGGTTTCAGCAGATAGAAAGGCAACAGTAACTCGAATAAGCACTCGTTACAACCGAGGTAGAAGATTGGAGAAACGTTGCCTGGTCTGATGAGTCTCCATTTCTGCTACAACATTCGGATGGTCGGGTCACAATTTAGCATCAACAACATGAAAGCATGGATCCATCCTGCCTTGTATCAATGGTTCAGGCTGGTGGTGGTGGTGTAATGGTGTGGGGGATATTTTCTTGTCACACTTTGGGCCCCATTAGTACCAATTGATCATCGTGTCAACGCCAGAGCCTACTTGGTTGCTGACCATGTCCATCCCTTTATGACCACAGTGTACGCATCTTCTGATGGCTACTTCCAGCAGGATAACGCGCCATGTCATAAAGCGCAAAACATCTCAGACTGGTTTCTTGAACATGACAATAGGTTCACTGTACTCAAATGGACTCCACAGTCACCAGATCTCAATCCAATAAAGCACCTTTGGGACGTGGAACAGGAGATGCACATCATGGATGTGCAGCCAACAAATCTGTAGCAACTGCCTGATGCCATCATGTCAATATGGAGCAAAATTCCTGTGAAATATTTCCAGTATCTTGTTGAATCTATGCCACAAAGGATTGAGGCAGTTTTAAAGGCAAAAGGGGGTGAAACCTGGTACTAGTAAGTTGTACCTAATAAAGTGGCCGGTGAGTGTCAGGCATGCTCGCTCCCGTTGGTGCGGTCAATCTGGCAACCTGCGTTTGCATGGAGTCATCTAAGGAGGGGCCGGTTGAAAAAGTGTTTTGATTTTGGTCTGCAATAACTAGTTCAACCACTGGGTGTCAATCTTGCATACTGCACCTTTAACAATTTACTCTTAGATCTCAATATATCTGGAACTGAACCATAATAACTAGACCACAAAAACAAAAGTTGGCTAAGAACGAAAAAGACAATCTTGACAATCATGTTTATGACAGATTTATGACAAGTTATGTTGTCTCGGTAATGTCATGTTGTCATGACAAAGACAAAAGCAGGTTGTGATGTATTTGTTTATGTCAAGTTGTCATGACAAAAAATGTCAACTTTGCATTTAAAATGTCATAACTGAGCAAATGACACTTAATAATAATTGTCATAAGCATGCGTACAAATCTCATTCACATTATAAACACCCCCTTCAAGTAAAGTGTTAACCAGTTATCTCACCAAAATAAAAAGATCAAAATAAAAGTTTTAGCTGGGGATTTCTGCTTGACTTGACACCAAATGACCCGGAAAATAATCCGAAAGTAATATAAAGAAAAGCGTCTACACATGTAGGAATAAAATGGACATCTGAAGAGCATATAAACGTCTGTGAAGTTGTTTTATGAGGACCATTTACCGTAAGCGACAGACACACAGACACATCGAGTTATCATTAATCAGTACCAGACAACATCGGGCTACTTGAGCGCTCCCCCAAAACTGCAGTGTTTTCCAACAAAGCAATGGGCCGCTTCCAAAACAAACGCTATTCTTTGGTAACTGACACAGAGCATAAATATGTTTGTCAAACCCTGTAACCCAGAACCGATTGTTTTCTGCCGGGAGTTCTGCTAACTGAAGTTTTTAAGTTGAGTAGTTGACATCAAAGTTTCTGCTAGCATGAACTCAATCATACATGTTTACATCACAAACTGACACAGTGCAGAGAGTAGATCTGAATAACTTTACCTGCTCTAAAACCTCCAAATCACACAAAAACTTTCTTTCTTTCTTTTTCTATATTTTTCTTTCTTTCATTCCTTTCTTTCTTTCTCTCTTTCTTTCTTTCATTTTTTTCTTTTTATTTCTTTCATTCCTTTCTTTCTCTCTCTCTCTCTTTCTTTCATTTTTTTCTTTTTATTTCTTTCATTCCTTTCTTTCTCTCTCTCTCTCTCTCTCTCTCTCTTTCTTTCTTTCTTGCTTTCTCTTTCGTTTTTATTTATTTCTTATATTTCTTCTATTTCTTTCTTTTTCTTTCCTTCTTTTTTTCTCTCTTTCTTTCTCTCTTTTTCTTTCTTTCTTTCTTTCTTTCTTTCTTTCTTTCTTTCTTTCTTTCTTTTATTCTCTTTCTTTCTTTCTTTCTTTCTCTCTCTCGTTCTTTCATTCTTTCTTTCTTTCTTCTTTCTTTTTTTTCTTTCTTTCATTTCTTTCTTTCATTCCTTTCTTTTATTTCTTTCTTTTCTTTTTATTTCTTTCTTATTTCTTTCTTCATTTCTTTTCTTTCTTTTTTTCTCTAATTTCTTTCTTCGTTTTTCTTTCTTTCATTTCTTTTTCATTTCTTTCTTTCGTTTTCTTTTCTTTTATTTCTTTTTTTTCTTTCTCTTTCATTTCTTTCTTTCATTTTCTTTTCTTTCATTCCTTTCTTTTATTTCTTTCTTTCATTTCTTTTCTCTAATTTCTTTCTTTCATTTCTTTTTCATTTCTTTCTTTCGTTTTCTTTTCTTTTATTTCTTTTTTTTTCTTTCTCTTTCATTTCTTTCTTTCATTTTCTTTTCTTTCATTTCTTTCTTTTTTTCTCTTTCATTTCTTTCTTTCGTTTTTCTCTCATTCCTTTTCTTTCTTTCCTTCTTTCTTTCTTTCTTTCTTTTATTCTCTTTCTTTCTTTCTTTCTTTCTTTCTCTCGTTCTTTCTCTCTCTCGTTCTTTCTTTCTTTCTTTCTTTCTTTCTTTCTTTCTTTCTTTCTTCTTTTTCTTTTTATTTCTTTCATTTCTTTCTTTCATTCCTTTCTTTTATTTCTTTCTTTTCTTTTTATTTCTTTCTTATTTCTTTCTTTCATTCCTTTCTTTTATTTCTTTCTTTCATTTCTTTTCTTTCTTTTTTTCTCTTATTTCTTTCTTTCGTTTTCTTTTCTTTCATTTCTTTTTCATTTCTTTCTTTCGTTTTCTTTTCTTTTATTTCTTTTTTTTCTTTCTCTTTCATTTCTTTCTTTAATTTTCTTTTCTTTCATTTCTTTCTTTTTTTCTCTTTCATTTCTTTCTTTCGTTTTTCTCTCATTCCTTTTCTTTCTTTCTTTCTTTCTTTCTTCTTTCTTTCTCCTTCGTTCGTTCAGTCTCTGTTTTTGTCATTTTCTTTCTCTCTTTAGTCTCTTTTCTTTCTATATTTCTTTCTTTCTCTTTACTTTTTCAATTCTTTCTCTGCTTTCTCTTTTTCTCTCTATCTGTTCTGTATTGGTTTCTTTATTTCCTATTCTCTTTCCTTTTATTCTTTCTTTCTCTATCTATCTATTCTTTATCCGTTTCTGTCAAGTTTCTTCACTTTCCTATATTTTTCTTTAATTCTGTCACACTTTCTCTCTCTTTATCTATTTCTTTCCCATTATTTCTCTCTGGTTCTGTCACTATAATTCTCTCTTTCTCTATTAATCTTTATCTTTTTCTACTGCTCTTTCTTTCTTTCTTTCTTTCTCTTTTTTCATTTCTTTCTCTTTACTTTCTCTTTTTGTCACTTTATTTCTGTCTTCTCTTTTATTTATCTTTATCTTTTTCTATTGCTCTTGATTGCTTTGTCTAAATTTTCTTTATTTTTATTTTTCTTTCTTTTTTTCTTTCTTTCTCTATCACTCTTTCTGTCTTTCTTTTTACGTTTCTGTTACTTTCTCTCTTTACTTTCTCCTTTTTCTTCTTTGCTCCTTTTTTCTCTTTACTCTCCTTCTCTTTTTTTCTATTGCTCCTTTTTTCTCAATTTCTGACAATTGTTCTTTATCCTTTTTCTTTCTTCTGTCACTCTTTTTCTTCATCTCCTTTTCTTTTTACTTTCTCTCTTTCTTTCCTTCTCTCTCTCTCTCTCTCTCTCTCTCTCTCTCTCTCTCTCTCTCTCTCTCTCTCTCTCTCTCTCTCTCTCTAAAATCTGTAAATTAGCATGATTTCTGAAAGATGGTGTGACACTGAACATAACAATATTAACAACTAATTAGGCATGATTGTAAAAACAAACAGCTTTGCTTCACAAGAATATCCAACATTTACACATTTTTTTTTAAAACATTTATTTTAAACTATAATAAAGTGTGTATGTGTGTTTATTTAGATAAAAATATCCCAGTTCAACCAAAGTTGATTCAGCATAATAATAATCTTAGTTAAGTTCCAATTTAAACAGCTACAAAATTAATAATAAATAAATAAATAAACCTGACTTCGATAAACATCTGTGAATGTCAATCACAAGTACAGTGCATTATTACGGTAATGATGACTTTTTACTTAAATGGTTTTAATTAACACGTTGACAGGTTGTCACATTTCCTGTGATGTTCAGAAAACACATTAAGGCCATTAACCAAATAGTGTTAATTCAAGCTGCGTCTGCTGGATAATGAGGTACAAGCAAAACACTAGCAGATTGGATGAGAAAGAGCGAAAAGTAGACATTCAAGAGCTGTCAGCATTCTGTTCAAATAATCAACTGTGTGTGTGTGTGTGTGTGTGTGCGTGTGTGTGTGTGTGTGTGTGTGTGTGTGTTTATCACAGCTCATAGACCATGGTAATTTAGTTTTTTTAAGCATAAATAGAATTCAAAATAATAACCACAGATGCATTACTAATGCCACATAACACAAGCAAAGATATCATTGAATATCAAATATCATTATATCAAATATGATTTAAAATGTTTTAACAAAGAAAAAGAGAAGGATTATGGGGCAAATACAAAAAAAAACATATTTAAAAACGTGTGTTCCCTGCCTTGGCATGATTCACAGTGTTAATCTCATAATAAGAGATGATTATTTCAGCGGTCGGGTCAGATTTAGTGTCAAATGACAGTATTTTGTGTGGTTATGTCACATCAGGGGGTGTGATAATAGTTCTGACAGCTTGTAACCATAACAAATACCATAACATTTTTATTTTACACAATGAACTTATCAAAAAGGCAAAATCTGTAGAGTTATTAAAGGTGAATTAATCAAAAAGGTTTTCAATCAGTAAAACAATACAACTGAAACACAGCTGTACATGAAGATCGGTCTTTTTTTCTGAAGAAAAAAAAATTATAATAATAATCACCTATCTATCACCCATTTTTCTCTTGATTTATACAAAAAAAAAAATGTATGTCACTGGGTTCTACAATAATTTATGCATAAAATCTTGATAGGAATATTTAAAGGACACCTATTTTTCCCCTTTTACAAGATGTAAGAAAGGACTTTGTTGTCTCCAGAATAGACATGGGATGATAACCGTTCTCAAGGTATACCGTAGTTTGGAAAATCAAGGTTTTAAAATCGCCAACATTTTTCTGCTATACCGTTCCTAAAATATGTGTACAATTTTTTTAATTGAATTAAATTTTTTTATAATTTATATTTTTTTTTTAGGACAACAGTATCTCCAGCAGAAAATATATCCAAAGATGTCGTTTTGAATTGTTAAGAAATCTGAGCTTTAGGAACTAACGAAGACAGCAGAAGTCAATGATTCATTTAAATTATTCAGCCTGATGTTTACTGCTCCAAAATATTTGAAATGTTTCTCAAAATATATTATATTTTTTAATTATTTAAATATATATATTATATTATTTAAATATATTGTGTTCAAAAGGGAAAAAAGTTTTAGTTTTTTTAAAAGATTTTCTGCTATACCGTTCCTAAAATATGTGTAAGATTTTTTTTATTTAATTTTTTATTTTCTTTTTGGAATTTTTTTTTTAGGACAACAGTATCTCCAGCAGAAAATATATCCAAAGATGTCGTTTTAAATTGTAAAGAAATCTGAGCTTTAGAAACTAACGAAGACAGCAGAAGTCAATGATTCATTTAAATTATTCAGCCTGATGTTTACTGCTCCAAAATATTTGAAATGTTTCTCAAAATAAAATATATTGTGTTCAAAAGGGAAGAAAGTTTTAGTTTTTTACCCTGACATTTAAAAAGAATATATATTAAGGCAGTTATCACAATACTGTGAAACCATGATATTTTTATCTAATGGTTATCATACCGTCAGAATTGTATACAGGTCCATGCCTACTCCAGGATGTGTCTGTAAAGTTTCAGGTCAAAACATCCATCAGATTATTAATTATAGCCTCCAGAATTTGCCCATGTTGGTGTCTGAGTACAGTACAGCTGTTTTGTAGCCTGTGGCTTTAAATGCAAATGAGCAGCTTCTCCCTGCCCACCACTCCCATGTGCGTGTGTGCTTCTTCTGCGTTACGTCAGATAAACAGCAGTCAGTGATAGAGACAGACACGGCTGAAGCTGAAATAAGCTCATTATTAAAAAATACCAAGAAAGTTTATTTGATGTATTTGTGGTGGAGTTTATTCAAGCCTTTCTGAAACGATGAGTCTCACACAAATGCGTCATGCGGCTGTGGTGATTATAGCGGTTATGAATTAGATAGCAATTTTACTGTCTTTATTACAAACATGCTCTGTTTTAAAAATGTTTTAAACTTATAAAAGGTATTAAATAAAAATTGAAACAGACATTTTAATCTCAGTTTCTTTGCAAAAAATGCTCTGTGGACATGTGTATACATATTATTATAGAAACATGGTGTCTGTCAATCAATTTGGTGGGCGGGGTTAACCACACTACTACGTCACATGGGCCTCAAAAATCACTGGGATTTGGCTCCTATTTTAAAGTCAGGAAATTTTTTAAAAGAGAGACTTTTTGTGTTTCTATCACTCCAATACGACAGTGGACACACTATACCTACACATAGTTCTGGTCCAAACAGCTTACGAAAGAAGATTTTCATCATAGGTGATATTTAATACAAGGATCATTTGATCGCATATTAAAAGACTATTTAAAAATCACGGTGAAGCTCCAAAATAATCTTTAATTGTCTTTTAGATTTGAATTCTTCATCACTATTATCCAAGTGATCAGATTTGACCATTTCTTTTTAAGTGATGATGATGATGATTTTTTCATATTTTGACTTTTTTGGGAGACTTATTTCACTAAAGTTATTTGAAACATGAAAGCAGACACTTTACTTGCATTTATAATGTTCTATATGTACTAAAAACATTACTTTGGCTGTGTCTGAAATTGCCTACTACTCAGTAGGTACTGCATTTGAATTTAAATGTACTACTTGGCCGTTAGAAAAGTGCGTTTTCCATACAGTATGAATGTCAGTAGCATGAATGAAACTCGGACATACTACATCCGCCAATTTCATTCATGAACTCTCTTGCGGTGCATCATGGGATAGCTAGGCTCTCATACTGTTTTTAGCATACTATATAGTATGGAAGTATGCGATTTTGGATGCAGCCTTTGATTCAAAAACCCAAATGGGAGAACTCATCTTTGATGAAACAAATAAATAAAAAACAACTATCGGAGAAGAGTTTATCATCTAAAAAGAAAAAGTGCACAGCATCAAACTGAACTTCAAAGGCTCTAAATCGACTCAGAGATGGCCTTTCTTGCTCTTTTTTTCCGCATGGCTGCCAAATCTAATAAACAAGCAGCAAAAACAGAATTGTAGGTATTGACAGAGTCAAAAAAAAGTAGACAGTTTGTTTCTTAGACCGAATCGGAGCAAGAAAAGCTCTTTACAGCATACCTGCCTGACTAGTATAAATCATCTACCCATTCAAAACAATACGCGCATTCACTCACCGGACACTTTATTGGGTACACCTTACTAGTACTGGGTTGGACCTTTTGCCTTCAGAACTGCCTTAATGCTTCGTGGCATAGATTCAACAAGCTACTGGAAATATTCTTCAGAGATTTTACTCCATATTGACATGATAGCATCACACAGTTGCTGCAGACTTGTCGGCTGCACATCCATGATGCCAATCTCCCGTTCCACCACGTCCCAAAAGTGCTCTATTGGATTGAAATCTGGTGACTGTGGAGGCCATTTGAGTACAGTGAACTCATTGTCATGTTCAAGAAACCAGTCTGAGATGATTGGCGTTTCATAACATGGCACGATATCCTGCTGAAAGTACCCTTAAGAAGATGGGTACACTGTGGTCATAAAGGGATGGACATGGTCAGCAACAATTCTCATGCAGACTGCATTGACATGATGCTCAATTAGTACTAATGGGGCCAAAGTGTGCCAAGAAAATATCCTCCACACCATTACACCACCACCAGCAGCCACGTTCAAAGTCACTTAAATCCCCTTTCTTCCTCAATCTGATGCTCGGTTTGAACTGCAGCAGATCGTCTTCACCATGTCTACATGCCTAAATGCATTGAGTTGCTGCCATGTAATTGGTTGATTAGAAATTTGCATTGAGCAATAGGACAGGTGTACCTAATAAAGTGGCCGGTGAGTGTATATCTCAAAAACATGGCAAACAAAATCTAATGCAGCCTGCCTCCTACACTATAATTTCCTCAAAGCTTTCAGTTAAATTGCAATCACAGGTTATAAATGAAATCTCTTAACTTTCTTTTTTTACAGTCATTTCGCAAAGCATCAAAACAGCATCGTCGATTTAGTTGGGAAATATAAATGAGAAGCTGTATCGGTGTCAATAACGGCACTGAGTGGCAGTAATTTGCGCTTGTGAAAATGAAGGCCTTTAGCAATGCACCAGCACACCCGCTCAATACCAGCACTTTACGCGCAGCGTTACAGACATCATCCACCTCACATTATACAGGAGATAGAAAAACGGCTACAGCACGATCTGATGCTCACATGATGACAGTGAAAAAAAAAGAGTGTCTGAACAAAAACAAAAATCTGGTAAGTGATATTGACTAAAGAAATAGTGGTGTTTTGGGGATATTTTTTTTATTTTTATCATTGAGCGATATTTTACTGAGTGTGATTTTAAGCTGGTTTAGATCTGTCACTATATAAATATTAAATATGACATTAACTGTGCATTCACACTGAAGGCAGCGAGAGCGTCAAAGTTTGCTCTGGCGGCAACACTGTCTGCCTTCACAGCTCCGGCAGTGAGAACGCCAATATTCGCTATATTGATCTTGTATTTAAAGGGGCCGTTGCAGCATATCAGCAAATCAGTTACCACATTAAAACATGCTTCCTAGTGTGAAAATGTTGCATGCCTTTTATCAGATTCATTTAACTATGGAAGATCAAGTTGTTGCGTGTGGAGTGGCTTTGCCTTCAGCATCATATGCATTAAACTTCACGCTCAAAAATTAAAGTTGTAGGCTGCAATTACATTATTTAACCAATCGTCTTCAAAAATATGTCATTGAATATTTCCTTAAAAATTAGCATCTTGCAATAAAACATGAAGTTTTATAAGTGAATAACTAAAAACTGACTAATTAAGCTAATTGGAAAATAAGACTATAAATAAATATGCAATGTAAATTATAATGTTCGATTTCTACTGTTACGTTTCACGTATGTTTTGTTTGTTCTGTTTTGCGTGCTCTTCTCTTTTTTCCGCTGTGTGTCATCTGCTGGTTCTAGGTGTGCAACCATTGGTCCAAGGAGCTGTCAATCACCATCGACACGCCAATCAGAACCGGGCCCGCTCCGTATAAAAGCCGTGCGCTTGCGCTGTTCTTCAGGAGCGCTTGGCTCACAGCCAGTCTCCTCACTTGTGTCGGCCAGCCTGCTCATCTGTGTTGATTTGCTTACGATTTGCTGTGTTCTAGTTTTCTCTTTATGAAGAGACTGCTTTATTAGATATGCTTGTGCAGCTCAGTTTATCATCTAGTGAGAAGTTGAACGATCTTTGTGAGAATTGGATTATATGAGATTGTGTTTTGCTAATGGCTAACAGTGTGTACTTTACGAGAACTCTAGTAATGTGAGCAGCTTAGAATATTTATTTGTTAGTTAGTTTAAGGAGGTGTTGGCACATGTGTAATCATGTTTTGAGGTTATGAAGTTTAGTTATGCTACGTGCTGAAGATTTTGGTTTTGTTTCTGCATTTTTCTTTGGTTAGTCAATTTAGTGGGTTGGGGTTTAGTTAGATCGTTTTGTTATATTTATTTCTTTGTTTTGGCAACACTCCTATTTTCTTTAATTCGATTATTTAAAATTACATTTATAATGCATTCTCTATTCATTGTCTGACATTCACTGAATATTAAATACTTAATTTGTTTCACTTAACAAGTGGTTGGTGTGTTCTCATTCATCCAGCATCAGTAGACTCACTGATTGTTACGTTTCATCCTCTTTAATATCTTAACAACTTAAACACGTAACACTACATTTAGCGTTATCAGCAACAGTAAATTTTCACAGTACAGGATATTTTACAATTTACTTTTATTCAGCTGATTATTTCTTCATTTTATTTTTAATAGAATTACAGGTTCTAAGTTCTTGCAGTGCTGTTTTTGTAATACATCGAAAAGCAAATGACATTCGTCTCCTCCCCTTTTTGGCTGATCCAAAAAATTGCAAGTGGTGCTCACTGCAGAGCTACTAGGGCAGAGCTGAGCTCCAGCAAGAGGGAGCTTGAGATCCAGCTCCTCCTTCCTTGCACTTCTTCTACGAGTGATGTCACTGGGGGTTGGGGTTAGAGGTGGGGTTGGTGTACGCATTAAAATAGCTTATAGGAAGAGGAGCTCAAGCTGCCCCTCGCTGGAGCTCAAGTGGCTCTGCAGCGAGCAGTGTCTCAAAAATTGTCCGATCCATGACTAAAAAACATTATTATTAGTTACTTTTGCACGCTGGAGGAAGGAAGATTCCATGAGACAGCTAATGTTCTGTTTTAAAACTCATTTAGTCACGCAAAGCTGATGTAGATTGTGCTGTTACAAATGGGTTATATGCACAGAAGTGTTGTTCAGCCACTGAAATCTTCCGGCGAAAGATTGATGTGACTATTTTCAGTTCCATAAGGACCTTTTACAGCATCGATAATGTAGATTTTTATTTAGTTTAATAACAAAACATCAGTAAACAGCGCTAATCCGCCTAGCCTGCTTTACTGAGCTGAAGTTGGTTTTATATTCACAATGGTTCATTTGAACAGCATGTAAGTATGGCTTAGTAATAAGTGTAAACCCTGCACACTGCTGGCCAACCACTAAGCATATAGTAGTTGCTTCAGGACAAAGTGTGAGAGATTGAGACCAACGATCCTTGCATGCATGAAATATTGCACATTATGACAAGTTTTGCTTGCTAACTACATAACTGAATACGTGCTCGATATAATACAGTTTCTCGCTGGGAATTGTAGTATACTGTAAAGTTTTCTAATTGGCGAATGACATGATCTAGTGGGTTGTCTGTTGTCATCTTTAAGATGTGTGCATTCATGATATCAGGAGGCGTGGCTTTGGACGGCAGGGGCGGGACTGTGTTTCAAACATATTATGCAAACCTGTTAGCATTTTGGCAGATCACCTACTGCACCTTTAAAACCAGGGCATGTATATCTATAAGTGCCAGGTCAAATCTATCTATATACTGTATTTATTTTTGCTTTGTCTTTCTCGTGTTCTCTAGGCAGCAACTTTTACTAAAATGAGATTGCGGTAATCAGTTTCAGGCTACCTTCATGTCTACACAACAGTGCTGTAGCCAAAAAAGCTGAAGTTGTTCCCTTGCATTATGAAAAATATTTCACATCTACACGACAACCATCCTCGCAAACACATACCTGCGAAACCTGCTGTATTAAGTATGCCAGGCCAGTATTTGGCACTGTCTCCTTGTTAAAGAACAAAGTTTCTATATGCTGGATCAGACGTTGCGCTCTATGGTGGATGAGAATGCAGAACTGACTAGAAACAAAGTCTGAAAGCTGCGAAAATCCAATGCAGTACAGTCTGGCCTATTTCACCTCCTGCACGTAACAGGTTCCCCTTTGCTGAATCGGAGGGCAGCGTGATATATGGAGTGCGTGTTGGATC
This sequence comes from Danio aesculapii, assembly GCF_903798145.1. NCBI lineage: Eukaryota > Metazoa > Chordata > Actinopteri > Cypriniformes > Danionidae > Danio > Danio aesculapii. Next base: position 48,084,495 of record NC_079453.1, read on the forward strand.
TGGTGGGCACGAGGTGTGGGAGGCTACGGCATCAATATCAGGGTCACGTTCGCAGTGGGTGGGTTGCTGTTTGGAGACTAGAGGGCAGGATTCTGCTCATAAATCCACACTATAGCGAGGTATTCTGGAGAGACGGACGCATACTGGAAATATTATGTATCAGGGATTCGACAGACCACACAAACGTTCTCACACACACATGCGCACACACACAGAGAGAGAGAGAGAGAGAGAGAGAGGTCAGTGAACACTTCCACACAATGAAACCAGATACCATGACACAGATGTTCATACAATAACACAGAACAATGCAAATCTGAAAACATGCATGCAGTAGCCTATAGACCACACTCAAAAAGATGAGTTTTGCTGCTGCTCAAACTAGTTATTTAAAATGAGTGGAAGCAACACAATTCTTGAGATTGTATTGGAACAACTTAAATTTAAGTGGATTGAACAAAAAAAGTTACGTTAACTGCTTTGTGTTGGGACAACATGAATGAATAGCGAGGAACCCTGCATTTTTTTAAAGTGTGGATTTTAAAAAGTTGCTGGTGTAACTTTGTAATTATGTCGCACATTTGAATTGAGTCATTTCAACTTATTTGAATTAATTAATTTTAAATAAAGCCAATAAGCTAAATTTATTTTGATCAGTGTATGTCTACTAACTAGGGCCAGACAGAATCTGCAGACATTTTTAGCTATTTCTGCACAAAGTGTTGTAAAAACTTATACAGATTTTATTTTGGGAGTTTCATCACTAAAAACTTAATATATAAAATAAAAAATACCTTTTTAAATTTTATTTAATGTTTACAATGTAAATCCAATTAGTACCACTTAATTGGTAAACAAATCAAGTCTCTCATATAATACAGATACTTCTAAAAGACAGAAAATATTACTTTACAAACAGTATTGTAAATAAATCATATGAATATTTTCATATTAGTCAATAACATTACTGAAATTTATTTAAAAACTGAATAAATACTAATTTATATGCACACAGATTTCATGTAGGCCTAGTAGTGAAGTTTAACATCTAACACAATTTTCTCTTAACTTAAAGCACTCAAGATTACTTTTATTGTCAACATTTCCCCCTTTTAATTCAATCCCGTGCAAATCATGCTGGGAACTACATTTAGACTATCCAGGTAGTTACACCAACATAATTCCTTCATGCTGTTCGAACACAAAACTATTCATTTAACTTAATGTTTTACAAATATAAGTGGATTGAACATAAAACTGTCTAATCAAATTACAGGAATATTGTTGTGTGGTAGTTTGAACAAGAAGTGTTTTTTTTTTGGATCCCACTTTATCCTCTTAACGCCCAAGGTGTTTTTTTCGGCCTTATTGGAACCTAATTAGAATAAAAACCTAAGTATCATTATTTATTTTGATGTACTTTTAGAGAAAAAATATGTCCATATATGTCGACTCGTGGTTTGAATTAAAAAAAAAACTCTTTTTCCTGAATCTTTTTAATGCAGATTTAACAGAGAATATTTTTTTTTGAGCTTGCTTTGACTATCAGAGAGTAAAAACATTTTTTTCATTTTGGACAGTTAACAATAGTGTTTGGGACATTTAATATGCTGCAAAACAGTTGTAATGAAATGAAATGAAAGGCTGTAATGAAACATAAAACATTCAAAGTGTTTTAAATAGCCAATTAAGAGCTAAAATGTGCTGTCTATGTATGTAGACACTCAAGCCCTAGGATGTTCAATTAAGTGGCCTTAACTAACACTCACATTGACTCCATTGTCAAAAAAGCTCAACAGAGGCTGTACTTTCTTCGTCAGCTGAGGAAGTTTAACCTCCCAAAGGAGCTGCTGAAACAGTTCTACACCTCCATCATTGAATCAGTCATCTGCACATCAATAACTGTCTGGTTTAGCTCAGCTACTAAATACGACCTCCAAAGACTACGTCGAATAGTTCGGACTGCTCAGCGAATCACTGGTACAACCCTTCCTACTTCCCAAGAACTGTACTCATCCAGAGCGAGCAGAAGGGCTGCCAAAGTCACTCTGGACCCCTCACACCCAGCACACTGCCTCTTTGAACTTTTACCTTCTGGTCGACGCTACAGAGCACTGCGCACCAGAACAGCCCGAGACAGAAACAGTTTCTTCCCTCAGGGAATCCATCTCATGAACACTTGATGATAATAATTGTGGAACCAACATCACTACTTACTATACACTTTTATACACATATACACTTATTTAACAACACACTTTACATGCCAATTTGCACATAACAGCTATCATCTGTTTTTTGTCATGTCTCTGTAATGCTGTTGCACTGTAGAAGCTCTGTCACCAAAACAAATTCCTCGTATGTGTGAACATACCTGGCAAAAAAGCTCTTTCTGATTCTGATTCTAATAAGTACATACACTGACTCATGACAATGTACTTATTGAATAAATTCATGTTGTGACATTGTACTTATGCTTGATTAAATACCTGCATTCAATTACATCTGTAACAAATTTTTGTTATTACATTTATAATTACACGGTTGACCACCCCTTACACCTTAACCCACCATACCACCAAACCTGCCCCTAACCCAACCCGTATCCCACCTCAAGTGAACCAGTGTTCTGCAATGCATTATGAACACATTAAGTACATTGTATATTTATTTTGATGTAAGTGCAAAGTAGTTAAGGCCACTTAATAAAAAGTGGGTCCTTTTTTGAGTGTAAGATCTAGTGTACACTGTTAAGACTTTGCCGCAGTTTTACAGTTATTTACTGTAAAAAACACTCAGTGAAATACCACCAAAGACTATAGACTATAGAATACACAAGACGTGTCACTCGTATAGTTTTGAATGAGTCAATATAAAGAATGAAGCCCCGTCTTCTAGTACAGGAGCCAATCATCGATTGCTATAGACTGACAATTCTCTGGAGAGAAGCTCGGACCAGATGCTTGCTTTTACAACAGTTATTTTGAAGTCAACCAACACACTGGAATCTCAGCGAATACTTACTTCACAGAAATAAGAAATATATCCACATAAAGCTTGAAATTTGAAATGAACCAACTACACTTGAAAACCAATGTTCTCTGGTTTTGTAATTGTATGAAATGAACGGAAGGTACAGTCCGTCCTGTTAAACGCACATCACATGACAAAAGCAACTACTCAAAAGCCCACAAACTTGTAAACAAAGAGTCGCTGTCGTTTTTGGAGGAGATTCACCATCAAGATCAAGTTGTGAATTACGTCAAAAGAGCAGCGCGATCAGACGATCGTTTACCAGAGGATGATAATGTGTAGAGCGGCCATAAATAAGGTTGGTGTCGTGATCTTGTTTCTTTCGAGTGCGCATGCACATTAGCTTTCGCAACCTGAAATAAAAATGCTGATTTTGTTTGATTCGAACGTTTAGAATCAAAACTGAAGAGACAGCTGTTTAATTTTATTGGTGATTCCAAATATGTAATGTAATCATAAGCTTGGCTAACAGTTTTGGAGAATTTGGTGTTTCCCCATTCAGACAGAATGCCTAAGCATACTGTCCAGAGGCGTTTCAAAGATGGGCGGCAAGTGAAATGACTCGCCTTAAAGGGACTTTGACACCACATACATTCTTTACAGTACACTATTGTAAAGTGCATATTACAATAGTGTTCTGTAAAGATACCACATGCATTCTTTACAGAACACTATTGTAATATGCACTGCATTGTGGGTCATTGTAAAGCGTAATTTACAGTAATTTACTGCATATTTGAAATTTGTTGTATTCTACTGTAATCAAAATAATCAAGTACTGCTAGTTGAGGATAATTATGTTAATCAGTTAATTAAAAGATTTTAAAACGATACACAATGCAGTATTTTAAATAGATTAAATAACAACGAACAATACAAATACTGTTGTAGGTGATCTCGTCACTTGTTTGGAAGTGATTAAATTCAATAGTAAATGCTAAAAATAAAGGTTTTGTACTGATACAAATAGTTCATTCATTTATTTATTTTCCTTCTGCTTAGTTCCTTATTTTTCACGGGTCACCACAGCGGAATGAACCGCCAACTATTCCGGCATATGTTTTACACAGCGAATACCCTTCCAGCTGCAACCCAGTATGGGGAAACACCTATACACTCTCACATTTTCACATACACAATTATACACCAATTTAGATGACCAAAATTGGGGGAAACCCACAGCAACCCGGGGAGAACATGCAAACTTCACACAGAAACACCAACTGACCCAGCCAGGTCATGAATCAAAGACCTTATTGCTGTGAGGCCACAGTGCTAACCACTAAGCCACCGTGCCACCTGTACTGATGTAAATCATGTAAATAAAACTGTGTAAAATGTATATAAATTACAGTAAATTACTGAAAAAATTGTCATTCTGTAAAATTAAAATGTGCTAAAAGGCATTTTACCATAAAAAAAGCTATGGTAAAGCTATTTTACTGTCAAATAAAATTGCAGTAGGGCCCTGCTATCAAAACTGCACAATATTCTCATGCTGCCTGTGCACCTGGTGAGCAAAAAATGAGAGAAAAGTAGTCTAAAAACAAAATATATCACACACACACACACACACACACACACACACACACACACTGTACAGTCTGAGTTGAGAAGCAGGAGCTCTCCAGGGAGGCCATACAGGTCTGATTTCTGCTCTCTCTGCGCGGCTCCAGACTGCGGGCTCTGAATACAAACAGCGCCTTATTCAGAAGGGCCGCACGCACAGGCTGAAAACACTCGGCTCCACGTCCACCTGAAACAACCAGCCGCGGGCAGCTGGATCATGATGGACGTCACTCACGGCTCAAAGCGCACAAAAACCTCCACACATGCTCCCGAGGGCACAGGTGGGTGGATGAGGCCTTTAGATTCAGTGTTTTCCTGACACGAGCGCCAACTTGACAAACGATTCCTTCGCCAGGATCTTTGACAAGTCAGAAAAGCTCGTTGATCATTTGACGACGCGTGAACCCGTGCAATTTAGAGAAAAAAGTTGGAAGAGTCGGAAAATTGTATAACTGTGTGTGTGTGTGTGTGTGTGTGTATATGCGTACATGCATGCTAATTAAGAACGGATTGGAAATCAATTCAGTCAGAAAAAATGTTATGAATTAAATATTGAAGTAGGGCAGCACGGTGGGTAGCGCTGTCGCTGGTTTGAGCCTCAGCTGGGTTGGCTCAGTTGGCATTTCTGTGTGGAGTTTGCATGTTCTCCCCGTGTTGACGTGGGTTTCCTCCGGGTTTCCTTTGAATTGGGTAAGAAAATTGGCCGTAGTGTATGAGTGTGTGCGCGCGAATGTGAGTGTATGGGTGCTTTCCAGTACTGGGTTGCAGTTGGAAGGGCATCCGCTGCGTAAAACATATGCTGGAATAGTTGGCGGTTCATTCCGCTGTGGCGACCCTTGATAATCAGGAACTAAGCCGATGGAAATCGAATGAATGAATGAACATTATAAATAAAAACACAGCACTAAATATACGAATCATACCTATTGAGCTAAACTGGTACCAGTATCTTACAATAAATTTATTAAAATAAAACTGAAAACAGATTAAATGTCTCAAGTTTCAATTTTATAATGTGTTAAACACATATGTTTATTACATATTTAAGTCACTAAAAATGAAGCACATGCATTCAAGTTTCTGCTGTTGGGCTAGTATGTAAACAGTAAAACTGTTCAGAAGAAGTTCCTGCGCATAATATGCCACAATACACTGTAATACCAAACATATGCTGCATTGAGGTGGTTTAGTGTATTTACACAACACTTATATTAGATTTAGCAAAGTGCCTTTCTGTTCTCTTTCTACTGCGCCAAACTCAAACGGACATATGGATTTCAGTGGTGCAGTAAACTCATTTTTATCAATAAATTCAAACCAGCACATGTAGACATGCCTGTAAACTCTGGCAGAAAATGGAGAGTAATTGAGATCTTATGTGAAGGTAAAGCAGAGCCATACTCATCCACGCTGTACATACCACACAGCTGCTGAAAGAAAGAAAGAATATGGAAAGGTATAATAGTTTCCCACATGCACACACTTAACATACACACACACACACACACACACACACACTAATAAACAAACTAAAAAGTGTACACCTGGCCTCAAGACGAGCTAAATCAAAAGTAATGAAGGACTGCTGTAGAAAAGTTACTCCCTTATGTTTAGCATTTTCAGTTTATTCAGCTGTGTTGCTCGACTTTAAGTAAAGAGAGCGAAAAAATAAAAAGAAAAACTTGTTACCTATCAGTGTGAATGCAAAACCGCCAACACAGAAACCAAGGTCCCGTTTACACTGCAGTTAAATGTGAGCCAACTCAGATTTTTTGCTCATATGTGACACAGATCGGATCTGTTCTATGACCGTGTAAACCCGGAAAAAAAAACGCATGCATGTGGATATTCAGAGATCGGTTTCAGGTCTCCTTCATTTGTGGAAATAAATCAGATCTAAATCAGATATGTGACAATGCGACTATCATGTAAACAGGCAGATCGGATTTATTGAGGCGTTCCGTTTTATATGTTATTATACTTGCGACAATGTGGTACCTCTCCGCGGTTTAATAACGAAGAAGGAAGAGCGTGTGTGGAGACGCCGACACGGTAAACAACAACAGAGGAAACATGGAGTAGGAAAGTGGTCAGTTGCCACAATTTGCTCCTAACAGACTGGAGATCTTTCTCGTGCCCATACACTCCTCTGAATGGTGGAGGACACCATATATAAACCATAGGGGCAAGCTGCGAGTACGGTTCTTTTCCTCCTCCTCCACATCAAAATCATTATGAAGTTGGGTGAACTTAACATATTTCGCAGAGCTAAAAGCAAGAAATGTTCTTCCATTGTGGCTAGCGTGACACAGATGCTAGAACCCGCCTTTATGTATGCGCGGCGTCATGAATTGTATGGCAAGTGTAAACACATGAATCGGACATGGGTCACAATTAAAAGAACATGTAAGCAGACAGGCAAAAAAATCAGATATGGGCAACAAATCAGAATTGGGCATTAAGACCTGACACTGTTAATGGGGCCAAAGTCAATCAACAGCTTTCACTGTCTAATGCTAGAAAAATATATTAAAGATTTGTTTAAAGTCTTAAACTTTCAACATATAAATTTGGTCACTAAATATTGGACTGTTACAATAGTATATACTAATTATAGCTACTGTTTATTTAAACAAAACTGCCAAGACATGGGGAAAAAAAATGTTTGCAATCACAAGCTTGATGGATATTTCACCGACTTCTGTCTCTGTCCAATGGTCTTTCATAAAACTTATTAAATGCAATTACAACATATTATACAAGGATGTGTCATTTTTTAAAGATCCAATAATATGTTCATATTAGTCATATAAATGAGATGTTATGACGAAATGCAATGCTAAACACGAATTTATACCATCAGCTTTTATTTAATGGTCTTTACTTATTTTAGTCAAATTTGACAGTGCAAATCTTAACAGCTAGTTTACATACGCACAATCAATTCAATTCACCTTTATTTGTATAGCGCTTTTACAATGTAGATTGTCAAAGCAGCTTCACATAGAAGATCATAGTAAATTGGAACAGTGTAGTTCAGTTTGTAGTGTTTCAGTTCAGTTTAGTTCACTTCAGTGTGGTTTAATAATCACTACTGAGAGTCCAAACACTGAAGAGTAAATCCAACGATGCGCAGCTCTACAGATCCTGAACCATGCAAGCCAGTGGCGACAGCTTGAAGACACTTGACTTGAAGAGTTGTCAGTTAAAACTCCAGATAAATGTTTTACTGAGCGACAAGAAGCACGTACAAAGAAAGCTGGCTGTCATATGAGTCTCTTTTCATCAGCTATCAGAAACATAACAAAGTTCAAATAATGCTGGTAAATGTAGACATATGGGGAATAAATTACTGTACACATGAATCAGTGTATTATATCTGCAAATAGAGAGCGATAACAAAATACCAACGCAATTCAACCAGGCCCAGAACGCTTGAGGGGAAATATTTCAGGACACTGTGATGGGTTCATTCCCGAAAGAAACCCAAAGCTAAAACCAAAAAATTGAAGGAATTCTATAATGATATAGAGCATAAATCTATATCTTATGCAACGGTACTGTGCAACTGCAAATCTTTTTCAAAATCAAAAATGAAAATAAAGAAATGTAAGTGTTAGATGGATGAATTGGACGGATTGGATGGATTGATGGGTTAGGATAGATTGGGATGGATGCATGGATTGGGAAGGATATGGATGGATGAATGGATTGGGATGGATATGGATGGATGGATGGATTGGGATGGATATGGATGGATGTATGGATTGGGATTGATGCATGGATGGGAATGGATTGGGATTGATGCATGGATATGGATGGATTGGATTGGATTGGGATGGATTGAATTGGATTTGGATGGATGGATGGATGGATGGTCTGGATTGGGATAGATATGGATGGATTGGGATGGATGCATGGATTGAGATGGATTGTTATGGATGGGGATGGATGCATGGATTGGGATGGATGCATGGATATGGATGGATTGGATTGGGTTGGATTTAATTGGATTTGGATGGATGGATGGTCTGGATTGGGATGGATATGGATGGATTGGGATGGATGCATGGATTGAGATGGATTGGTATGGATGGAGATGGATGCATGGATTGGGATGGATGCATGGATATGGATTGATTGGATTGGGATGGATTGAATTGGATTTGGATGCATGTATGGATGGATGGATTGGATTGGGATGGATTGAATTGGATTTGGATGGATGGATGGATTGGTGGATTTGGTGGATGGACGGATGGGTGGATTGGATTGTGATAATGGATGGATGGACAGATAGATAGACAGATAGAACAAGAGAGAACAATAGATAGAATGATGGAACTACAGACAGACAGACAGACAGACAGACAGACAGACAGACAGACAGACAGACAGACAGACAGACAGACAGACAGACAGATAGATAGATAGATAGATAGATAGATAGATAGATAGATAGATAGATTTAACCATGCTAAAGATGAATATACTGTAAATATAAAACAGGCCAATAAGGACTGTAATGTGCCTGTAGTTACCTGTAGTGACGAAATATTTCCTCCTCCACTTCAGTACAGAAATGGCACTTGGTGCAGGCGTATTCTCCAGGATGGTCCCGCCCAGGTCCTGCCCCTCCATCCCCCGACCCCTCCTCCTCCGGCTTGACCTCCAGCAGGCTGTGAGAGGTGTGTGCGCTGTCGTAGTGCAAGAGCAGCAGGTCAATATCAGTGGCGGTGAACGGGCACTGGTCACACAGGTGAGTGACAGAGGCTCGGGCCGCGGGCGGAGACGGAGCCGCGTTTCCTCCACCCGTCAGCAGAAGGAGAGCACAATGCGAACAGGAGCTTTTCCGGCAGGCGAAGGGGTAGGAGATCTCGCCCAGGTGCTTCTCAGGTGTGCAGAGCCCACGAGGGCAGAACGGGCAATGTTTAATGGTGCACTTATGAATGCTGTGAGCCCGCTGGTAGTGATGCAAAAGCGGAGCCACAATGATAACTTCCGGTCCGTGTGTCATCGAGTACCGGAAGTCACAAAACTGGCAGTTGTAACTGGTTACAACAGTTTCCTGTTCGCTTGTCTTCTCTTTCTTTCGTAAATGGCAGTCTCCCTCTCGTGTCTTCCGATCTCCTGGACTTCCCTCCCGGACGGCAGCGTGTCCGTGTCGCTTCTCATAGTGCTCCAGAAGTTTTGATGCACCAGAGGCTTCACAACTAAAGCTGCAGTATTTGCACCAGTAATAAGCAGAAGGGTTGTCTCCTCCTATAGTGTGGCTTGGAGAATCAGACGATCTGATTGGTACAGAGTATCCAGCCACAGAGTCATCTTCAGATCTCACTGCCACACGATCGGCCCACTTTCCATGCTCATCCGCACCAATGCGAGGTACACAATTCCCCTTGCGCTCACTCGAAGACTTCTCGTCCAGGTTTGAGTTGGACGCAGGTGGACTTTTCATCTTATTAGGATGAGTGGCTAGGAAATGCTGCTCCAGATCCACTGAAGAGCTCCCCATGTAGGTGAAGTTGCAGAACTTGCAGCGGAAGTACTTTGTGTTTCCTTGACAGTCCTGCGTTTTCCTCCCGATCCCGATGAAGGTGCCGGCGAGCGTTACCTGTGAGGGAGGAATGGATGACAATAGAGGGAAAATGAGATAAAGGGAAAGAACAATCATCCACGAGTTACAAAGAATTACAGAGAAATGGAAGTCTGATGTAATAAGGCAGACAACAGACTTTCAATAACACCTCCCAGTCTCTGAGACGAGGCAGCGGTTATCAGCACACAAAGGCAAATCACATTTTATGTTCTTATTACTTCTCAGAGCTGAGAATTGGAAAATCCTCCAGCGAGCAGACGGGAAACCTGTTGAGGAGTTGAGGAATAAAGCAAGTGTGCAATACAGGGTCTTTCCTGATTAGCAATATACTGGTGTCTACTTAGTTCTGAAACTTTTTTTTATGCAAGTTAGGTATCAAAAATTGAGTGCAATTGAATGTCATCAACATATGAAGTTGATCCAAAAGATATGTATTGTATAATTAACCCCAAAAAATTATGGTCAGACTTTATTTTGATGGTTCAGTTGTTGACTTTAGTTACTTTGCATCTGCATGCCAACTAATTCTCATTACATTATAAGTAGACTGTTAGGTTGGGGTTAGGGTTAGGGTTAGTGTAAGCTGACATGTACTTGCGAAGTTTCTTATAGTCAGTTAAATGTCTGTTGAAAGAGCATATCAACAGATATTAAGCAGGTAGTCTACTAAGGCCCAATCCCAATTGTACTTTTGTACCCCTACCCCTTCCCCATTGGCCCTCGAAGCAGAGTGTGAAGGGGAAGGGCTTCAAAATTTACCCCTGAGAAATTGGGACAGCACTACAACACCTGCACACGTCATCTAATGTCATCGCGACCTTATGCTTTATATGAGATCGATGATGGCGACTGCTGTAGTTATTCCAGTTGCCTTATTTTTTTTGGTATTTATCTTCAGGAAATCATTGCAGGCATACATCATGTTAACAAAACGATATAATATGGCAATCAGACCGTAACTGTACTTATTATGGATTATAGATAGCGAAATTTAGCAGTTTTTATTTCAGCGGTTTTTTATTTTTTAAACCATGATGGTAAAACACGAATGCGGTTATGAATATATTAAAACATGTGCTTGTTTGTTGTAAAAATTTGTAATAATGACAACAAATACTAATTTGTGCATCTCCTTACTTCCGTGTGCAGCCACGCTGCCGTTGTAGCTTGTGTATTCTGGGAAATTTTCTTACCTCTTGGGTTCCACTGTGGTCCTGAACAATCTCAGTTTCAAGGGTATCTAGTCCTTCCCTTCAGCACTACGCCTTTTAGCTAAACAGAATTGGGTGTCCCAATTCTCTTTAGCTCTTTAGGTTAAGGGAAGGGCTAAAGTGGGAGAATTGGCATTGGGCCTAATACTCAAATGGACCATCAAAATAAACTGTTACCGTTAAAGTTAAACTGTCTTCATTTACTCATCCTTAACTTGTTCCAAACCTGTTTTACTTTCTTCTGTTGAACACTAAAGAAATTATTTTGAAGAAAGAAGTAAACCTGTTGATTTTATAGCATTGTTTTACTATTATGGATGTTTTTAAAGTGCTCTTCAGCTTTTTTCAAATTATATTCTTTTGTGTTAAACAGAATAAAGAAACTCACAATGGTCAAGTCAAGTTGTGGCTTGGGTGAAGCAAGTTTAAATAATTTAACTGAATCTTTAGAATAAAATACTGTAGACTATTGAAGCTTTATTTGAAACAAAAATAATGTTGTAATTATTGCAAATGTCCTGCTTGCAAAAAATATGCAACAACAAAAAATATGCATTTCCACTTAAAAGGTGTCCACTTAACACATTGAAAAATCATATAACTTTTACTTTTCATTCTCATTTAATTCCTTTAATAAAGATTGTTATTGTAAAGAATAGGGGTGACAAGGTGGCTCAGTGGTTAGCACTGTGGCCTCACAGCAAGAAGGTCACTAATTCGAGTCCCAGCTGGGCCAGTTGGCATTTCTGTGTGGAGTTTGCATGTTCTCCCCGTGTTTGCGTGGGTTTCCTCCGAGTGCTCCGGTTTCCCCCACAATCCAAACAAATGCGCTATATGTGAATTGAATAAACGAAATTGGTCGTAGTGTATGATTGTGAATGACTGTGTACAAACGTTTCCCAGTACTGGGTTGCAGCTGGAAGGGCATCTGCTGTGTAAAACATGTGCTGGATAAGTTAGCGGTTCATTCTGCTGTGAGACCCCTGATTAATAAAGGGACTAAACAGAAGTAAAATTAATGAATAAGATTCATAAAAACAGGAACTTTATCATTCATGATGTTAGATACCATTCTTACTTTCCGTTATATAATTTCCTTTAAATTATATAATTATTAATAAATGATACAAATTTTAATATTGTATGTTATTGTAAAAAATATTGGTATTGTTTAATACAATTTTGGATTTTTAGGACAACTTTGATGAAATGTGTTGATCCACTTTAAATGTTGACTACTAAATACATTATATTTAAGTATAATATATACTTAATATATATAATATAATAATATAATATTATATAATAATAGATACGTAATATATATATAAGTATATTTTTTCTAATATTTCCCAAATGATGTTTACAGAGGAAGGAATTTTCACAGTATTTCCTATAATATTATTTCTTCTGGAGTAAGTCTTATTTGTTTTATTTCGGCTAGAATAAAAGCAGTTTTTACTTGATTTTTTTAAATCATTTTAAGGTCAATACTATTATCCCCCTTGAGCAACATATTTTAAATTGTCTACAAAACAAAACTTCAATATATTATGATTTGCCTTATTGCCCTAACTTTAATCTAATTAACCTAGTTAAATAGTCACTTTAAGCTGAATACTATATCTAGTCAATTATAATGTACTGTCATCATGACAAAGATAAAAGAAATCAGGTATTAGAAATGAGTTATTAAAGCAATTATGCTTAGAAATGTGTTGGAAAAAAAAAACGTCTTTCCGTTAAACAGAAATTGACAAAAAAAAAACATACAGGGGGGCTAATAATTCATATTAAAACTCCAGACATGCAGATCTCCAGCTTAAGAAGATGAACTAGATGTCTTGCCTATAAGCGAGCATATGGAATATTTAGCTGGCAGAAGAGCGTGTGAGTGGGAGGTCTCCAGCTTTATTCGCACTGTGGGGAATTCAACGTCATGCTCCAGACAAAACACTCAAGGAATGTCACAGCGCAGACTGAGCTTTTCCCTTGAGCAGGCCCTGGGTTGTATGTTCAAGCAATGATTAAATAAACACCCACTGCTTAGCGTAATATGTGCTTGACTGTAATTCTACACATGGATATTACAGATACAAAGTGGACTAATTTGAAGTCTCAGCTGGTGGCTCTGTATCAGCAGTCAGAGGAATTTCATTTATGTCGAGTGCACTTACATTACAGATCTCAAAAGGCACTTGCTTAAAGATTGTTTCTGTTGTGGTAAAAAAACAAACAAGAAACTGATAAACAAAAAACATATTACAA
>NC_079453.1:48103174-48133174 GCF_903798145.1 Danio aesculapii
TCTGTTTAAAATGTATTTATTTAAAAAGTTGATTTATTTAATTAATTTCTACTGAATTGTTTATATTTCATTGATTATCAATGTATAATTACTACAGCTGTATTATTATTTATATCAGTAGTATTGTTTTTATTATGGTACTGAATAAAAAAAGAGCATTTAGAAACAGCATTTCTTTTGTAATTACCTGTACATCATAGGTGCCGTTGAGCACTGAAGCTCTGGGTGACCCAGCCTCGACCGCAGACCCGCTCTGCGCCGACTGTCCCAGGACACGCGCTGACTCTTTGGCCTGCGTCTGGGCTGTGAACTGCACCATATTGTGAAGCGCCAGAATCTTATTGTCCAGCTCTGCGTCCTGCCGCGTCCGGTTATGCAGGCCCAGATGGTACTTACGAAAGTGTTTGATCAGATCCGTGGGGTCGTTGCCGTAATAACCGTACCCACAAATGTTGCACTTAAAGTCTTGTAGTTTAGGAGAGGAGGCTGGAGGCGCCCCTGTTTCGCCTCCTAGAGGACTATGGGCGTTTTCGGCTCCTCCGACAGGCCGCTGTGGGTGAAGCGTGACTGGAGGAACTTTAGAGATTTCCAGAGATTCGTCAACAGGACTGTCAGAGCCGAGCAATGGTGGAGGGCTTTCCGTGGTGTCCTTTTCTTCTCCGTTACTGTTGCAGCTTTGTACGATGACACCGCTAGCCCGGGTGGAGATTTTGAGACAGTCTTCTTCACCTTCTGCACTCAAAAAAAAGATGTTTGCTGTTTGTTCAAACTACATATTTAAAATGAGCTCAAACAACACAATTCCTCAACTTAATTGTTTTATGTTCAATACACTTACATTCGTTAAACTAATAAGTCAACTTAATTTCTTTGTGTCGTCTCAACACAAATCAATTGTGTGGACCGCAGAAGTGTTTACAGTGTGCTCTCTCACCGGGATCAGAGTTGGCTGGGGAGGCCAGCGGTTCGGTGTCTGTGCCCTCTCGGCTAGAGTTTTGGCTGGAGTAATGAAGGTCAGGTTTGTTAGGGCCAGGGGACGCCGGCTCCTCCTGGTCTTCGCGGTCGGGCTCAGAGGTTTGGCTCCCCGTGGTGCCGCTCTCTGGATCCGTGGCCCCGGCCAGCACCGCCTCGGCCTCCTCCTCTTCACCGCCGACACTTCTCAAAGGGGGGTTCTTTTTCCGCACCATATCTAGAAGACAACAGAAGAGAACTGTCTTAGAGACTATGGCTAAGGATTTTGATGGTGTGATAAACTTGGATAAAAATATCTCAGTATCACGGTATTGTGATCCCAACTTTTTTTAAATCCCAACTTTTGTTTTATTCAAAGGAATATTAAGATATTTTGGAACAGTAAACATTCATTCCGCCACCTATTCCAGCATATGTTTTATACAGGGGATGCCCACCCGAAAGGAACCCACACAAACACGGGAAGAACATGCAAACTCCACACAGAAATGCCAACTATTCCAGCTGGGACTCGAACCAGCAAGCTTCTTGCTATAAGGTGACAATGCTAACCACTGAGCCACCGTGCCACCAGAACAGTAAACATTCATTCATTTTCTTTTCAGCTTAGACCCTTTATTAATTCCGTTCCGCCACAACGGAATGAACCGCCAACTTATCCACCACATGTTTTACGCAGCGGATGCCCTTCCAGCCGCAACCCATCTCTGGGAAACATCCATACACACTCATTCACACTCATACACTATGGACAATTTATCCTTCCCAATTCACCTGTACCGCATGTCTTTGGACTGTGGGGGAAACCGGAGCACCCGGAGGAAACCCACGCGAACGCAGGGAGAACATGCAAACTCCACACAGAAACGCCAACTGAGCCAGCTGAGGCTCGAACCAGCGACCTTCTTGCTGTGAGGCGACAGCACTACCTACTGTGCAACTGCATCGCCAACAGTAAACATGTCAGGCTAAATAATTTAAATAAATCATTGAAGTCTGCTGTCTTCATTACTTTAAAAACACAACTTGAAAAGGCATCTTTGGATATCTTTCTTTTCTTTTGGATATAAATTAAGCCACTGCACAGTTCAGGCATGCTTGGATGTTGGTGTGCAAGCGATTTGTTTTTAAATGTTTGCTGAATCTTAAGCTGATCAGTAGCTTTTGATGTAGAGGAACCCTTCCTGCTGGAGATGCTGTTGCCCTAAAAAAGTCTGACAACTTTGACAACAGTCTTTGGTTAGTGTTCCACGCCTATTAGACTTCCTATTAGAGGTGTGCGATAATTTGCACCTACAATTATATTGTAATGTGTTGTTTTAACAATGACATTGAATATGTTGACAATGAGCTGACACTGAGCGTGTCACTGAGTTCTCAAAACTCTGCCTTGAGAGTACAAAAGCATTGACTGTGATGAAGTCTATTAGAACGCAGTCAGAATGAGCCTAACATTCATGTTATGAAAGAAACTAACTTTTAAATAAGTGCATGATCATGCTAGAGTGATGTTTTCATATATATTAGCATGAAATTAAAAATTTTAAATGGAATCCGCTAAACAATTGTCAGAGTAATTGCAGGGTCATTCCGCTGTTCATTCAGTGAGGAATAAGCTGAAGGAAAGTGAGTGAGGTCAACAAACAAGAAGTTCATATACATTTTAGACACCAATATATTCACCAATGAAAACAATTTCCATCAAAGCCAGACCAGAACATTTGTGCATCTCTGAATATTCCCCTATGTTTCCCCTATGTCCCCTATATTATAAGTTACCCCTATGTCTAGTAGTAGAACCGTAAAGTCCAGATATTTCAGATTAAACTGCTAATGTTACTCACACTGTGAGCTTGAGCGGGATTTGATCAGAATGTTAAAAAATTGTTAAATTTGCAAGACTGACAGTTAAGTAGAGATATTTTAACTGCTAACTGTTTAATAAAGATATTTTTGGTCATATCTGCATGAGAGACCCATGAATGACAGATTAACACACTACTTCATCTCCAATATGGTAGGACATTAAATCCAAACAGTGGAGGATGTTAACTTTGACAAGATGATTGAGAATGTGTTGTAGGGCTGGGCGATATAGCAAAAATGCAATAATGCTAATTATTTTCCATATTGAACGATAACGATATATATTTCGATATAAATTGTTAATGCTTCCAGATTTAAAAAGAGTATCCCAACAATGACTGAAGCTAGAGAAATGTAATGGCATAACATATAAACTTTCGGCGGCCGAAAATTCTGTACATCTCTAATATTAACACACTTTTAGATTCCCATTGTTGCACATTTCTGCTGTGTGATTGGCTCTTAGATCAATATAGAGTAAAAAGTCCAGAGCTTATCACTGTTATTGACATAAACTTAATCAATATAATATCGTTTATCGGCATAGCTGTAATGCGTTGAAACCATTTAAACTGCATATAAACAATAAAAAAAACTCCAAAGTTTGCACTCAAAAGTATATACTCTGTAGTAGGGTTGTCATGAACTGGAATTCAGTACCAATCAATAATGAAGTTTTGAAAAAGCACATTTCCCACAAACATTTGAGCGCTGTTGAGCTCGTTCTTAAGCAGCGCTGATCTGCCATTGTGTTCACGTGCTCAACAGAAATGACTTTGACTGGCTGTGAAGGTCATCACTTCACCAAACCCACCTCTGTTTACTGAGTGTAAACACAGATACACTGTGGCACACAGGACACTGGTGCGTTTTAAAGCCACGATTCATCAGCGGATCGGTCGTATGTCAGCTTATAGACAAACCAGCTGATTGACGTGACTTTGAAACGATTCAGTGTCCCTGTATCTGTGTTTACACTCAGTAAACAGCGGTGAGTTCTGTGAACTGATGACCTTCACAGCCAATCACGGTCATTTCTAAGTCACGTCAATAAACTGGTTTGTCTATAAGCTGACATACGAGCGATCCGCTGATGAATCGCGGCTTTAAAATGCTCCAGTGTCCCTGTATCTGTGTTTACACTCAGTAAATAGCGGTGAGTTTGGTGAACTGATGACCTTCACAGCCAATCACGGTCATTTCAAAGTCACGTCAATCCGCTGGTTTGTCTATAAGCTGACATACGAGTGATCCGCTGATGAATCACGGCTTTAAAATGCTCCAGTGTCCCTGTATCTGTGTTTACACTCTGTAAACAACGATGAGTTCGGTGAACTGATGACCTTCACAGCCAATCACGGTCATTTCTAAGTCACGTCAATCAGCTGGTTTGTCTATAACAGGCATGGGCAAACTCGATCCTCGAGGGCCGGTGTCCCTGCAGAGTTTTGCTCCAACACTAATCAAACACACCTGAACACCCTAATTAGTGTCTTTAAGATCACTAGAAAGCTACAAGCAGGTGTGTTTGATTAGGGTTGGTACAAAACTATGCAGGGACACTGGCCCTCCAGGATCGAGTTTGCCCATCCCTGGTCTATAAGCTGGCATACGAGCGATCCGCTGATGAATCACGTGTTTACACTCGATAAACAGTGGTGAGTTCGGTGAAGTGATGACCTTCACAGCCAATCACAGTCAATTCTATTGAGCATGTGAACACAATGGCAAATCAGTGTTAAGAACGTGCTCAACAACGGTCCAATGGACGTTTTTTTTATTTTAATATCCATTGGTACAGAAATCCAGTATCGTGACAGCCCTGCTATGTAGGCAAAGAGACTGTCTGATACTTATACAAATGAACAGTTAAGAACAAATCATTATAAATTCGTCAACAAATCACTAATTAAGACAAAAACTTGCCACCCCCTACTGGTGGTTTTAGTGTCGTATTTATTTATGCACGACAGGCCTACTAAACCAGCACAGAAACACACTCGGAAATAATTATTGAACAAACCCCCCCCAAAAATTCAGCTTTTTTTAATTTAACATCACACACTCCTACTCACCATTACTCAAGAAACACACTCACTGTGTGGTGCTGTCTGCTCCATGCTAAAAAACAAGCAAGTGGCGCCTATTCTGCTCTCCATAAAAGCTTCTTTAAAAGAAAGAAAGAAAGCGCAATAAATATAAAAGCTTCTTTCTTCAATTGTTCTTTGATTTTTCTGAGACCAAATGTCCTAGAAACGGTTCTGCTCTTCCAGCTCAATCCATAAAGAGCAATGAGGTTCTAATATCGGTGACTATGCCGGCGCCGGCCTTTGTTGATGACGTTTTAATGAATAAAATCTGTGCTTATGTCACTGATGTGGCTTACAGACACACATTTTAATCAGTTACCAAAATCA
Source organism: Danio aesculapii (assembly GCF_903798145.1). Taxonomy (NCBI): domain Eukaryota; kingdom Metazoa; phylum Chordata; class Actinopteri; order Cypriniformes; family Danionidae; genus Danio; species Danio aesculapii. The sequence goes on from NC_079453.1 coordinate 48,108,430, forward strand.
AAGATGATCGGGAGAGAGAGAGAGAGAAAAAAAACAGGGAATTTATAAAGTGATTCATAGCGAAAAATTTCCATCAGAACTGGATGAAGTCATGCGTGTTTGTTCATAGCAGGCAAATCGCACTATTAACTAGACTTTCCTTTGGCACGAATTACGCTAAAGTCAATTTCTGCGAGCTGGTTCGAATGGCACACACCAGTTAAACATCATTTTGCATTTGCGCGTTGGCCAGTTTCAATTGAGGGCAATTACGGTTTCTCATGATTTAACAAAACAGGGGCCTGTCTTATTTCGACAGACCGTCCAGAGCAATTTCCTCATTTAGTCTGTGATGCAAATGGATATTAAATCAAGCAATTCCAGCTTCGCAGAGGGGCCACACCTTAACCAGAACTAAGTTAATAAAAGCTTTTTGAGAAAATCTAATCACAAATAGAAACCACACCCTGTCACGCCACTCACAGCACCTCCTGCTCGATACAGATGAAGCTTCACGGCATCTAAACACACACAAATACACTGATATTGATGAGAAACGCACCTGTCATATTACTATGAGAAATGTGAAGAAAATTGTATTCAGACATCAGCAAGTGTGATGGAGTTTTCTGAAAGCCTACATTCTTAATCTGTCATGAAACATCCAGAACTGCACATCATTACTGCATCATATCAAGAAACGCAATCAAAGGTATAACACTGCATGCGGGCCACACCGTGACAACTAATCTGAAACATGCTGATGAGAATGACAAATAAACTAAATGGTAATTACCGATCCACACGGTAAGATTGTTCATTTGCTGATCTGATGCACGGTTTAATGCCCAACTGCAAACATATCCAACATAATGGCAAATCTAGAATTTGCTTTTTTTTATAATTTAGCAAACGTCAAACTAACAGTAAATAAATAAATAAATAAATAAATATATTTGCATGTTTTTTTGTCATGAGAGTAGATAACACCACACACTAGGGCTGCACTATATTGGAAAAAAAAACTGACATTGCAAAGTTTTTCTGCGATGTACATTATGATATGAATATAATTTAACAAAAGATAACCTAAATAACTCTTCTTGTAAAAAAAAAAAAATCATACATCTGCATGTAAATAAATAAATCTGCATAAAACTTAAACAATTTGCAAGCATAAATGAATGCAACAGAAAAAAAATGTTTTCTGGTTTTCTGTGGAGTCTTATGGCCCGTTTCCACTGAGTGGTACGGTACGGTTCGGTATGCCTTTTGACAGTGGAAACGGCTATAAAAGCGTACCAAACCATACCATACTACTTTTGGTCACCCTTTGCAAAGGATACCAAAAGGTGGAGCTAGATGCGCAGCTGAACACTATTGGTTTACAGAGATACGTAATTCGCTCGCGCAACAAGCCAGAATGACAACAAAGGAACCGCCATGTTGTAAATACACAGCCGAGACATTACACCGTAATAATATATACTTATAATAACAAGCCATGGTCGACCCGAGCTCAAACAAACCTTGTTGTTTTCTTAATGAATAGGCACAAAGCCAATAAGAAGAGCAGATTCTACCCTGTGCCCTGTAGTTTTTTACCAGGCAGTCTAAAGTGCAAGCAGTTTTGTTTTCTTGCTTGCGCTCGCATCTATATTTGAAATAAGGAACTTCTTGAGCTGATGATAATAACGTGAGCTTGATTATTGAAGTGCTTTTGAAACCTGATCCTTTCAGAAACTGACAAATGCGAGAGTGACGAGCGTGAAAAAACAAAGGAGAAGCTGGAAAAAACAAAGGAGCAAATTATTTTTTCAGCAAACGTGAACAAACTGCCATGTTTAACTATTATCATCACCTTTTGGACTATTGTGAACTCAGAAAGATGGAATTACTGTCTAACAGAGGCTATATGTGCTGCTGAAGATTACAGACACAGATGAGAGGTTTACACTGACTGTGGGCTATATTTTGTGTTATTTTTTAACCCAAATAAGGACTAAATGTATACTTTGTGTAGTTTAACAGTAGTTGGTAACATATCAGAATCTGTAAGGGTCTGTATGTCTTCATATATGTTACATTTATTTATTTATTTATTTTATATAATTACAGACGTTACAGAAGACTATTTCGCACAGTCATTGATCTGCAGTTATAATCAAATCCTGTTCATAGAAAAAGTTAGTAATAAACATTTATGCACATCTGTTTTGTGAGAAGTGCTTCTCATATGATATGAAATGACCCGTTCAGCTTTACTGGAGAGATTTTCTCGAGCGAAAATGACGTTGACTGAAACTTTCTGTCATACACCACACAAACCAACAGAGCACCATTGGTACCCTTTTAGCAGTGGAAACGCAAGCCTGATAAAGGTGGCCCGTACTGTACTGTGCCACTCAGTGGAAACGGGCCATAAGAACATAAATTTAACATGAATCAAAAGAACATTGTATTCTACATTCTATAAATAATTAAATACAATTTAATCATAGTTAAATTTAATTTCTATTGTTTTAAATTCGCTTGATATCTTCGTCACAGTTCCGTAAACACATCCAAATGAAATCTTTCACTCTATTAGGGCTCAAATTTCACAAATCATGTTCTGAAACGTGGTTCCTGGTCATTATAATCACAGAGGGGAATAATAGTTGGATAACAATCACGTAGAAGTGCATAAACCTAACTGTAAGCCTAAACTTAAACTATAAACACATCCCTCAATCCTGATTGGCTGATTGGAATGTTATTCCAGGATCAACATAGATGTTAATCCAGGAACATGTCCTGCTTGGTAAAATCAAGTTGGCGAGGGGTGAAATCAGTAAACGTACATGTGTTTGAGCACTATTAATAAATTATATTAAATCAAATTATGGCTCTGACAATCATAAAACCTAATAATTCAATTTCTCCATGAATATACTGTATACATTTTTTGTTATAGTTATGATAAAAACTATTTAATCTGTTAGGATATTATTATGCAGTGCTGGTGGTAAGAAAAAAATCTGGATCTGTTCAATAAATCAGTTTACAATTCATGTCTAAATGATTGGATCTACCTATTAAGTTACCTGAGTTTAAAATCTGACTAGCATATTAATCTACAGAACATACAGAGATCTTCTGATTTACCAAAGAAGGTCTCAATTTCGAAGAATGAAAACACGAGACTCAAAACTACAAAGTATCTCAACCAACACAGAGGAAATAAAGGAGCGGAGTGGGAGGATGAGAAGTTTTTAATACCTGATACGGTGCACAATTGCATTAAAACTTCCAGGGGAAAAGCAGCGAGACATTACCATTCCAGGCCGCCGTCAGAAAGCGAATAATCTGCTTTTATAGCTCCCAGGCTTTCACTGCGTTGCTGTACCAGTCGATTCAAATCACTAGTTCACCATCCACCCCCACTTTTCCATTCCTATATTAAACTTCTGCTCTTCGGTTATTGTGCCTGCTCCAGAACTTACTTAATAAAGTATAATATGCTTTTTGAAAAGGACAGGACAATCTATTTTCTTAATTAAAAAAGTAAGGGAGTCTGAATGAAGAGCACGACACTTGAGCTTATGCATTTAATGACAGGAGTCAGAGCGAATTTGGCTATGGAGCAATTCCAGCTTATGGATGTGATGTTGGAGTTGAAATCTCAAAACGTAAATTCACATTGAAAGTATATGTTAACATTATATTAAAACATCTGCTTATATTTTCCAATACAACAAACCACAGAGTTATTCGATCAGAAAAATATCATTATGTACACTTTTTTTATCTTAAATGAGAAAAATAAACATGCGTTACAGACGTGACCAAAAAAATTCTGACCAAAGAAATTCTGTGAATTAAACTGCACAACCCAAAAGAAATAATGACAAACAAATACATAAGAGTTGGCTCTCTATAGCAGTGGTCCCCATTCCTCGGGCTGGTACTGGACCGAAGAAGAAATCGTTAATTATTTCCGTTTTTATTGATTATCTGAGTCTGAACGATCTTTTAATTTGAAAAATCTTTTATTTAGAAAAATGACCTTACATCTCGGCCAAAATTTAACCCACAAGCAGCAAAATGAGTAAAAACAGACATCTGTGGAAAACTTTTTTGTAAAGGGGAAAAGGCCCAAGGAAGAACCCACGAACTGCCAATGGATCCGCAACCCATTTGTCAACAAATCAGGTGAATGCAGCATGTCTGTGCAAGAAGATCGACTGCTGGAGATCGCAAATGACGGCCGATTGACATTTCACATCTTTTCCGTGCACAAGTTCCTTATTTCAAATAGAGGCACGGTGCATGTGCGTACACATTAGGAGTTGTGCGATGTGCTCGCACCTACCAGGCGCCCCTAGTTGAAAACATCTTCAGAATGCAGCGAGTGCACCATGAATCATGCGACAACTGATTGATCAGCTTCATATTTGTATGGAATACACATATTTCGGTAGACTAATTATCTCAGACAAACAGTGCAGTGCTTTTTTAATTTTATCCATGAATAAAACTTGTATCAGAGTTACAGCAATGTTTTGTCAGCTTGTCATCCTCTGAGAAAGCGATTGATGGTCGCATAGCAATCTACGTACACCACACCACCCCATCCGCGGTAAAATTGGTCCGTGGTGATAAACAGGTTGGGGACCACAGCTCTATAGAACAAAAATGAATGATTTTATGTTATGTTTTTGCATTTATGAGGGAAAAGCTTGGTTATGGATGGGACATCTCTCCGTTATGAATGTGACAGATCAAAATCAAATATAATTGCTTAAAAACATTGAGTATTTTTACAGTCCTTTAAAATAAAAGCCTACACAAAAAACTTAGAAAGGGTTTCACTATTTTGGTGAAAACATTTTTGTTTACATTTTACATTTGCATGGATTTGCACTAAGACTAGTTAAAAAAACAACAAATTCTGATGCTGTTTTAGCTAAGTAATACTAGAAAAGAATTCCAGGGGGTCTTGGAGATGCGAATAAACAAACGCTGTCAATCGCCTTCATCAGCCTGGTGATTTAAAGCTACTATATTATGTTTTGACATTTGTTTTCTTATCAGAGAAATCTACCTGTCGACAGGCGTTTCATCACTGTCATTGTGACATGGTGATGGAAAAGCTGTGTGTGATTTAATCAAAAGCGCACAAAAAGAAATGCATTGTGTACACGATCAAAAGTGACAATGCTGCGATGTTACATTCCTGTGGAGAGAAACGCTCTAATGACAAGAACGACATGTCGGGATAGTTCAATTAACATGCCATTGCATGCTAATTTTGTGTGATGAAGAACGAGATGAGTCATTTGCATGTATTGTGTGTGCACAAAGTCCTAAAACTAGTTTCTAAAAACTTTTTGAATGGTTAATCATACACAGACTCAAGCCAAAAAAACTGCATTTCTGAATTATCACATCATTACGATGGATGGGATATGGATGGATATATATGGAATATGGATGGATATATAAGGGATATGGATGGATATATATGGGATATATATGGGATATGGATGGATATATATGGAATATGGATGGATATATATGGGATATATATGGGATATGGATGGATATATATGGATGGGATATGGATGGATTTATATGGATGGGATATGGATGGATATATATGGATGGGATATGGATGGATATATATGGATGGGATATGGATGGATATATATGGGATATGGATGGATATATATGGATGGGATATGGATGGATATATATGGGATATATATGGGATATGGATGGATATATATGGATGGGATATGGATGGATATATATGGGATATGGGTGGATATATATGGATGGGATATGGATGGATATATATGGGATATGGGTGGATATATATGGATGGGATATGGATGGATATATATGGATGGGATATGGATGGATATATATGGGATATATATGGGATATGGATGGATATATATGGAATATGGATGGATATATATGGGATATATATGGGATATGGGTGGATATATATGGATGGGATATGGATGGATATATATGGGATATATATGGGATATGGATGGATATATATGGATGGGATATGGATGGATATTTATGGGATATGGATGGATATATATGGATGGGATATGGATGGATATATATGGATGGGATATGGATGGATATATATGGGATATGGATGGATATATATGGATGGGATATGGATGGATATATATGGGATATATATGGGATATGGATGGATATATATGGATGGGATATGGATGGATATATATGGGATATGGGTGGATATATATGGATGGGATATGGATGGATATATATGGGATATGGATGGATATATATGGGATATATATGGGATATGGATGGATATATATGGGATATGGGTGGATATATATGGATGGGATATGGATGGACATATATGGGATATGGGTGGATATATATGGATGGGATATGGATGGATATATACATGGGATATATATGGGATATGGATGGATATATATGGATGGGATATGGATGGATATATATGGATGGGATATGGATGGATATATATGGGATATGGATGGATATATATGGGATATATATGGGATATGGATGGATATATATGGGATATGGGTGGATATATATGGATGGGATATGGATGGACATATATGGGATATGGGTGGATATATATGGATGGGATATGGATGGATATATACATGGGATATATATGGGATATGGATGGATATATATGGATGGGATATGGATGGATATATATGGGATATGGATGAACGGATGGATGGATGGATAGATGGATGGATGAAGGTGTCAGTGGTAAAAAAAAATTACTTTTATGATTTTTCGAATGTTCATTTTATATTTTTTAATCAAAAGGGGAAAAAATCTTGCAGATTTTATTGTCTGTACATAAAAATTATTTTGTTTTTGTCTGTAAAATAAGCAATTTTATTAAAATAGATTTAAAACATATTTACCTAAAACAACAAATCAGATAAAGCCAATGCTTTTTAATCCCAAAAAATATAAAAACTGTAAAAAAAATTTAAAATAAAAAATCATTAGCAAATTAATATACAAAATTCATAAATTAGAACATTAAAACATTAGAACTAAAATAAACAAATAAATACATTTTAGGAAATATTTTTTTAAAGAATCATCTATTATTATTATTATAAAAAATATTATCTTATTAATATTATTATATATAAATATATTATTATTATTATTATATATATATAAATAAAAGTTACATATAATTTATATAAAATATATAGCTTTTTACATAAATTTTACACAAAATGATGATAGAAAATTATATCTTTACATTCTGACATTTTGTTTTTACAAAAAATATTTTTAAAAAAATATGCATTTACCATGACTCATCTAACATACAAAAATGTCACAAACTAATTAAACATCCAGAAATCTACAACAATTTGCATGCATTGGACATCAAGCTCCAAAGCGAGCTAAACAAAAGAAAAAGCCTTTCTGATTGGCAAACTAATGTTGTGACAGCCACTAGCCATTGGTTTACATGCGCGCAGACTCCAGTAACAGCAGCGGATTCCTCTTGGCGCTTCACTAGTATCAAAAGAGCCACACACTCACACAGAGCCTCATTTGTGAAGAGGTAATGTAACTCCAAAAATGTCATCTTCATTGTCAAACTCATTTAAGAGATCTGGTTTCAAACACAACAACAAATAAAGGGGATTTCCTCTATGATCTGGCCCAGTCTGGTCAGTGCCGATGAGACTTTCAGCAGTATATTCACTCAGCGTTCACTCAGTGTGGAGTCTACGCTGTAAAAAATGCACACAATTCATTCATGTTGTCCCAAACACAAATCCATTAAGTTAACTTAGCAAATTTAAGTTCATTGAAGATGGAAAAAAAAGATGTCCCAAATTAAGATGTCCCAAAAGATGTATGAATTGTGTTGCTTCAGCTCAATTTATACAAGTAGGTTTTTTTGGGGGGGGAGGGAGGTTGTACACTGTAAAAAGTAATTAGTTACTTAAAATGAGTAAACCCATTGCCTTAAAAGCAACACGTTGAGTTTAAAAACTGAAAAAGTGTAATGACAAAAAGTCAAGACAACAAATATTTTAATGTAGCTTTAACTTATTTTAATAAGTTCTTCAGGTTTAATCATTTATAGCTATAGCAGTTATAGTCAGTTAAATTAATGCAAGTTGAGCTGACTAGAAAAGTTCATTTGATTGAACTCAAAAATTTAAAACAGCAATAACTTACTTTACATTGTGTAATTTGGACCCATTTCCCAGGGATGGGTTGCAGCTGGAAGGGCATCCGCTGCGTAAAACATGTGCTGAATAAGTTGCCGGTTCATTCCGCAGTGGCGACCCCGGATTAATAAAGGGACTAAGCCGAAAAGAAAATGGATGAATGAATTCGGACCTTTTAAGTTGACTTAATTTGAATAATTCTGCTTTTTTACTCACTTTTTAAAATGAAGTCAACTAATCCCTTTTTACAGTGTAGGGGCCGGCTGCACCAACAGTGCGCAAGTTAAAACATAGCCTAGTTGTGATGTAAAGGGACACATCTTACACAATATATACACATTATTAAATATTTTGTGCTGCAAAACTGAACTTCAAACATAATGCTGCGTTACAACTACATATTTAAGAGATTCGTTTACATAGAGAAGCTACATCACAGATAGTTAGGACAAAAACTCCTTTTATCACAGACATGATGTTGCGGCACCATCTCGTGTGTATTTAGGACACAGTGTGACTGTATTTATAATGCACTATAAAAATTTGATTTGTTGTTTGTGTTGTGTTTACAATATGTTGTGAATATGTGGGAATATTTTCTTGGATCATATAAATGCTACATCAAATTTTAAGGCAGATTCCTATTGGGTTTTACACCATTAATTGCGTCTACACATTACTTTACATTTAGAGCTTACGACCATTTTTACATTTAGAGCTTACGACCTACTAACTATGTTCTGTCTGAAATACATGTGGTGCAACTGAAGCGACAACAAATTTAGTTAAACTTGCAGGTACACTAAAAATATAAGACAAAAAGTCATGAAAACAAATGTTTTTATGTTAGTTTAAGCTATTTTAATCAGCTAATCAAGCTTTAATAATTTTTATTAGTTCTACAAGGTTTAACTTAACATTTATGTCAGTTTGACTAAAGCAAGTTGAGATGACTTGATATTTTGATGTGATTCAACTAAACAATTTAAGGCAGTAAGATCTTTTTACTAAGCCTCTATTGTGGACTTTACATTCTAGTTTTAGCAAGAACTTACGAACAGCTGCTGCAACATGCGACTTTGACGGTGGGAGTAAATCATAGTTGTGTTTTTACTCTCTCCATGTGTGTGTGTTTTGTGCATTACTTTATTGAGCGTACTTCATTACTGTTGCTTTAATTAACATCTTCAATGTGACTAATTTAAGTTGAGATGACTCGAAAATTTCAAGTGATTCAACTAAACGATTTAAGGCAGATTTTTTATTTACTAAGCCTCTACTGTGAACTTTACATTCTAGTTTAAGTAAGAACTCACGGACAACTGCTGCAACATGACCCAGGTGCTTAAAGTTGGACTCTGACGGTAAGAGTAAATCTAATAGTTCAATTGTTTTTTCTCCATGTGTGTGTGTGTGTGAGTGTGTGTGTGTGTGTGTGTTTTGTGCATTTCTTTATTGTGTGTGATTCAGAGTTGCTTTAATTAAGACGAGTGCAGTGTGTCGAGATGCTTCAGAACAAGAGATCGGTGCTTAATGAATCTTTTTTTTTTTAAATAAAGACACCCACACATGACATGTAGATGATAAAAGCCTTCCCGTGTGCCATTTCTGTACTGTTAAACTGGGCAGGTCAATATATGTATTAATATATACTCAGAATAGTGACAGTATCTTGGTAGTGTGAAGTATTTGTAATGAAATGAAAATAAAAAAGTGTGCAAAATTAATTACGTTATCATTAACAGATTACAACAATTATTGCATAACATTCTCTAATTTAACTACTAAACTTAATTAAACCCAATCAGCTACTAATTAAACGTAACTACCACACTAATAATATTAGATATTAATAATATTATTATTAAAGTAATTTCACTAAATTAATACAATTTCACATTGCTGATTAGAAAATGATTAGCATAAATTTAAATATCACAATGCATGATTAACTGAAAGTTTCATTCACATATTTGGTTTAAAATTTGTAAGTGCAAAAAAATTGGGGCGTCATGGTGGCGCAGTGGGTAGCACTGTCGCCTCACAGCAAGAAGGTTGCTGGTTCGAGTCCCGAGAGGCCCAGTTGGCATTTCTGTGCGGAGTTTGCATGTTCCCCCAGTGTTGGCGTGGGTTTTCCTCCGGGTGCTCCGGTTTCCCCCGCAGACCAAAGACGTGCCATTTGAATCATTTTGGCTTGAAACTTCCGCTCTCATTCACTTCCATTCATTTTTAAACGTTAAAAACAGCTTGTTTTGCTGCTTGTTGTTGCAAATTGATATTTTCTTATTATATTATTCTACTTTGTCTGTATTGTCATGCAAACACTTGTCTGTGGAGTAAGTAGTTTGACCGTTTTCTGCCGTTTATTATTCCTAGTCATTTCTCCCATAGGCAGGTGAATTGGAAGTTCTAAAACAATCGCAAAAACGCGCGCACTTCCGCATTAAAGAATAAGGTCAATAGGTGAATTGGGTAAGCTAAAATTGTCCATAGTGTATGTGTGTGAATGAGTGTGTATGGGTGTTTCCCGGTGATTGGTTGCAGCTGGAAGAGCATCCGGTGTGTAAAACATGTGCTGGATAAGTTGGCGGTTCATTCCGCTGTGGCGATCCCAGATTTGTAAAGGGAGTAAGTGGAAATGAAAATGAATGAATAAAGATTAGTTTTAAGGTGACGTCCTTTAAGATAAAAAAAGACCAAAATGTCCTTTAAAATCTTGTCAAGCATATTTAGAACAAGTATAATTTGAAGACGTTAAAAGACTCTTTAAAATGATATATAAAGATCACAGTTTAGCTTCAAAACACAAAGAATTTCTTATTTCAGTCTTTATAATTTGCAACTGTTCTTTTAACCAATAAGCTTTACCCAATTTCATTTCAATAACTTCATTTAAAAAGCAAACTTAAATGAATAAACTTACATTTTTAAATGAATATATTATATATAATAATACAAATACAACAACTAAATCATTTTTACACAACTGCGTTACATTAAATGACAAAGCAAAAGTATTTCCCCCATATTTTGACATTTAATTTTGGCAGAAAGATGATTGTTATGTATAAGAAATCACTTTTCACTTGTCAATCTGTATATTTGCACTCACTACTATTATATTTCTACTATTTTTAAGAAATATATATTTCTGATCTGTTTTTTGTCCCGTCTCTGTAATCCTGTTGCTCTGTAGAAGCTCTGTCACCAAAACAAACTCCTCGTATGTGTGAGTATACCTGGCAATAAAGCTCTTTCTGATTCTGATTCTGATTTTTGCAAACTGAATTTGATGCAGACAGCAAAATAAGACACACTAGTAAAATCTTCTGTCCTTTATATTATTTGTATATAGTTTTATTTATATGGTTTGGTAACACAACACTTAGAAGAAGAAATGATCACAAATTATCAATCGGACAAAAGATAACAGGTTATAAACAACATTCGCTGCAGATTTCTTTTTTGATTCCTTTATGGAAAAAACAGCAATTTTTAAAGATAGTACACATCCCCTTCACTCTGCTTTTAAAACGTTACCATCGGGATGTAGCTTTAAAATTCCTAGAGCTAGAAGAAATGCTCATAAAAAGACATTTTTTGGAGGAGTGGAGAACATGAGACTGATTCCTGTGACGCTCCAGAGACAGACGAGTCTTCGCTGAGGCCAGCTTCCAGCCTCCGCCACTGAGACTGCAGCTCTGCACAAGACGTTTGGCCAGTGGAGAAATTAAAATGATCGTGCCCAACTGAGCCTGGTTTCTCTCAAGGTTTTTTTTTTTTTCACTTCACCAACTGGTGAAGTTTATTTTTCCCTCTCCGCTGTCGCCACTGGCTTGCATGGTTCGGGATCTGTAGAGCTGCGCATCGTTGGATTTGCTCTTCAGTGTTTGGACTCTCAGTAGTGATTATTAAACCACACTGAACTGAGCTAAACTGAACTGAACTTAAACACTACAAACTGAACTACACTGTTCCTATTTACTGTGACCTTTTATGTGAAGCTGCTTTGACACAATCTACATTGTAAAAGCGCTATACAAATAAAGGTGAATTGAATTAAATTAAACATTTTTCCAATTGCAGTTGTTGTCTAAAATCGCATCACTGTTTGAAGTGAATGGTGTGGATGTTAAGAATGATCTGCAGTAAGATTAAGTTTTGAATTCATGTGGTTGTCTTGTTGAGTGTTGCTATTATGTGATTGCTGTATGTTTGTTTGTATGTTTCCAGTGTTAAAGACAAATTTCCTTTCTGTGTCAAGCAGAACGAACAAAGTGTAAACAAACAAACAAACAAACAAATTCTGCAGAAATGCCTTGATATTTTTCATGTTGTTCCTCAAACTACCACATAAACCACTTTAATACTACATTTACAGGTGTGCTGCATTATATTCTTTACAAGCATTTTTTAAAACTCATTGACCGACACAATCTTGCATCCTGAGAAAGTAAAAAAAAAAAATAAGACCTCAGTGATCTGGAAAAAACACGAGTAAATAATGACAGAAGTTTCATTTCCGAATGCACCATTCCTGACGATTACCCAAGCCACTTTATTTCAGTGCCTCAATCTTTCACTGCGAGTTCAGATGTAATCCTCTCTACATCTCCATCCCAGGAGGATCCCATGCGAGCGGAGATTCACACACACACACACACACGCAGCTGGAGACCCCATGGAGCGATGCAGCCTGGGTCAGTCCCCTTCTCCACCCAGAGAGTCCGTTTATTAAAAATACATTATCCAAACCGCCCGTCATAATTCAGGCCTCTGTGCTTTCCATCCGTCGGGGGCGGATCCGAGACAACTCTTAAATAACAAACCCTACACACACACACACACACACACACTTACTGGAATAAACACTGAAGAAGTTGTGCGGGCACACGCTGATCAGTCAGGCGAAATATTGACTTCCCAAATATCGAAAATGATGAAACTCATTTTGCATCCTTTATTTACCGCCATCATAAATTGAAGCAACAGACAGGAATAAAAAAATAAAAGAAACTATACACACTAACTGCGTTCTGTCATGGCTGGAGGAATTAATATCAAAATTAGGGCGGCATAGTATATGCCAAAATGATGGTTATCAGGATAACAGTATATGCAATATATGTATCGCAGACGTGTGTGATAAACTACATTTATTTGTTTATCTAAGCTGGACCAATCAGATGAGGCCTTACTATCTTCATTGCCTGGAGCAGCCCAAAGGTGAAACCAGAGCTGAAAATTAATACTTAAGACAATCAGAATATAAATTAGGGCTGCACAACATATCATTTGAGCGTCGATATCACAATGTGTTTATGTGCAATAGTCACATCGCAGGATAAGATTATTTATTAAAGATTAACACACAAAGATATTATTAAACATTATTATTATACATTTATTGATTGTTTCTGATTGTATTCTGACTGAATAAGACTCCCAGAAAACCAGAAAACACTGTTTATTTATGTTTGCTTGTAATTTATTACAATTTCTGAGAAATTATTTTCATATGTATATCGTGCAGCCCTAATAAGAATATCTGCTGAGGTTTTCACTCATTCATAGTGTTTTAAAGACTGAATGTTTGCACCTTGACACAGCTTTTTTAATCTGAATTATAATTAGATCTGAAAAATATATTACACCCGTTTATTTTAGTATCATTACATAAATAAATGATTTACAAAGATAGCTAATAAAAATAGAATTTTTCTAGGGATATGTTATATCATAAATAATATAGTTTTCACAATACTCAACAACATAGCATATTTTTCCGGTATCGTGCAGCTCTAATATAAATAAATAACTTGATCAATCAATCTCTGCACTGAACTTTAGCATGTGAAAGGAAAGAAGTTTATTATAATTCAATTAAATTCAAGTTTATTTGTAATAAGTATTGTTCTAAAGCTATTATCATTCATAAAAGGTGCACATCATTACATTAGTCAAAATCAGACAAGTTTAAGGAGTTGTGTATATGGTGGACAGTATATAAACATAGCTAACCAGCAATTATAAATGTCCTTCCAAAAATATATATATACAGTTGAAGACAGAATTATTATTATTATTATTAGCCCCCTGTATATTTTTTCCCCGATTTCTATTTAACGGAGAGAGGATTATCAACACATTTCTAAACATAATAGTTTTAATAACACATTTCTAATAACTGATTTATTTTATCTTATCCATGATGACAGCACATAATATTTGACTAGATATTTTTCATGATACTAGTATTCAGCTTAAACTGACAATTAAAGGCTTAACTAGTTAGGATAAGTTAGGGTAATTAGGCAAGTCATTGTATATGAGTGGTTTGTTCTGTAGACAGTCGAGAAAATTTGAGCTAAAAGGGGCTAATAATATTGAAGGTCTTTAAAAACTCTAGCTGAAATAAAACAAATAAAACTTTCTCCAGAAGAAAAAATATTATAGGAAATATTGTGAAAAATTCCTTGCTCTGTTAAACATCTTTGGGAAATATTTAGAAAAAATTAAATAAATAAATAAATAAAATCACAGGAGGGTGATTAATTTGGACTTCAACATAGACCATTTTGAGGGATGTAAACAAAAACAGTGATCCCAACGTATTTCCTGTGTTAGATTTTTCATTTCTATAGCTTCAGAGAATCCAAAAAGAGTCACATATTGATAAATATTGTTATGATAGCTCATTTAACATTAAGTTATGATTGAATTGCCTCTTGTTAGATATGAAATAGTTTGAAAACAAGCAGGAAATGTTCATGTGCCAATGAAATGACCACATTTAAATAGTCTATATATAAACATGTATATGTATGTATGTATATATATATATATATATATATATATATATATATATATATATATATATATATATATATATATATGTATATATATGTGTGTGTGTGTGTATTCTCCTACGCAAGTGATAATGCCACCTCTCAATGCTGATTGCGGTTATACACATGGCATTTTACATGCGTGTTCTGGGATTTGCCAATAATCAATTATTCCTGTGACAGAAGAATGACTAGAAAAAAGACTTTTAAAATAAAACAGGCCTTGCTTTCCGCTCTAACAATGGTATATTCAACAGCACACATGGCAATTAGCCACGACTCGGATCTGTCAGGCATACCATGTGTGTGCGGTCACGTCTCAGAGCGAGTCGTCATAAAAGTGTTCCCCCACAATCCCACCTTGTCCCGTCTCCTTTATTATTCCTCCCATTCTTTATGATGTCACTGCCGCAGACTTTTTGCGGCAAGAAAGGACTCGAAGGACCCCGATCCATCTTCCAGAGGAGTTTAATCTCGTTTGTAACATTAGGAATAAATCACATTACTGTCTGTGGAGCAGAGTTTCAAGCACGTGGAGGGTCTATGGAAAACACATATGTGAGATGCGAGATAGAAGCAGCGCAATTAATTATCATTAAGGGAAAATGTCAAGAGGAGGAACTGGACCCCCCGAGTCAGGGGCCCCTACGTCATCTCCAAACCGGGCGATTCACAAGTTGTGTCTTAAATGGCAGACTATACACTAGGGCTGCACAATATATCGTTTCAGCATTGATTTCGCAATGTGATCATTCACAATAGTCACATCGTGTTTCATTTTGCAAGTGTTTTGTGACTGTGTGAGGGTTTTAAAGCATTTGGGCATAAGAAATTGTACCATTTGTAACTCTGAGAAAATAATAACGCTTAATTTTATTGAATTGTTTATAATACAAAGACTACGCTGTACTATTTTACATTTAATTATTCAATTACTGTATACTTGAATTAGGGTTGGGCAATGTCGACCAATTTGGCATCGTACAATGTCTAATTTGAAACATTGTGATGGACGATGTCATTGACGTCGTAGACGGCGGTGAATTAATTATTTATGAAAAATGTATTAATTCATAAGGAATTAATTATTTGTAGCCTACCGTTTCAACTACCTGACCCGCATAGTCTTAGTTTTACCCATAACCAGATCATAAATAAATAAACATAAGTTACACACAAATTACCACCTGTCAATCACGTTTTCCGCAGGACTCTGGCATGAATAGGCAGAGTGATCCGTGTCGTTATAATGGCGTCGACAAACTTGGTTGGTAAAAAAGGTGCACAACCAACAGGAACCAACCAACAGTATCTGAGGTTTAACTAAAATTGTTAAGTACAAGCATGAAAGCGAAAGATTGAAGCAGTGTACTGATGCTGTGACACGTTACCTGATATATTCAAAAGATCGAGGAGTCGTTAGATAGAGACAAGATTAATTAAATATCACGTTTAACAACTATAGTGAGACGCCATCCAGCGGTACATCCTTGATAAACTGTCCGACATGCACTGCTCTCTGGGCTGACTGCATGGAACTGCAGTGTATGGCAGTGTGTACGTGCGTGCGTGTGTGTGTGTGTGTGTGTGTGTGTGTGTGTGTGTGTGTGTGTGTGTGTGTGTGTGTGTGTGTGTGTGGTCACGTGTTGGCATGGGACGATAACAGTTTTCAAGGTATACCACAGTTTGGAAAAGTCAAGGTATTAAAACCGCCAAAATTTTCAGTAATACCAATCATAAAGTATGTGTAAGATTTATTTTTTTTTTTAGGACAGCAGTATCTCCAGAAGATATCAAAACATTCCATTTTAAATTGTAAAGAAATCAGTGTTTTTGAAACGAAGAAGTCAACTTTTACTGCTCCAAAATATTATAAATCTGTCAAAAAATTAAATATACTGTTTTCAAAGGGGGAAAAAAATGTAGTTTTTACCCAGACATTTAAAAAGAATATATTCTAGAGCAGTAATCACAATACCTTGATATTTTTATCCAAGGTTATCATACCGTCAGAATCTTATACCGGCCCATGCCTAGTCATGTGATGTGCGTTTTCAGTTGTATAGTGTAGAGGAGGGGTTTTCAGAAATGCTAAGTGAAACACCAGTGTGGACGTGAATCATTTTTGTTCTAAAATTTTACATTTAAAACTAAGACGTATTAGTGTAAACGGGGCCTCAGTGTGTATTTTTCGTAAGCAGGTTGCTGCTGTAATGGGGGCGGGGCAGAGGATCACAATGCCGGCATCATCTGTCAACCCAACCCTAACCTGAATACAGTTTGACTCCTCGGAAAACAAAAAGACACTGTTTATTTAATTTAAATATTTTCTTCATTGAATTAATCTATGCTTGTTTATTATATTTTATCCACTCCCCTACAGAATCATTCCAATAAATCTAAAAGTACGCATTCTTTACAAACAGTTATTCAACTCATCTAGTGAAATTGTATTCATATTGCAATATTTATCGCAGAATCAAAAATAATAAATATATATATATATATATATATATATATATATATATATATATATATATATATATATATATTTTTTTTTTTTTTTTTTTTTTTTTTTTTTTTTTTTAAATCGCAATGTTCGGTTTTTCCAATATCATGCAGCCCTATTAAACACTATGCACTTGTACACTCAACCATGTAGTGCATGAGTTTAGCGCCTTCCAAAATGAAACCCTTTGTTTTTTAACTAAACAGAAATATAAACCGTTTCCCAGATGCGTTTAATAGTTGGCAAATTAGTGAAATAAATTACCAAACTACCAATATAGTCATGAGTACGACCACAATCACCATTGGGGGGTGGTGTCGAGTGTGTAGAGTGTTTAACATTATAAACTTCTTTTTATCGGTTGAATAAGCACATCAGGGCAGCACGGTGGCTCAGTGGTTAGCACCGTCGCCTCACAGCAAGAAGGCAGCTGGTTCGAATCCCGGCTGGGTCAGTTGGCATTTCTGTGTTTGCATGTTCTCCCTGTATTGGCGTGGGTTTACTCCGGGTGCTCCGGTTTCCCCCACAGTCCAAACACATGGGCTATAGGGGAAATGAATAAACTAAATTGCCCCTAGTGTATGAGTGTGTGAATGAATGTGTATGGGTATTTCCTAGTACTGGGTTGCGGCTGGAAGGGCATCCGTTGCATAGAAATTATGCTGGAATAGTTGGCGGTTCATTCCACTGTGGCAAAATAGGGAACTAAGCTGAAGGAAAATGAATGAATGAATGCATTATCATGCAGGTAATGCAGGTAATTAAAGTGCACTTTTTAAAATAAAAGAATATTTCAATGTGAATTAGGGTCGCTCTATTTTAATGACGTGATATTAATATTTTTCTGAATTAAGCATTGCGATATGAATGTAGTATAGTTAAGATTACATAACTCTACTTGGAAAGAGGTTATAATTTGATTAGTAGTGGAGTGAATCTGCATAAAACATAATAAACAAATTACAAGCACAAATTGATACAACAGAACAAAGATGTAAATGAAATAAACAGTGCTTTAAAGTTTTCTGGAGAGTCTAACAGTATTGATGTACAAAAAAATAAAATAACATCATACACAGCATTTAAAGTGGATAAAAGTTAATCAAAGTTGTCCTAAAACTATTCGACAACAAGCATTCTTGCCTAGAGACACTATTTTGATCCGCTTAAACTTTTGACTGCTATTAGGCCTGTCACAATAATCAATATATAGACTTAATCGCACACCACATGGACTTTTGGTGTCATTTTTGGTGATGCAGTATATATCGCCCATACATAAGAACCAATTCTAGCAACATTTTAACTGATTGTGCAACATCTCGATCTCTACTGTATTGGAGGTGTCAGTATGGTTAAAAAACACTATAGAGTTTACTATAAATCCCTATAGTATATTTTCAAGTGGGAATCTGACAACTGAAAATAAATCTGCTAGCAGATTTCGCAGCCTCTGTTAACGTTTTACCTTGCACTATTTGTTACCATTTATTATTATTTATTTAGGATCTGCATTTTCACATTCTGTTACTAATGCCTGATTATTAAATTGTTCAAATGGCTAAAATTTTAGTATTATTAAGAATAAAATACTTGCATTGTGATGATATCATATTGTCATTCTGGCATTATATAATGAGTGACAAAAAAACGGTCTTAAAATGACAATAATATAATTAATTGCAATATATTTTGGTGCAATATATCATACAACTAAAAACTGTTATCGTGACAGGCTAACTACTATATAACTAGTTTAGTCTAATAATATAAATATGTAAATAAAGTTAATCTTTGTTAATAGTTTAACTAATTTGATCATTTCTAGTGCCCAAATGGTTTAAATTAAATTATTATTAAATATATTTGACTCTTTTAGGGTTAAACTAATCCCGACTTGACATTGCAGATCCTCCGATGTGAATCTTGCAGATTCACACATATGCGATAATGATGCTAAACCTATATATTAATGTGAATTCACTACTTATACTGTTTATACCACAGAATAGCATAGAATAGTTTCACATTAGAACCGTGTGGCAAGTGCGTCACATTAATCTGACCCCGGGCTGAAACATGGCGAAGAAATAATTGCCTCAAAAGCAAGATAACTACAATGCTGTGTGACGTGGAGTCAATCTCATTGAAGTGCTGTTTCTTTTTTAGACCCAGGATGTTTGCTCTGTACCATTCATCTGAAAATGGATTTTCTTTCCTTGAAAGTAACGGCAAAGAAATTCAAATGTACAATTACGCTGATTAAGTGAAACCCCGACAGCAGTAGATAAAAACATCGTGAGCTTTGGAAGACATTCAACCAACCTTTTCTTTATTTTTTAATTAAATTCGGTTAGCTTTATTTCTATTGCATGCTATTGTTGGTCCGTTTGCAAAACACTGAAATCTCCTGTGCGATCTGGAGCAGCCAATCAAGCCGGCCGACATTTCCATAGAAACTGAGAGAAAGAGGATAAGTGACTGTGAGGATGCAACAGGCAGCTGGAGACAGCAGGGTTTTCTGCCTTCACCACATCACGACAACAGGCGTCAGGACTCCTGCTGAATACCAACACGCATACCATTATGCATTATGGCTAAAAATGAATATTTGAGGAAAAGGGAAAGAATGAAAACAAAACCACAACACTACCAAAGTAGCAGTGTGGGCTATTTTGAGACTACAATCAATTTGCGATTGTAGTTTTAATAATGTGCAAACTATCTTTAAAGGAGATGGCCCTTTAAACTATCTTTAAAGGAGATACAAGATGTAAAATAAGCCTCTGATGTCCCTAGAGAGTGTGTGAAGTTTCAGCTCAAAAAAACGTTTTATAACTCTTTGAAACAGGGTCTTTTAGGCTTTGATCCTAATTATGGCATTTTGGTGACTGTCGCTTTAAATTTAAATGAGATTGTGCTTTTCAAAAGAGGGCGGAGCTACATATACTTATGTGTCAGCAATGTGGCAGATTCAAAAACAAAGACTAAAGTCCTATGCTAATGAGGGAGAGATGGTCACTAGTGGGCGGGGCTTTCCCCCTCTGATGACATGTACAAAGGGAAAATGTCAATCAAAGCGTTTCTGCAGACTGTTTTTATCAAGTCTGATTATAAAAAAATAATTAATTCATTTTCATTATTAGAAGCAGGCTATATTCACACACTGTTGCCACACAACTGTTTGTAAACGCCTTATAAAAGTGATTTTTACATAATAGGTCCCCTTTAAAAGTGTATGTCTATCAATTTGCAAAAAAACTAACCAAAAGTATTGTCTAAACAGCATTAAAGTCTATTAGAATGAAGTTAAATAATAAGACCACTCAAAATATGAAGGCAAAAACCTCCCTTTATGCGAGATATTTCACAGAGTTTCATTTTTCTAGAATTTTCTGGAATATTTTCTGGAATTTATTTTAATAAACAAGCTAAATAGCCGCATGTAATATCTTATTTACACAATGGCATGTAATTTATGTTTCTACATGGTTGCGCGTTTACAAATTCCTCCTCTCTGAATTGTGCATGGTGGAGTTCCACACAGCCACTTTCTGCTGTATGGGAACTATGGAGTGCGCGCCACATCTGACAGGCGAATCATTTTGAACAAATCTTTTATGTGACTCTAGAACGATGAGTCCACTCAGGGAGTGATTCGTTCATTTGCGCACGCACACACATTTGTGCAGGTGGAGTAGAAGATTAGTTCCTTTTGCTAGTCTTCAATCGGGTTTGAGTCATTTGTTCAGGCAATCATATACATTTAGAGCCGGAAACAGATTTGATCCGTGCATTTCGAGTCCTCGGTGTGAGTCATCTCTCTTTACATGCTGTCACGTGATGAACGAATGACTCAAAAACCAGAGGACTCGAAAGGCGAACTAATTATTAACCACTCAAATTTAAAGACCTGTCAGAAGAGGTGAGCTGACATAATCATAGACAAAAGACCAGGTAAACAATAAATGATTCATTTCTCTTTCTTATAGCTTTATAGTCATGACTTGCTTGTAGTGTGATCAACGTTTGGGCTAGTTGTAGAAGAGTTTGGAGGCAACTTGTAAAATTGTATCGATATTTTGGCAAATTGAACAAAATAACTCGAAAAAAGATTTGTTAATCTCAATGAACGAGACTCTAAAGTCCGAGTCAGTAAAAAGATCCGAACTTTCCATACACTGGATGACAGGCTTTGACCCAACTACTCCCCCTGGGTGTACAAGACAAGACATTGGCAAGCAAGTCAGTAAATACACCCTTATTGGAAACAAGTACACTTACTATACTAGAAGATTTTTATAACTATACTTAAGTGAAGGTCAAGTATAGTTATAAAAATGTATATATCAGTTTACTGTGAGTGTACTTGTGTACTAATAGCCCTCAAGATAAACTGGTCCACCTTATAGTTTATAAAAGTATGTTTTTTTTATTATAAGTTTAAAATAGCTTCTATTGGCTATTCAGTCAGCAATGTAAACTGTGAGAGGGACTTCTCATCCATGAACAGGGTAATAAATACTTTTTATAACAGCATTTGCTGCTTTAAGCAAATTTTAAGTTAATGTATTTGCAGGTCAAGACAAATTATGAATAATAAAATTGTATTTTTAGCTTGTATGGTTGTACAGTTCAAATAAGTGTTCAGTTATTTACTGCTGTCATTAAAAGAAACAAATTAACACCATGGCTCCTTGAATTTGTGTCTGAACAGCCACGCCGCGCTGCAACGCCCCTATCGTAAACCTAGGGGAAACACTGTATCCTCCCATCCTCAAAGTGCGAGAGGAAAAAGATTTTAAAAGAACAGCGAATAGTGCCACTGCAACACTGAGGCCTTTGAAGGAGGCGTGGACTGCCAAAATCTGTCTCCGTACAGATGTCCAAAACCCCGATCTATGCAACGCCCAATATTCCACTGACTCTGAAATATCAGCATGCAAAGTATAGAGTCGCTTTGTAAATGTTTATTATTACCATTTGTTGAGTCTCCCCATACAGTTTGATAGAGCGCTTGAACCCACTGCTTCGCGTGAAAAAGGATAACATGAAATATTCAGATTTTATGGTTAATTTAATAATAGTAATAATAAATAAATAAATAATTCATTTAATTAATTAAATTAATTAATTAATCTGTTAAATAATAATAATAATAATAATAATAATAATAATAATAATAATAATAATAAAATAATTAAATAATTAAAAAATTAATTAATAATAATTATTAAAAATAATTAAAAATTAAATTAAAAATAAATTAATAAATAAATTAATACATTTATTTATTTATTTATTAATCTGTTTAATAATAATAATAATAATAATAATAATAATAATTAATTAATTAATTAATTAATTAATCAATAATCCAATGTCTGGGAAAACATGACATAACTAAATGAAGTCCGTACAAAATCTGTAAAATCTGCATCAGATACAGCTGGATTTGAACAATCTCATTTTGTCCCTCCTGCCAAATGTTAAATAAGTTGAATAGTAAAGTTCCAACTCGTGTTCAATAAACAAAAACTAGCTAGTTAGCACTGTATGTAAATGAACAATTAGAAAATATTGGTATCTGACCAGCCAAAAATAAATCCAAGTGGTGCATCCCTAATAAAGTGACAGTAACCTCCTTGGTTTCTAAATGATTCAAGCATTTTAAATGAATCAATTGAACGAGTGATTCAATAAATCTCTCATCACCTTTAGCACTGGCTTTACAGTCATATTTATGCATGATAGGCCTAAACAGGCTAATATACCAGCTCAAATACACACTCCATACAGACAAATGGTCAACATCACACACCCCAGAACTATGATTTGCTAGTCCGCAATAGGCGAGGACAGAGTATTTGATTAAACAAAAATATAAATAGTGCAGTATCAACATTTGTAGATGGACAAAATAACGTAAATAGCCAACATGAATGGACAAAACGTGATTTAGTCAACTTTTAGAAGTACACCAGCATATGTATGAGCCATCAGAGCTAACACGGATGGACTGAAAACCCACGGGCTTTAAAATATTTCACTTTAACACGATGAAACAATTAGGTATTTTCTACAAGAAACGTCTGCATAATAACATGCATTTCAGTTTTTGGCACCACAGGCCGCATTCCCAGTCACTTCAGCCTTCAGGTCCATTACTAATATAGCTGTCCAGTGGCAAAAACATCACATTTCTGGAGATAATACACAAACGATGAAGGTTATTACCATAGCAACTATAATCTCTTTTCAATGATCTCATCTTCAAGCACCACAGTCATCAACAGAAGCAAAAAAAAAATCCAGATTCTGCATTAAAGAGTTGAATATCAAACGAGAGAGTGTGGAACGTAGGCAGCGTCTCACAAGAGATTCAACCTTTAATGTAAACAACAAGTGAGGAGACATCTTTAGAGACTGAAATAAATCAACAGGCCTGCCAGAACACAGGGCTTTCTTTTCTGTGTGTGTGCGTGTGTGTGTGTGTGTGTGGAATGGCATACTAATCTCCTCCCATCCTCAAAGTGCGAGAGGAAAAAGATTTTAAAAGAACAGCGAATAGTGCCACTGCAACACTGAGGCCTTTGAAGGAGGCGTGGACTGCCAAAATCTGTCTCCGTACAGATGTCCAAAACGGCGATCTGTGCAACGCCCAATATTCCACTGACTCTGAAATATCAGCGTGCAAAAAGGGGAAACGACAGCAAACAGCTCTTTTGGAGAAGACGATGGTGTTCCTCATTAAAACTCCACAGAGACGGTCGGGATTTATGATTCCTTCAACTTCAGGGAAAAATAAATACATGATGAAACAAAATGACTGCATAGAAATGTGTGTGTACTTCACTTTAAAATCAGTGTGATGTACTTTTTTCGGCTTAAATTAATTAAAATACAGGGCAACACAGCAGGAAGGTCACTGGTTTGAGCCCCGGCTGGGTCAGTTGGCACTTCTGTGTGGAGTTTGCATGTTTCTCCCGTGTTGGCGTGGGTTTCCTCCGGGTGCTCCAGTTTCCCCCACAGTCCAAACACATGCGCTATAGGGGAATTGATTAACTAAATTGCCTGTTGTGCAAGAGTGTGTGTGTGTGTGAATGAGTGTGTATGGGTGTTTCCCAGTGCTGGGTTGCAGCTGGAAGGGCATCCGCCGCATAAAACATATGGCG
>NC_079453.1:48138174-48140674 GCF_903798145.1 Danio aesculapii
TTTATTTTTATGAACCTTCCACAAATATTTTGATCAATGTTGAAGGGTGGGGTGGGTGGTGGGGTTTTGAGTTCCGTTTTGTAGCAAGTTAAATTCATTGTAAGTACTCCAAGAGAATATTGATATATCTCCTTGTAAAGATTTAGGCAGTACTGTATGCAATGTTTGAGGTTTTTTCAATGAAAATTAAAATAAAGAGTTAAAAAAATTAAAAAAAAAAGTCAGTTGTGTCACACCAAGGTGCATTTGCTATTTACATGGCGGACTTTGTAAGTGGAAAAACTGCAGTGCGAGGATAAAGAACGAGCCTCCTCCATTCAGCCTCTTTCCCTTTACTTTACTCCTTTACTTTAGTGGATGAGGAAACGATGGAAACTCACTCCACTGAAGACATCCATTAGCCTACATATTTAATTTAGTTTGTTAAACGCAAAGGTTTGTTCCAAAACTACTTCTAAATTCAGTTCTAATTTCCAGCAAAGGAATAAGTGAAGTTTAGTTATAAACACATTTCGAGAGGATCACGTGCTTATGATTGCTAGCGGCTGGATCCGCATTATCCAATTCTCAATGCACCAATCAGATGACTCCTAAGCTACTACAAATACCCTGGGTTACGTACCACCGCTATCTTCGTTTTGAAGAATCCCCCCATCCACCCCTACTCCTCCTTCTTCCTAGATGGGTGACACGGTGGCCCAGTGCTTAGCACTGTTGCCTCACAGCAAGAATGTCTCTGGTTCCAGGCTTTATCAAACCAGCAGACATTTCTGTGCGGAGTTTGCATTTTCTCCCCCTGCTCACGTGGCTTTCCCCCGGGTTCCCCGGTTTCCTCCCACCGTCTAAAAAACATGCAACATAAGTTAATTGACTAATCCAAACCGGCACTATAGACATGCTCCTAGTAAACGGTTATCTCTCAAGAGCAATCACTGGCTGTTCATTGGTTATTACAGCAGGGGAGTTCTCGAGATCTACCTGAGCTCAAACTCCCTTCTCGCCTTGCAACGGGAGGAAGCCCCGGGCTCGAGGATCTTATGAGCTCAGGGCTCTCTCCCGGGACAGCATGCCAAACAAGCTTATAATTAATCATCAGCTAAGAGTGAACTTTTGAAATGAACAATAATAATGAAGTGTGGTCAAAGCACTGAGTTACATCCAAACACACGTCCTGTTCTGATGCACCATATGGTGATGCAGACGTCTTCAAAACCCCACAGGTGGACAAATCTAAACTTGTTTTTATTAAAACAAATATAAATATGCATATAACAAATAATACTGATAATAATAATAATAACAATATTATACAAATGCAGATTGTGATGAATAAACTGAAAAATAGAAGGGATGGAAGCAGTGTTTTTTAATATTTGTAGAATATATGTAGTAAATAATAATTTTTGTAACATTTTAATCCTCTAATTTTTTTCATATATAAAGATATTTGTGTATTGCTGTACATCCTGTGTGTCTCAAGCAATGTGTAAGCGTTTGGACCTGCATAGGCGCATAACTAACACTGTGCTGGATTTTAGAGCAGCTTATAGTTGATCAATGGAGCAGTCTATTTCAGTTCCTCAAAATAGCAACGTGTCAATGCGCCTTAACACACCTCCTTTATAGACCGGAACACCTATGAGTCCACAAAGTGGCGCAAATGGATTTAATGCTATTTAAACAATGAAAAAATCAACAAATCACGACATACACGTCTTGCGCCATATTACGCTGGGTATATATAATATGGCCCAAGAAGTGCTAAATACATTAAGAAATTGTATATAAAGGAATTAAGTGGTGGAGTTGATGAGGGTATCTATAGAGTGTTTCTAGAGATGGTTTGTCAAGCCCACTCACCTGTGTGAAGCACACTTCTTAAATGCAGCGTTTTGTTTGGGGTTTTGTTTTTTGGGTTTTGTTTTCGTTTTTTCAGAGATATGGAGTGATTTAGAAAGTATCTGGAGGAAAGTACAAAAATTGGTACATGTAGTTATGCCATCATTTAAAGGTCTGGAATCTCTCTCTCTCTCTCTCTCTCTCTCTCTCTCTCTCTCTCAGCAAGGACTCATTAAATTGGTAAAAGTGACAGTAAATACTGTCTTTATTCATAATTCAAATCAACTCTGTTCTTTTGAACATCATGTTCTTTCTATTCATAAAGCATCCTGTACAAAAAAAACCCAAACATCTGTTTTTTCCTAGAAAAACATCAAGCAGAATAACCTTTTCAGCACTGCTAAAGCTCAGTAAAAGGTTTCTTGTGCAGCAAATCAGCATATTAGGATGATTTCTGGAAGATCTTTCTTTTTAAGTCAGTATGGTGATGACTTGTGGTTGTTTTTGACTTCAAAATATTTTCAAGAGTTAGTATTTATTCTTAACAGTGGAAAATTATCAATCATATTACAGATTTACAGTCAAAAAAGGTGTTTTCAACCAACAATAAAACTGCTTTTTTTGTACATTACAATATGTCTGCTTTTCTTCACAAGAAACA
>NC_079453.1:48143174-48220674 GCF_903798145.1 Danio aesculapii
CATTACAATAATGAACATTTTGGGGCATTTTGAATTGTGCTTTTATTCCTGTGAAAATAAAAAAAGTTTTGGAATTTTGTTTAACAGCTAAATGAAAATGTGCTTCAATTTCATTCAAATAAATAAAGGTGATGCAAAACGCATCTGTTTTTAGCTTTTAATTAGGAGCTGGTATTTATAATGACACTTCAAAGCTGAATAAAATGTGCTTGATTCTCGTGAAATTCAATAAAAAAAGTGTAAAGAAAATATTTATAATTAATTCTTAAAGCAAAACATCTCTTTGATTTTCAGAACTAGCTAACTTAAAGGGGCAGATCACCCAAAAATAACAACTGTGTCATCATTTATTCATTGAATTGTTTCAACCCTTTATGAGTTTCTTCTGTTGAACACAAAAGAGGAGATTTAATAAATATATTAATGTTGAAAACCTGTAACTATTGATCTCCAGAGTATTTGTTTTTCCTACTATGGAAGTCAACAGTTACAGGTTTTCAGCGGTCAAAGCATCTTCTTTTGAAGAAAGAAAGAAACTCAAAGGTTTGAAACCACTTGAGAGTCAGTAATTAGCGAGTCAATTTTTATATTTGGGTAACTATTCATTTAAGCAAGCAAGCATCGTTTAATCAGCAAAATTAAATAATCGTCAATTACATTTTACAAACCTCTGAAATCTAAAGAAAGAAAAATCTAAAATCTGCCGAACAGATTGCAAGTCACACCAGAAGTGTGATACTTCAAGCAGTGCTGGTAGTAACTAAAAATACATATTTATTAAGCAACAGGAAAAAGTCAGACGTGATTGTTCATTGCACATTGTGCAACCCTGAGGCGCTGATGAGAAATCACTTCTGCTCGGGTTCCTCTGCTCTCCGCGTTTCACACTCCTGCGTTTATGGAGCAGCAGAAACACCTCCTGCTCTCTGATGCTCTTTAACTTTCCCATGAAGGACTCGCAGACAGTTAAAGTGACCCTGCAGGCAGAACAATAGCTTTAATTTCCTTCTCTGCACTCGAGTGATTGAAATGGTTATGAGGTTTTTACGAGCTGACGTCTCCCCGATGGCCGACCCAGGAGAAAACAGCTGATTGCAGCCCACCGACAGTCATTCTGAGACAAATCTAGATGTTTTAAGAAGATATTTAAGTAAAAGAAAGCAAAAGTGCAATTCCATGCAATACCATGAAAAAAAACAAGTTTTTGTGTAGGTTTCTATTTTAAAGTACTGCAAAAATACTCAACAATGTCCCCGTCAATGTTCTTGAACTATTATATTTGATTTATTAAAGTCACATAGATGCCAATATCATTACATTTACATTTAGTCATTTAGCAGACGCTTTTATTCAAAGCGACTTACAAATGAGGACAAGGAAGCAATTTACACAACTATAAGAGCAGCAGTGAACAAGTGCTATAGACAAGTTTCAGGTGTGTAAAGTCTAAGCAAAGCATTAGTAATGTTTTTTTTGTTTGTTCGTTTTTTTTTTTGAGAGAGAGAGAGAGAGAGAGAGAGAGAGAGAGTCCAGTTAGTGGCATAGCCAGAGAGGCAGTTACAGATTAGGAAGGAAAGTGGAGACTAAACAGTTGAGTTTTTAGTCGTTTCTTGAAGACAGCAAGTGACTCTGCTGTTCTGATGCAGTTAGGGAGTTCATTCCACCAACTGGGCAGATTGAATGTGAGAGTTCAGGAAAGTGATTTCTTCCCTCTTTGGGATGGAACCACGAGGCGACGTTCATTCACAGAACGCAAGTTTCTGGAGGGCACATACATCTGCAGAAGTGAGAGCAGATAAGAAGGAGCAAAGCCAGAGGTCGCTTTGTAAGCAAACATCAGAGCTTTGAATTTGATGCGAGCAGCAACTGGCAGCCAGTGCAAACGGGTGAGTAGCGGAGTGACATGTGCTCTTTTGGGTTCATCAAAGACCACTCGTGCTGCTGCGTTCTGAAGCAGCTGAAGAGGTTTGATAGAGTTAGCTGGAAGCCCGGCTAGTAGAGAGTTGCAATAATCCAGTTTGGAGAGAACAAGAGCTTGAACAATACGTTACACATCCATTACAAATATTCCTCATAAATGCAAAAATGGTAAATCAGTCATTTCTGTTCTACTCTTCTGTTTGATTAGTAATGTTTAGGGGTTGTGCAGTTTAATTCACAGAATTTCTACAAAGTCTGTTTTATACAATGGTCCCTTGCTATTAACGCACACCTTTCTGAGCCTCGCAGTTTCGCTGTTTTTTTTTTCTGCCTATTGTGTTGTACGTCCTGATTATTGCATTGTGTTCTGCATCCCAATTGGCTGTAGACTATTTTCAATCAATCCCCTCCGTGCTGTGTCTCCTGTACAGCACAAGAGTGCCAAATGTGCATAAACCTTCTATCGCTAGCAGTGCGACTGTGAAGTGCTGTACTGTTTGTTTGTGAGTTTTCTCCCTAATAGTGTTGTTATGATACTGGAATTCGGTTCCAATCAATACTGAATTTTTTAAAATATCCACTTCCCGCTAACATTTGAGCGCTGTTTAGCACGTTCTTAAACAGCGCTGATTTGCCATTGTGTTCATCTGATCAACAGAATGACTGTGATTGGCCGTGAAGGTCATCAGTTCACCAAAATCACCCCTGTTTACTGAGTGTAACCACAGATACAGGGACACTGGAGCGTTTTAAAGCCGTAATTCATCAGTGGAACGCTCGTATGTCAGCTAATAGACAAACCAGCTGATCGACGTGTCTTTAAAACTGTATCTGTTAACACTCAGTAAACAGCGGTGAGTCTGGTGAACTGATGACCTTCACGGCCAATCACAGTCATTTATGTTTAGTACACAACGGCAAATCAGCGCTGTTTAAGAATGCACTCAACAGTGCTCAAATGTTCGCATGAAATAAATGTTTTTAAAATTTCAGTATTGATTGGTACCGAATTCCAGTACCGTGACAATCCAACACCCTAACAAACCCTATAATGTCAACGAAACTTTCTGCACCATCAAAGGCACCTGCAGTAGCACCCAAAAGCCAGAGAAAGACATGCTACGGACATGCTAAAGGAAGGTAGAGGTTACGCATGAAAATGTTAATGTCTGTCTAAGAAAAGATTATAAAGCGTGCAGTGAGGGGTTTTACAGCCTTAAAACATCTATAATAACTGTAAAAATAAGGCTGACTACTTTGCAGATTTCACCTATTGTGGGTTATTTTTAGAACATATCTGCCGCGATTAACAAGGGACCACTGTACTGCTAATGCGCAGACTTTTTCAGTCACATCCATGACGCAAGTTTATTTTCCTCATTTATAATATGTTTCCAGATTGTTATTTGTCTGATCCCATAACTCTGATGTTAGCAAAATATAAACAGATGTTTCAATATAATGTTAAAGGGCACCTATTTTACCCCTTTTTCAAGATTTAATACAAGCCTTTTGTGTCTCCAGAATATGTGTCAAGTTTCAGCTCAAAATACCCATCAGAAGACTCATTATACCTTTTTAAACCTGGGTTATTTGAGCTGTTAAGTCATTGTAACTGTTTTTGTTGCCTGTGCCTTTAACGCAAATGAGCTGGTTCTCCTCGCCCACCGTTCCCAAGTGCGTGTCAGAGCTGTAGCCTTCATGTAGATAAACAGCACAGTGACAGACAAGAATAAAGCAGATCTCCCTTACTACAGTAAGAACTTTCCCAACGGTTATTTGATGTATTTGTTGTGGAGTTAATTCAAGCCTATCTGCAACGATGAGTCTCACACAATGTCGTTATAAATTTTCACATAGTAAATGTGACGTGATACACGATAATATACACTGATGTAGGGATATCCGTTATGTTACTGTACAAAATAAACCAGATTTTAGTCCACAAACCAGGACTGAAGTGTCTTCTTTTATAATTATACTGACACTATGAGGCTGTGGTGATGAATTACAGCAATTTTACTGTCTTTATTACAAACATGCACTGTTTTAATAACGTTTTACAACTTGTAAAACTCATTCTTGAGGTGCAGATGATCACAGCGAGCTGAACAGATCTTTTAATCCCAGTTGCTTTGCGCACATTCTGTGTTGTAGATAAGATTATACGAGTTACTACGATGACATGTTAATACGCGTCTGTCAATCAATTCGGTGGGCAGGGAAACAGCACTCCTATGTCACGTTGTGGTGGGCCTCAAAATGGGAGGGATTTGGATTCTAACGTCAGCAAATTAAAAAAAATAATAAAAAATAGGCTTATTTTGTTTATATCGCACCAATATGACTGTGGACACCATACCTACACACAGTTCTGTCTAAACAGCTTACAAAAGATGATTTTCATCATAGGTGCCAATTAACGTACAGTTTCTCTGTGAATGTCTGTGTTATATTTCACAGCAGACGTTACATCCAAAACATTGGAATCGCTCAAAAGTTTTTAATTCACAAGTAGATTTTCCTCTTCAGCTGCAATGATTTTTTTTTCTCCTTTACTATTCAAAGCAAGCCGTTGCAGCTACAGTGTGAAACCAACAGTAAACCACAGCCTGAGATGCATTTCCCCTCTGAGTTAAAAGCACAAAACGTTGCGACACACCTCAGGCTTCTCTAAAGCGACGCTCACAATCTCATTATAGGGCTCTTGCCGTTTTAAACCGACTACCTGACTTTCAACAAAACAAACAGAGAGCGCTGGGGAACTCTTCGGGTAAATAAAAACGAAACTAGGCTGGGAGTGGAGTCGTTTTATCGCATGTAAATCTTGACGAAAAATCCTGCATGCGAGTCTGAAAATACATTTCAAAAGCCTGGGGTCTTCAGTTGCGTCAGAGTTAAAGGAACGTTTCGGGTTCAAGTCAAGTCAAGCTCCATCGACAGCAAATGTTGATAAGTGTAGATAATTATGATCTGTTGCTCGGTTTAAAATACATGCTTAAAGAATCATCCTCTCCTCTCTCTGTGCAAAAATAATAATTCATTATGTATACATGCATTATTAAGTCATTTATTTCATGGGTGAAAGACAAAACCACTTTGCTCTCTGCATCAAATTAAACTGATTATTATATACAGTATTTTATATACAGAGAAATCATATTAACCAAATATAATCAAATTGTGCAGAAAAGATGTCTATAACATTTGAAATAACTTTTGTAAGAATTAAAATGTCAAAATATAAGTGAAAGTACTTTCATTTAGCATAACAGATGTATTTATGCAAAATATTTAAAAATGGAAACACATTTGTGACTGGCACTTCCGGTCAAATAAATAGTGTATTATTGACCGGTTCAAATAAATGGTAAATTATCAAATTTACTGTATTTTCCTATTTTATTATATTTAAACATTTAAAAAGTTTTACTGGCAAATGGCTAAAATTTAGGGTTTATTTTTGAAGAATAATAAAGATACACTGAAAAAAGTTTGCACAATTTATTTGTGTTGAATTTAAACAAACAAATTAAATTGAGCAATGTTCAACTTAATTTGATTGTTTAAATTCAGCCAAAATAAATTGTTTACAACCACTTAACGTAAAAAAATTGAGTAAATCCAAGGAATCATCTTTGAATCATTTTTTTCTGTGTAGTGAATGACAATTAATGAGTACTTTGGAGTCTATATGTCATCTAGAGCCGCACAATATTTCGTTTCAGCATCGATATCGCAATGTGTAAATCCGCAATGGTCACATCAGAGGACGCAATGTGAAGTCAAGACTATAGTTAACCAGGTACAACACTTCAGAACACATTAAAAAACGTCATTTCAGTTTAACCTTAAAAAAGTTGATCAGTTGCTTGTGATTTTAAGACCCTGTGTAAACATTTAAAGTGAGTTTAAAGCATTTGGGCACAAAGGATTGTGACGTTTGTAGCTTTATCAAAGATTAATCACATTTAAGCATTTGCACAATGAAAAATATACAGCTTCACTGTACATTTGATTCATTTTATTTCTGTACCTGTAAACTGTTAGACTCCATTTCTATATTTGCTCTACACTGAAAATTGACTCAATTTTTTATGTTAAGTGGTTGTAAACAATTTATTTGGGCTGAATTTAAACAATCAAATTAAGTTGAAGATTGCTCAATTTAATTTGTTTGTTTAAATTCAACACAAATAAATAGTTTGCAACCATTTTGCATGAAACACTTTTTTCAGTGTACTTTATCTCTGCTTGCAATTTGTTTATTATTTATATATGTTATGCACTCCCTTACAAAATCACCCTAATCAATCTAAATTCATTAAGTTATCTTGTGGGGAAAAAATCAAATGAAATAAATAAATAGCAATATAAATCGCAGAAAATGTAATGTATGTTTTTTTTCCAATATCGTGCAGCCCTAATGTCATCAACAATTCCTGTTTTAAATATGCCTGCAAAACTATTTTGCCATATTGATTATTGTTACATGAAGACATTTTAGTGGATACCTCTAGTAAATCATGGTAAAAATGCTAACAATTGTGTAATTGTGTTTTGACAGACTCATCTGAGGTCAGACCATGTATTAGACCAATGTTTTCCCAGTACTGAATGTTTGAATAAGTGTTTCTTTTGTTTGCTATCTTGGTTTGTATTTTGTTTAAAATAGGCCTGAATAACTATTTTGCTATATAAATTATTGTTAAACTATAATTACTTACAAATGCTATTTTAGTAGACATTTAAAAAAATGACATTTTAGTGGATGTCTATTGTATATCAAGGTAAAGATTCAAAGCAAGGTTAATATTAAACCCTCTCTGCCTTTGTGAATGTATAAATATTTTAAATATCAAACCAAATTAACTAAATGTAACTAAATGTAACCTAACAGACGCTATACGTGCTGCTGAAGATTATAGACACAGATGAGAGGTTTACACTGACTGTGGGCTATATTTAGTGTTGTTTTTCAACCTAAACAAGGAGTAAATGTCTGCTGTGTGTAGTTCTTCTGTAGTTGGTAACATATCTGAGACTGTAAGGGTCTGTATGTGTTCATATATGGTGCATTTATTTATTTTATATAACTACAGACGTTCCAGTAGGCTATTTTGCACTGTCGTGATCTGCAGTTATTAAAACCATGTTCATAGAAAAGTTAGTAATAAACATTTATACACAAGTATTTATGTGTGTAAAGCATCTGTTCTGTGAGAAGTGCTTCTCATATGATATGCGAGCGACCCGTACAGCTTTACTGGAGAGATTTTCTCGAGCGAAAATGACATTGACTGAAACTTTGTCATGCAACACGCCCATCAAAAGGGTAACCTTGGTAGTGGAAACGCATGCCTGATAAAGTTGACCCGTACCGACCCGAACCATGCTGTACTAGTCAATGGAAACGAGCCATTTATTAACTATTAAGTTATCTTGTGGGGAAAAAATAAAATGAAATAAATAAATACCAATAAAAAAATAAATAAAAAATAAAATAAAATAAAATAAAAATAAATTTAAAAAAAAAAAAAAAAAAAAAAAAAAAAAAAAAAAAATTGCAGAAAATGTAATGTATGTTTTTTTTTTCCAATATCGTGCAGCCCTAATGTCATCAACAATTCTTGTTTTAAATATGCCTGCAAAACTATTTTGCTATGTTGACTATTGTTACATGAAGACATTTTAGTGGATACCTCTTGTAAATCATGGTAAAAATGCTAACAATTGTATTTGAAATTGTGTTTTGGCAGATTTATCTGAGGTCAGACCATGTATTAGACCAGGGGTGGGCAAACTCGGTCCTGGAGGGCCGGTGTCCTGCATAGTTTTGCTTCAACTCTAATCAAACACACCTGAACCTGCTAATCAGTGTCTCCAAGATCACTAATTATCTATAAGCAGGTGTGTTTGATCAGAGTTGGAGCTAAACTGTGCAGGAGACCGGCCCTCCAGGACCGAGTTTGCCCACCCCTGTATTAGACCAATGTTTTCCCAGTACTGAATGTTTAAATAAGTGTTTCTTTTGTTTGCTATTTTGTTTGTATTTTGTTTAAAATAGGCCTGAAAAAACAATTTTGCTATATAAATTATTGTTAAACTATAATTACTTGATTATCGTTACACACTAAGACATTTTAGTGGATGTCTATTGTATATCAAGGTAAAGATTCAAAGCAAGGTTAATATTAAACCCTCTCTGCCTTTGTGAATGTATAAATATTTTAAATATCAAACAAAATTAACTAAATGTAACCATTTATTATTATTAGTGTTATTTGTATTAATTTGACTTATTATAGCATAGTTTACATATATATTTAAACACACGTGTGTGTGCATGTTTCAGATGTAAGGTTGATTACCACAAACAACATATAGGTTATATTTTCCACAGTGATCAGCATTACACCTAAAACATACACAAACACACTTGTAACCTGGAACATCCCTTGAAGTCATCAACACTGGTTTGACTGAATGTCAAAGGTTGGCGTCTGCCACATCGTTTACAAAATGTCACTTGCCGAGGGAGAAAAAGAAATCATTTCTAGCCGCTGTAGGAAAAAAAAACAAGCCATTATCTTCATCACGTCGCCCGGAGAACCGCAACTACAGGCCTGCTGTAATAGGAGTCTCCTTCTGCTTCTCCAGAGACTCTAAACGTGATCAGATGTGATTAGCCACAGTTCAGCGCTGTTTGAGAAAGCCAGGTATGCCATCTCTGAAAAAATATTTGCGCACAATCATCTGTGGAAAGACTCGCTTAACATACCAATAAGGGCTTTAACCTTGAGATATGAACACGTGTAGCTCACAACCAGCTCTCAGATAATATTCTTTGTTAGTTGCTACTCATTGTTATCTCCACCCTTGTACACAAGCTTGGTTACCTGGGACGCTTCATACCGCATATGTAAACAAATGACGTCTTTTTTTTTAAAACCACCACGCCAAGACTACATAAATACCAACCACTGTGTATTAACCCATATCCAGTGTATGATATACAGTTAAAGTCAAAATTATTAGCTTATTTGCTTTTGTTGTTTTCAAATATTTTCCAAATGATGCTTGACAGAGCAAGGAAATTTTCACAGTATTTCCTATAATATTTTTTCTTCAGGAGAAACTCTTATTTTCCCAGTGATGGGTTGCCGTGGAAGGGCATCCGCTGCATAAAACATGTGCTGGATAAGTTGGCGGTTCATTCCGCTGTGGTGACCCCAGACTAATAAAGGGACTAAGCCTAAAAGCAAATGAATGAATGAATGAAAGTCTTATTTCTTTTATTTCGGCAAGAATAAAAGAAGTTTTAAAAAATTTTTGAAACCCTTTTAAGGTCAATATTATTAGCCCCCTTAAGCAAGATTTATTTTTGATTTGATTGTCTACAAAACAGAACTGTTATACAATGACTTGCCTAATACCCCTATCTCGCCTAGTTAACCTAATTAAGCCTAGGAATGCAACAATTAACCGGTTTCACTATTAACCGCGCTTTAATTCTTCATGGTTAATTAATCATAAAGGCTTCAACACCGAAAAACTGCTGCAAGTAAAGAAAGTTATGTGAACTGTGAGCTAGTTTAAAGTTACAAGCTTGTACACCGAGGCAAATACTCATGCACACTGCATTAACTATGGCTAGGCCCACACCGAATTTGCATGCGAAGAATTCCTCAGATTTCCGCAGATTTTTAGCCCATCATTGATTCTGGTTATTGACTTGTGCAAATGCGTGTAAATTCTTATTTATTTCGTTTTTAAATTAATTTCAGTAATATTATTGACTAATATGAAAATATTCATATGATTTATTTACAATACAGTTTATAAAGTAATATGTTCTGTAGATATATTATATGAGAGACTTGCTTTGTTTACCAAACAAGTGGATCTAGATGGATTTGCATTGTAAACATTAAAGTTAAAAAGATATGACTTTTTATTTCATATATTAGGGTTTTTGTTATGATACTCCCAAAATCATTACGCATAAATCTGCAGATTTTTAACACAATTCTGCGCAGATATAGCAAAAAATGTCAGCAGATTCCATCTGGCCCTAACTATGGCTGAGGCTATGGGCTAACTTTATCAAGTTTTGGCCCATTTCCACTGAGTGGTACGGTACGGTTCGGTTCGGTACGCTTTTATGCCCGTTTCGACTGTCAAAAGGCTTACTGAACCAAACCGTACCACTTTTTTGGCACCCTTTCGAAAGGGTACCAAACATGAGAAAGGGTACCAAAAGGCGGAGCTAGACGTGCAGCTGAACCCCATTGGTTTGCAGAGATGCGTCATTCGCTTACGCAACAAACAAACAAACCTTGTCGTCATCTTGATGAACAGCCACAAAGCCAAAAAGAAGAGCAGATTTACCCTGTGCCCTGTAGTTTTTTACGAGCCAGTCTGAAGCGAGAGCGGTTTCGTTTTCCTGCTTGCACTCGCCTGACTATTATGAACTCAATGATGGAATGACTCTCTAACAGAGGCTATATGTGCTGCTGAAGATTAAAGACACAGATGAGATGTTTACACTGACTGTAGGCTATATTTTGTGTTGATTTTCAACCTAAACAAGGAGTAAATGTATGCTGTGTGTAGTTCTTCTGTAGTTGGTAACATATCGGAGACTGTAAGGGTCTGCATGTGTTCATATATGGTGCATTTATTTATTTTATATAATTACAGACGTTCCAGAAGGCTAGTTCGCACTGTCATTAATCTGCAGTTATTAAAATCCTGTTCATAGAAAAGTTAGTAATGAACATTTCTACACAAGTATTTATGTGTGTAAAGCATCTGTTTTGTGAGAAGTGCTTCTCATATGATATGTAAGTGACCCGTACAGCTTTACTGTAGAGATTTTCTCGAGCGAAAATGACATTGACTGAAACTTTGTCATACAACACGCCCACCAAAAGTGTACCCTTGGTAGTGGAAACACATGCCTGATAAAGTTGACCCGTACCGACCCGAACCGTACCGTACCGTACTAGTCAGTGGAAACGAGCCATTTATTAACTATTAACTGCAAGAGCAAGTTCGTTATTTCCAATGGAGGTGTGCAGCTTGCGGGCAAATATTGGGAGCGATGTGCACACGACACGCTCACGCTTTCCAGGTGCACCTAGTTGAAAGAATGCGGCGAGCGCACCACAGGTCACATGACAATACCTGACCGGTCAACTTTATATTTTGTGTGGAATACAGACATTTCTACTTCACATAGAAAAAAAAAAAAAAAAAAAAAACGAAAATATCAAACAATTTAGTAATTTAGTTGATCAAAAGTGTCTTTCAGACAGAGGTTTAGCAGCCTTAGACTACATTTGTTCTTTTTAAAAGGGAATTACTTATGTAACTTAGATTTACATTAGACAAATACATATTTTATCTATTCTTTTTTTCTTTTATTTATTTTTTATTATTTATTTATTTATTTATTTATTTATTTATTTATTTATTTATTTATTTATTTATTTATTTATTCATTTATTTGTTTATCTATTTATCTATTTATTTATTTATTTATTCATTTATTTATTTATCTATTTATTTATCTATCTATTTATTTATTATTTATTTATTTATTTATTTATTTATTTATTTATTTATTTATTTATTTATTTATTTATTTATCTATTTATTCATTTATCTATTTATCTATTTATTTATTTATTTATCTATTTATTTATTTATTTTCAGTGAAAAATTATTACTTCTGTTTAAATGTGTATGTGATTTTTTAAGTCTGAAGTGAGAAATTAGCTACTGTTTGTTTGTTTTTTCTTATCATTTTGTGCTATATTATTTATTTACTGAGCAGCAATAAATAACACTCTAAAACATAAGGACTTTTCATGTGATTTTCTAAACTAGTAATGTTCTGAAATTAACGAACCTATAATAATCGTGATATCTGTGATTATTCCTCAGACTATAATCATACAACCAAAATCTAAAATCGTTGCATCCCTATAAGCCTTTAAAGCTGAATACCAGTATCTTCAAGAATATCCAGTCAAATATTATGTGCTGTCATCATGGCAAAGATAAAAGAAATCAGTTATGAGTTATTAAAACTATTATGTTTAGAAATGTGTTGAAAAAATCTTTCCGTTAAACAAGAAAGGGGGCCTAATAATTCGGGGAGGCTAATAATTCTGACTTCAACTGTGTTTTTTTAAGGGAAGCATTTTGACCACACTGGCTGCGCAAGATTCCTCTATTTGCTTAGTACAATAATTCCCTTTCAAATGTCATATAGCCTTGGGACTGATTAGTCATCAGAGCTGTTTGATAGAAACAACCACACCCTCTGATACCATCTGTGATCCTTATGCAAAGACTTTACCTGCCCGTCGCTCTCATCATGGGAAATCTGCCTCATTATTCCACGCTTACTGGAGCAGAAGCACTAATGTTTACTTCAAAAGTACCGTAACTTCTCAAGAAAACGAAAGCTGGGGTGAGATGTCCTGAGGGTGGAAAAAAATGCACGTCACCTCATTCGCTGCTGACTAGATCTATTCCTACTATTAGCAGAAAGGCTAGCGCAAACAAGACGGGAGAAGTAAACTGAGGACGGAGATGATACCTTAGCCATGCAGAGGTCTGAAGTCACCGCTATCTATAACACAAACTGTCTGTCACACTGCCTTTTTACCATGAGAAGTAGGCCACATATCATTAGGCTCAGTAAACATGGCCTGCTCAGGACAGAAACGCTCCTACAGGATCTGAACGCTTGGTGGGAAAGAGCTTTACAATAATCTGAGACAGGAAAACGTACTGACTAAAATTGTGGAGCCAGATCAGTCTCAAAAATAATATTCATTCATTCTCCTTTAGCTTACCCCCTTATTTAACAGGGGTAGCCACAGCGGAACGAACTACACACTATTCCAGCATAAGTTTTACACAGCGGAAGCCCTTCTAGCTGCAACCCAGTACTGGGGAACACCCATTTATTCATTTATTGATTGATTTATTTATGGCTACATCAGCAACTTATGGCTATTCCACGGCATAATAAACATACCAAAACGTTACATAAGAATAACTTCATATTTCAATAAGAAATGATACACAATCAAATAGAAATAAAAATAAATAAATAAAATCCACAAAAACAGTATATTAAAAGTTAAATATGATTTTTCAATTCAATATTTGATAAATAACTTAAATACCTTTTTAAAAACATCCAAATATTTTCATTATAAAAACTAATACATTTACCAAATACACAATTCACATTAACTTAATTAATTCAGAAATTCAGAACACAATTCATAAATACGTGAATCCAATTCGTAAATTCAAAACAAAATTCATAAACACGCAAATCCAATTCATTAATTCATAACACAATTCACATGTGCAAATCCAATTCGTAAATTCTAAATGCAATTCAGAAATACACAACACAATTCATAAATTCAAAACAATTTGTAAATGCACACATGCAGTTCATTTAAAGGAATATTTATGATTTTTACTTGTGAATTTACAAATCGTGTTTTGAATTTACGAACTGGATTTTGTAAATGTGCAATACGCGGTGCATGAAGGAGTTTTATTTTTGCAAATATATATATTTTTTTAAGACTCATCTGGCTCCAAATAAAATAGTCAGTCAGCCCCAAATAAAACTATACTCAAGTACACAATTTGCTACACAACATCAAGAAGAAAGATTCATTTAAAATGGATTTTTTTTTATCAAAACATGCACATGCAATACATATGGAAACCCATTTTTTTCGAGTATATCCACATGCATATAAGTCACATGATTAAATATGGTCAGTGCCACTCTACAATCTGCAAAATGACAACTTTTTGCCGACTGATACATGTAGTCATAATATACATTTAGTCTAAATATACATATAGTCATTTCTATTTTATTATTTATTCCTTGACATGTACTTACACATTTACTTAATCTTAGATGTGTTCACTTGCTTTTTTCATGATAAAACTTGTTACTTTACTAATTAAAATTTAAATGCAAATAAATTTAAGTTAAGAAATTAAGACTGCTCAAATATAGTCCAAATTAGGGTTCTTCCGATAGACGATTGTGTCGTGTATCGAGGATAGGCAAAGATATCAACGAGAGCTCAGACCTATGACGATTTTAAAGACGATATTTAGCTCGTTTTGCATTAAATTTAGATCTATTATATGTTTTAATTACATTAGTGAAAAAAAACAAGACTATTATTATTATTAATATTAATATTAATAATAATCATCATCATTATCATCATCATTCAATGAATGACCCACAAATAATTTGACAGCTTTAACTGTTCACATTTTCCAAGATAAAACGTTATGCAAATTAGGTAGATTAATAAATACAGTTGAAGAAGAATTATTAGCCCCCCTTTTAATTTTTTTTTTTTATATTTCCCAAATGATGTTTAACAGAGCAAAGAAATTTTCACAGTATGTCTGATCATATTTTTTCTTCTGGAGAAAGTCTTATTTATTTTATTTCAGCTAGAATAAAAGCGGTTTTAATTTTTTTTTTTTATATTTTAAGGTCAATATTATTAGCCCCTTTAAGCTAATTTTTTTTCGATAGCCACTGTTATCACTAGCCTAATTACCATAACCTGCCTAGTTAACCTAATTTACCTAGTTAAGCCTTTAAATGTCACTTTATAGAAGTGTCTTGAAAAAATACCTTGTGAAATATTTACTGTCATCATGGCAAAGATAAAATAAATCACTTATTAGAAAGTAGTAATTAAAACTTTCATGTTTAGAAATGTGTTGAAAAAAAAATCTTGTTGAACAGGGAAAAAAATAAACAGAGGGGGGTGCTAATAATTCAGGGGGGCTAATAATTCTGACTTCAACTGTAAGTAAAAAAAAAAAGAAATCCGTTATTAAATGAGTAAATAAATGAGCAAATAAATAAACATAACACTGCCGCACGCTCCCATGCGATAGTATCGTGTATTGGCGTATACAACACGTGTCCAAATTTACTTATGTATTGCATATGTATTTATAAAAAAACTATCAAAACAACATAAGTATTACTCAAAGTTTCCCAGCAATCATTGTACTTGCATAATTGTTTGCTTTCATTTGTTGCAATTGTTCATGCTGCAATGGTTGTCCATACAGATAAACGTTTCAGTCAGAAAAGTGTAAGATATATGCATGGGTAGGTTTTTAGACACTAAAATACCTTCATAGAAAATATTACAATAAATACTCTTGACACTCAAAGGTATTCCATTATATATACCTGGATCGAAAACCACCTAAAATTACCCAAACACAACATATGTAATACTAAGTTGTTGTATCTATTTTTTTTTTTTTTTAATGTGTGCATTTTGGGAGACTTACAGAATCAAATGCTTTATAATTACATCACATTGCATTATTGGCTTTGGTTGTGCATCCATTGCATATACTGCCACTGACATATTATCATCATACATCATATCATCATACAACTAAGGCTGCACAATATATCCTTTCAGCATTGATATCACAATGTGCAATAGTCACTTCATCGCACAATCTACTATGTCATGTTGGGTTTAATAAAGCTTGAGCTAATCTAATAGGTTCTAATAGTGTTAAAGATATTCACTGGAATGTATTTGTAAGGCCTGTGACTAAGATTTCAAGTCAATTTAAACCATTTATGCACAATAACTGTTAAAGTTTACCACTTTAACAAAGACTACTTTAATTATTTATCCGATGAAGACTATATGGTGTTAATTTACATTTGATTATTGTGTTTCTGAACCTCAATGCTGTTAGACTACACTAAAAACCACGAAGCGCTGTTTACAACTTTCATCTGTGCTTTATTTTAAGTGTATTTTTGAACAGTTGTGTA
Organism: Danio aesculapii; assembly: GCF_903798145.1. Lineage (NCBI taxonomy): Eukaryota > Metazoa > Chordata > Actinopteri > Cypriniformes > Danionidae > Danio > Danio aesculapii. The sequence continues at coordinate 48,158,992 of NC_079453.1, forward strand.
TAATTTACGCAGTTTCTTGTGGAATAATATTTAAAATTCAATACATGTTGCAGAAAAACAAACTATCGCAATGTCAGTTTTTTTCAAATATTGTGCAGCCCTAATGGTAACCTCTAAAACCCCTTGTGGGCACCTGCACCCACTCCCTCAGTCCTGAGCTGTGGTGGTCTACAGCAAACTGTAACTTTCTTCCTATTTAGCAATAGGTCTTTTTATCAGAGAAAAGCTCAGGTATTATTATCTACATGAACATATATATGATTTCCACCATGCTAGAACACCATAATTGCTCTGGCTGTACAATTGTCCACCTATAAGAGCAAATATAACATGTTTCCTCTCAATATAATGACTGTAAAGCCTGCACATGTGAGTGCATGTAAGAGTATGACTGTTTGCTAGAGAGCTTTTACATTCAGCCTCTGTACAATAACTCTCTACCTTGAGTGGAGTGCTTGGGGCTCGGATCACCCTCAACATATCAGCACAATTGACAAATCCAATCCTGACGCCTACACAAGCGCCCCGGCTCTCCACTCAACAGCTTCCTATAGAGTCATCGCCCCAGTTAGCTACAGCTTGCAGGTCGCAGCATGCAGATTTATGGCGTGGCTATATTGCATGGGAAACCTGAGTGCCGTTTAGCGCTAGAAAAGAGGTAACGTAGGGTGTCGGATTCGATCATGGAGTGCAAATCTGGAGAGGTCAAGGCTTTGGCATGATGTAGAAAGGAGATAATATGAAACAGATCTTGAATTTTGGTTTACAAATGGAAAGCGAGAACAAATTTAAGGCTAAGTATGTCAAGATAGGTTTAAAACTGCGTCAAACAAGTGAGATAGATCCAGCAACGCCATCAAATCTACACCTTAGACAAGCTACTTCACAAGACACTCAATAATGCCCTAAAGTGGAGCAAGAGCTGAAGCAAATCATACATATATTATTACCAGATTCTTACACTAGCCGCGTTTCCACTATCGCGCCTAAAGCGAGCGAGCCAGGGCGAGCTAAGGCCAGTCGCGTTTCCACTATCACTTCCGGGGCGTAATCGGGCCAAAGCGGGGCTTCCTTGGGGCCAGCGTCCGGCCATTTTCGGCCTGCCGAATACCTTGGGCCAAGGAGGGCCAACTGGGGCTTCGGGGCGGGGTTACGTACAAAGGCGGAGTTTTCCTGTCAGGTAAAGAGGAGACAAGATGCTTTCTTCCCTTACATTTGTTTTGCTATCGCGCTTGATCAACTCACTAAGAAGAAAAAATGGATAGCAGACAGTACTGGTCAGTTGAGGACACCAGGGCTCTTCTGAACATTTGGGCCGAGGAAAATGTTCAGAGGCAAATAGACGGCGTTTGCAGAAATGAGGACGTTATCAAGTACATCGTACATCGCTGTCTGGCCTTACACCAACAGACCACAAACAGTAAAAAAGCAATCGCTTCGGTGTTCTCCATCTTCCAGCTCTCGTAGTGATGCCAGGTTGTGTTTGTGGTTATAATTTGAGTTTTTTGTTCCCGCTGAAGTGGGCGGGTTGTGTGACGGGTTGTGTGACGTTTGATTCGGGGGACGTTCTGGGGGCGGTGTTTGCGTGACGCGCTGCGAGCAACTAGCCCGACAGTGGAAACGCGACATGATTTCGGCCTCATTTCTCAACCTCCCGGGCTATTGGCCCGGCCTGGCCCGATTAAAGCCCTGGCTCGCACTGGCCCGATAGTGGAAATGCGGCTATTGTTCAGAAACAAAAGAATGCCGTTTTATGACATAGCTATACTGCATGGGAAATCAGAGTTCAGTTTAACGCTAGCAAAGAGATAACCCAGGGTGTCAGATTGGATCATGGAGTGTGAATCTAGAGAGGTCAGGGTTTCAGCATGATGTAGAAAGGAGATGATAAGACGTGTATCTCAAAATTTTGGTTTACAAATGATAAACATTTGGCTGTGTTAAACCAGTTAGAAGGAGGTGCTGAAGCAAATAATAAAAGTATTGTTATAACATTACATTGTTCAGAAAGTTTGTATGTATTTTTTCAGTTTACTTACAGAATGTACTTCAAAGAACGCAGATTTGTGGCGTAGCTATATTGCATGAGAAATCTGAGTGCCATTTAGCGCTAGAAAAGAGGTAATGTAGGGTATCAGATTTGATCATGGAGTGCCAATCTAGAGAAGTCAGGGTTTCAGATTGATGTAGAAAGATGATATGAAACATCTCAAAATGTGGCTTACAAAAGTTAAATGGAAACCAGTTTAAGGATAAGGATCTAGAGAAACTTTTAAAACTGTGCCAAACAAGTTAGAAGAAGATGCTGAAGCAAATAATAGTTGTATTGTTAGCACATGCTTAAACTGTTGCAAAATTATTGATCTTTTCCAGAATGCACTTCAAAATATGCAGATTTTTTGGCATAGCCATATTGCATGTGAAACCTGAGTGCCATTTAGCGCTAGAAAAGAGGTAACGTATGGTAACAGATTTGATCATGGAGGGCAACTCTAGAGAAGTCAGGGTTTCAGATCGATGTAGAAAAATTATATTAAACAAATTCTGGCATACAAAAGTTAAATGGAAACCAATTTAAGGAGAAGGATCTTAAAAAACATTACAAATGGTTCCAAACAAGTTAGGAAGAGATGCTGAAGCAAATAACAGTTGTACTGTTACCACATTCTTACATTGTTCAGAAAATTGATGCATCTTTTTCTAGTCGGTTACAGAATGCACGTCAAAAAATGCAGATTTAGTGCAGTTTTATTGCATGAGAAAGCCATTTCTGAGTTTCAGATTGATGTAGAAAGATGATATGAAACATATCTCGAATTTTGGATTACAAAAGTTAAATGGATAGCAATTTCAGGTTAAGGATCTCGAGAATCATTCAAATTGTGCTGAACAGGTGAGAAAGATCCAGTTAGGCAACCTACTTCGCAGGACATTAGGGCTGTACAACATATCATTTCAGCTATTGATAATCGCAATCTGCACATGCGCAATAGTCACATCGTAGGCTCTACAATGTAGATTAACAGTTCAAAACACATCCGAAGTGTGTAGTTATTGCCAAGTTTAACTAAAACGGAGTGAAAGTTTTTTATTTGCACATGGTTTTAAGGCCTGAGAGAGTTTAAAATATTCAAGCACCGGCAATTTCAACCCTTTTCAAATTTAATAAAGAATCATTTTATTGAATTAATTGATTTTTTACATATGATTATATAAATTCTGTACCTGAATACTATTTGACTGTCCTGAAAACCATATAGCACTATTTAAATCACACTTTTTGTCTTTGCTCTTTTGTATTTATCTATGCTTGTAATTTTAATTTATGCATAATTAACTTCCAACATAATTATTCCAATCAATCTAATTTAGGGCTGCACAATATATCTTTTCAGCACTGATATTGCAATGTGATCATTCAGAATAGTCTCATCGCAGGATTTGCAATGCTGAGTCTGTAATATAATTGATCATTTGAGACCTGTGGCAGTTCAACATTCAGGCACAAGTAATTGTCCTATTAGTAACTTATAAAAATAACTCATTGCATTGAATTATTTGTGTTTTTATTATTCAATTACTGTACTTGATTACTGTTAGACACTAAAAAACGATAAAACAGTTTGTTTCAATTATAAATTGTTCATTATTTTATTTATCTATGCTTTTAATATATTTATTAGATTGTATGCATATGCACTCCCCTATAGAATCATACCAATCAATCTAAAATCAAAAATTATTTACAAATAGAGATATCGGGTGAAATTGTATTCATATCACAATATATAAATCCAGAATAACAAAGGTTAGATTAATCCAATATCGTGCAGCCCTACAGGACATGAACCGAATGCCCAAATAATGCCCTACATTGGAAGCGAATTTAGGTAGCAGGAGGAGCGAGGTGCTGAAGGGAATCATAGCTGTATTGTTACCACATTCTTTCCAGCCTGGTGTCACTGGCTCGGTCCTCCCAGCGTCCAAATGTCCGCTTAAATCTTCCCCCCCCATACCGCAATTGGCAGGGCCGAGCTGAAGGAGCACTAAAAGCTGCTTGGCTCAGGTTCGGCCGTCCTGACCGCCTCCAAGTCAACCGGCCCCGACATATAAATAAGAACAATATCAGATAAGTCTTGCAGGAAGCCTATAAACATTTACATTCTCTTTCAAGTGCTGTTTATGGATATTTTATCTCCTATCTGGAAGTCGAAGACATGGTGAAAAAAGACGGCGACCTGGGGAGGAATCCGAGGCGAGTGGTGAATCAAAAAGGCAGCAGGGCCTGACAGGGACCCGGGCCCATTGACCATAATAGGTGTTGAGAGTAGCGGCCTCCGCAGATGAAGAACCAGCTCCTTGAGCCTGCCAGAAGAGTTATGGGACTGGTCGGGTAGCGACGGGGAGGGGAGGGATGCCTGGTAAGTAGGGCTGCACGATATTGGAAAAATGTGATATTGCTATTATGCATGGGATGATAGTCGGTTTCAAGGTATACCGCAGTTTGGAAAAGTCAAGTTTCTAAAACTGCTCAAATGTTCTGTTATACTGTTCCTATAGCATATGTACTAGGGCTGCACAATATATTGTTTAGCATCGATATCTTAATGTGATCATTCACATTGCGTGTATATGCAATGTTGAGTCTGGATTATAATGTATGATTTTGCAAGTGTTTTTTGAGGCCGGTGACTGTCTGAGGGTTTTAAAAGCATTTGGTCATACGAAATTGTACCATTTGTAACTTTGAAAAACTAATAATGATTGATTTTATTGAGCTGTTTAAAAAACAAAGTCTACGCAGTGTTGTTTTATATTTAATTATTCAATTACTGTATACCTGAATACATTTCGACTCCTCGGAAAACAATAAGATGCTGTTTATTTAATTTGTATCTTTTTCTTTATTAAATTTATCTAAGCTTATTATATTTTCTGCACTCCCCTACAGAATCATCCCAATCAATCTAAAATTATACATTGTATCTATATTGAAATATATGTGAAATATATGTCACAAAATAAAAAATATAGCAATGTTAGATTTTTCCAATGTCATGTAGCCCTAATATGTACGTTTTGTTTTTTTTATTTAGGTAAGGGCAACAGTATCTCCACATTTACAGTGCTCAGCATAATTGAGTACAGCCCATTCTGAAAATAAATATTTGTATCCATTTCTCAGTGAATATAGGCAATGTATTTTGGTGCATTTAAACAAAACAGATTTATTAAACAGATATATTTATACAAATAATATTTCAGTCAAACATATTTAGAAATTGAGAGATAATACAATTCAATTCAAGCAAAATATTGCAAAAAAAAAATAATTACAACCTACAAAATTTCAACTAAATTTTTCAATTGTTTTGCTTCTCTTGATTTTTCCTCTTTTTTAAATTTGTATTTAATATTTTTCTTTAACATAAATTTGGGTGTACTAGTATTTGGACCGTTATCGTAAGTTATTTTGCTAAATAAGCTCCAGATTTGGCTTTAGTACTGACTATTCTAATGTATCTAAATAAACATAACTAAATATAAATAAATTAATATTTGAGTCACCAAACATTTAGAAATCGAAAGAATACGATTAAATTCAAGCTAAATATTGCAAAAAAAATTACAACCTACAATATTTCAACAAGATGTAATATTGATTAGCTTCCTATTAAAAATATAAATTTAAAAAGGTAGATTTGTGAGAGGTGTACTTATATATGCTGAGCACTGTAAAGCCACTTGTCAATCCACGATTCAGCAAACATCTGAAAAACGAATCACTTCTGCACCAACATCCAAGCATGCTAGACCTGAACAGTGCAGTGGCTTAATTTAAATGCAAAGAAAAGAAAGATCTCCAAAGATGCCTTTCAAGTTGTAAAGAAATCTGTTATTGGAACTAATGAAGACAGCAGAAGTCAATGATTTTTAGCCTGACATGTTTACTGTTCCTAAATATATTAAATGTTGTTTCTTTAAATAAATATATTGTGTAAATAAATGTTGTTTTTTTTAAAGAACATATTTTAGATGAATAATCAAAATACAGTAAAACCGTAATATTTTTATCCAAGGTTATCATACCGTCAGAATCTTATACCAGCTCATGCCTATATTTTATTTATCTGCGATAAATATTGTGATACAGTTTCACAGGATGGTTTGTCTAGCTCTATTTCACAGTTTTCTGGGGAGTCTAACAGTATTGAAGTAAGGAAATTAAATAATCACAATGAAAATGATGCTTTTCTTACTTTTCTTGGTCTTGTTTCTGGTCCAAATTTTTAGATCAAGTAAAAAATATTGTTCTGTTTTAACCTTCAAAAAAATAAATCAAAATCAAGAGTTTTTCCTTAAAACAAGCTAAATGATCTGCTAATGAGGAAAGTAAAATAACCTTGTTTACACAGACTACAAACAGGACGATTATTTAAGAAAAACTTTACATAAATTGCACAAATTCTGTATAAATAATTCATAAATCATAAATTTTGTGCACAAACTCTTTTGAAATGCTCAGTTACAGGCCTTAAAAACACATGCATATGCTAAACTTTCACTCTATTATGGTTTAACTTGTAGCAGTGACACTATAAATGTGTTCTTGTAGCTCCTGGTCATTTATAATTCAGGCTCAACATTGCACGTCTTGCGATGTGACTATTGCGGATGCGCACATTGCGATGCTGAAACGATATATTGTGCAGCCTTACTGGTAAAGCTACGAATTCTATATCTTCCCCTGACAAAGACAAAGTGCAACCAGCAAAGTTCAGTCTGGGAGACAAGAAGAGGGAGCATGTAGGACTCGCTAGTGTTGTGTTTAGCAGAGTGGACCCACTCCTGCCTTCCTGTCCTCCAGCCTGATGCCTATCTAAGTCTGACCACAGACAGTTAGCGTCTGGTTTGCTAAGCCTGAAAGATATTCCAAAAATTTTGTGATTGCTTTTTTGCACCCATTAACCATAGATGTCTTTTTAAGGTTTGAAAGCATGCACTGATGGGAAGGAGCAAAATTCAGATGCTCAAATGACGCCAGCATGCCAGCTAGAGGTGTGCAATTGTTTTTTGTCAATGGTAAATGATTTTCAGTTTATAAAAAAATTGTCTTGAGGGTCCATGTATATACAGTGATCAGCATATATAGGTACACCCCTCACAAATCTACCTTTTAAATTCATACTTTTAATAGGAAGCTATACAATATTACATTTTGTTGAAATATTGTAGGTTGTAATTTTTTTTGCAATATTTAGCTTGAATTTTATCGTATTCTTTCGATTTCTTAATGTTTGGTGACTAAAATATTAATTTATTAAATTAATAAATCTGTTTTGTTTAAATGCACCAAAATACATTGCCTATATTCACTGAGAAATGGATACAAATATTCATTTTCAAAATGGGCTGTACTCAATTATGCTGAGCACTATATAATTAAAGAGATTTCTTTTGAACACCACATTTTTGACACAAAAATGGTTACAAATAAAGGCAGGTTTCACCAAGAAAAATTAAGGACTTTTTAAGATCATCAAGAATGATATTTCAGACTTATAGGGCTAAATACTAAGGATTTTCAATGGCCCGGCAAAAAAATAATTGTTACTTGCCCAATAAAGAACTAATTCTAATTAATTATTTCTTAGTCACATATTTTAAATAATGTGTCAAAACAAGCAGTCCCTAATTGTGTGCATACTATTTTTTTCAACATAATTCAATTCAATTCAATTCACCTTTATTTGTATAGCGCTTATACAATGTAGATTGTGTCAAAGCAGCTTCACATAAAAGGTCATAGTAAATAGGAACAGTGTAGTTCAGTTTGTCGTGTTCAAGTTCAGTTCAGTTTAAACTTGAACTCTTTAAAAAGCGTAATAAACTAAATGTATGCATAGTTATAACATTAGTTATAAATAGAGATTTGCTGAAAGTTTTGTATTGTTGGTAATTGGATGTGTGCTGGATAGATTGGGTAGCTTTACATTAATGAAGAAAAATCAAGACCCGTTTAAAATGATTTAAGACAAAGACGACAATAATTTAGTGCATTTAGGCCTAAAATTTGGCTTTTGAAATGTAGTACTTTAAGATCCCGCGGACACCTTGAAAACGTTTATCTCTGAGTGACACACAATGTTTAATACATTTTTCAGATACGTTTTTCAAAAAACCATTGTGTCAATGATTTAATGATCCATTCATAAAGGCAGTTGTACAGTATGAACTACATTAAAGTAATAAAACCTAAAAAGGTCAAAGTGAAAATGACATTATTTACTCACCCTCCTGTCTTTCTAAACTTATGTTACAGCAAAATAAACCACACAGATTTGGTTAACACTGACTTGACCACTATGACCACTATAAAAAAAAACTGAAATGTTTATTTATTAATTCATTTCACACAAGAAAGTGAGTTTAACATGATAAAAGGCTGAGGAATTTAAGAGAAATGTTTTTCTTTTCTTTTTGGGTGAATTTCATTCTGTTCAAAGCAACAAAACACACACACACACACACACACACACACACACAGTGATGCAACCCTTTAATAGCCAGTCAGAACACTTGATGTTTAATATGCAAAATTAGAAACCAAACATGATCAAAGTCCAGCTTCTAAAAGTATCAGTATTAAATCATTGTTGCTCTATTTTTGTCAAGCCTAGTTGTGTACTGTAAATTTGTAAATTCCCTGAAAAGAGACAGAAATCACATACAAATCAATTATCAAAACCCTACTAGAAAATCTCAGCGGCATCACCTGAAGTATCAGTATACATCTACACTGATCTTTGATCATCAAGTGCACAGTCTGGACATTTGAGAGGCCTGAACTCTAGTCTGGCCAAATCACAGTAACAGTGCCACTCTGACCGGCCTCAGTTCTCCCCACAACATGAAACCACATTCACCTGAACCCTACTAATCTGCAACAGAATGGCGCTCCTACACTGAGGTGCATCCTTGCCTGACGTGACGCCTTTTGTCTCCTCCTGTGTTGTGACAACACTTACATTTGTAAATTGCCCTCCTTGTAGAGGATAAACATCTGATAGCCACAAGAGAAGGGGGTTGGGGATCGTAACAAGCCTCTGGGACTTCCTCTAAACAAATGGAGAGATCTTTAGAAGGCTACTGTTTGTGTTTGCCAAAGACACGGCCAGGATACATGAGGCTCCTGTCAATGGCCTCCGGGCGCTATTCAACAATGCTAAAGTTGGCCAACAAGGTGCTTCTGAGGGGAGGAAAATCACAAATTGTTGCAGAGGGTTGAAGTAGCTGCATTATTGTATCAGAAACAAGTAATGTGATCTGCATTACACCACGCAACTGAACCTGGGCTGTGAACCAAACGCATAATATTGCTGTGCACTGACGCTGTGCAGGCATCACTCAATGTGTGAACAATGTGGTCAGGAGCACTCTGTCAAAGCTGCTCATTGGATTGGCAATTACTTTAAAAAAAAAAAGAGAGAGAAAAGAAGAATGGCGGGGAGGAAAAACAGCAGATTAATCATGCTGTTAGCGATGAAGATGAAGACGTTGATTAATGCAGTTTGGCTTTTTAAACAAACAACTCCTGAGTGTGCGGTGTGCTCGGCATTACCCTTTAATTTACAGAGGGTTGACTGGATAAGTTTTGTTTTTGCAGCTTCGCTCAAGTTCTCTGCCCTCGTGTTATTTACCCCCTTCTCTGGGGGTTTTCCTCCCCTTTTCCAACACCATATGGAGCAGACCTCGCTCAAACAATCCGCTAAAAACAACAGGCCTGCACTCAACCGTTCCCCTCCGTCCTTAACACCATGCGAGAATAAATTGCTCCCTTATTGTGCATTCTGCCAGCGGTCCAGGATCATTTTTGTGTTCTCCATCTAATTAGATTAGTGCGGTGCCGGTTCGGGGTTACTGCAAGAAGGTGCCACACGAGTGGAGGAATATGGGGCTAATTGGCAGGCGGATACGGCCCAGTCCTCACCATTCACCAGCAGGTTCTCGCCTCGGTCCGCTCTCATTACCGCCGTTTTGCAAGTCCCTCAAAAGTCTGTAATAACTCAGCTTACCGTATTCTTGCAGGCTGAGACTGGAATCAAACTAGCAAGTCTCATTAGGCACACTCACGACCGACACCTCTCAGTTCGTAAAGGCTCTGCTGTTTATCTAGCAAGCCTGAAACGCATATAGATGTGGAATTTCCATTGCAGTGGCAACCGGTTCACAGTCGCATGCTAATTCCACGACTGAAAAAAAAAGTTGATTTCCTACAATGTATTTTAACCTTTTTCTTAGTGGCATTATACTGCTTAAAAGTAATAAACTGAAGGTTGAGCGCTATATGGCTGATTAAAGTCTAGTTTTCTATACGCGCTGCAAAAGCGAGAAACGGTGGAGGCGAATAATCAGACTTTTAAATGAACATTATGAAAACATTTGGCCGTCTGCCTCCGTCGGCACACTGGCACGCCATACATCACGCAGGCACCTACTGGAGAACTATGCAGACCACTCAAATTTCCCCACCATAACTCAACCAAATTATACAAAGCAAGGTACAAGTAATAAGCATAAGCTTTAACTCACGGCATAAATCCATGTTTATATCCAAAAACGGGCATGTGCGTCAAAGAGATTCTCTAGCACATAACAACTGAACCTATAAGGACATGTGGATGACTAAAGTCTATACTGTAGCTTATATGCAATTAAAAGAGATCAGGAAGTCATCGTTTTGAAAATATATATGCTACTTAAGTGCAAACACACCACAACTTGCTTAATGTGTAATATCAGTAAATCACAGTGAAGAATCATCGACTGTACGCAGCCATGAATTAGCATTTATGGCCTTTGGTCTGGTCCGTACGCATGGATTCAAAGCTAATTAAAAATATGTTTTCTAAAGGAGGGTGGATAGAGGAATATGGGGTCTTTTTAGACTGCAACAGTGCTGTAGAAACTAGAAACTAATTTAACACAACATTTTCGTGGTAAATATAAACTTAATCTTACTAATCATCTAGATTAATTTATGATTCATATTAATTAAACATCAAATATTTTCAAACTCAACAGAATATTCCTAAAAAACGCTAAATACAATTCTCGAAATCACACTAAAGATTTAGAAAAAAAAAAAGTAAAAGAACAACTGCATTACAGCCCAGCAAACCCCTTCAGGGGCCCCTGCACCCCATATTAGCGTTTAGGGATCTCAGGTGACCCTTGACCTAGAAGCCGGTCTTGGAGTTCTGGGTGAAGAATCCATGGAGTTAATCTTGCCATTCAGCTTCACCCCCACATCTAAGCAATACAACACAAACCAAAACCATCTAGCACCACCCCAGTGCGGTGTGTGTTTGCACACAAGCAGGTTTTCCCCCTGAAATCCAGACTGGAGAAGATGGCATATGTTTAACATTACGCAAATCTGCTGAAGCGGCAGGGCACACGAGAGAAATCTCCACTGTGGCAGCATTCACAAAGACAGGATCCCCTAATCACTGGCCGTTACAGGTCGTTTATTATACATTTCGGCACAGTCCGCTATGACACACTCTCAGATTACCTCATTTAAGAAGGACTACTGCTCGCAACCCAGACCGCAAAGAATCCGGCCGCTTTTAGAAGTTTCGATTATTGCATTTCTGCGTTCATTAGCTCGAAACCAAAAATCAAAGCAAGAAGTTAGTTTAAAATTAAAAATATCAACTGCGGAGGAGTGTTAAGGGTATTTCCTAACAATGCAATTACGACAATTTATGATGTATCTGAATAAATGAACAACTTTGAAACACAAAACTCAAAAAATTATCAAAAATAAGCTTCAGATTAGAGAACGCATTCACTTATTACAGTTTTCCATATAAATAAAAACCTAATTTATTTGACAGCAAGCAAGGTGGTAGTTGACCAAGTATAGGGTATGGTTAAAAAAAAAAACGTGGTCTTGCAAATCAAGGCTATAATATTTGCTTTATAAGTACTAATAAAGTGCATCATAACAACTTTGAAACCCAAAACTCAAAAGCAAACTTCAGATTAGAGAACACATTCACTTAAAACAATTTTCCCTATAAATAAAAACCTAATTGACAGCAAGTAAGGTGGTAGTTGGCCAAGTATAGGGTATGATTAAAAAAATAATAATAAATCAAGAATGTGGTCTTGCAAATTAAGACAATAATAATTGCTTTATAAGTACTAATAAAGTGCATCATAACATGATCATAACAACTTTGAAACGCAAAATCCAACTAACTTAAAACATCTCAAAAATTGACCTCAGATTAGAGATTCACTTAAAAACAGTTTTTCCTAAATAAAATCCTTATTTGCTTGACAGCAAGCAAGGTGGTAGCTGACCAAGTATAGGGTATGGTACAAAAAAAGAATGTGGTCTTACAAATTAAGGCAATAATATTTGCTTCATAAGTACTAATAAAGAGCATCATAATATGAACATCATAACTTTGAAACACAAAAACCAACTAACTCAAAAGCATCTCAAAATAAGCTTCAGATTAGAGAACGCATTCACTTATAACAGTTTTCCCTATAAATAAAAGCCTAATTTACTTGACAGCAAGTTGACCAAGTATAGCGCATGGTTCAAAAATCAAGAATGTGGTCTTGCAAATTAAGACAATAATAATTGCTGTATAACTAGTCCTAAAGAGGATCATAACATGAACATCATGTCAACTTTGAAACACAAAAACCAACTAACTCAAAAGCATCTCAAAAATAAGCTTCAGATTAGAGAACGCATTCACTTATAACAGTTTTCCCTAAATAAAAACTTCAGAAAAGTTAATTAGGTTTTAAAAGTTGACCAAGTACAGCGTATGGTTCAAAAATTCTATTCAATTCACCTGTATTTCTATAGCGCTTTTACAATGTAGATTGTATCAAAGCAGCTTCACATAGAAAATCATAGTAAATTAAAACAGTGTAGTTCAGTTATCAGTCTTTAAGTCCAGTTCAGCTCAGTTCAGTGTGGTTTAATATTCACTACTGAGAGTCCAAACACTGAAGAGCATGAATGTAAAATCAAGATTGTGTTCTTGCATATTAAGGCATTAATATTTGCTTTATAAGTCCTAATAAACAGCCAGCTTCGTAGCAACATACATGCTTCCAAGCAATAGTGAATAATATGCAACCTAATCTAAAAAGCTAGCATTTTTGGTCACATTAACAAGAATTAAACACAAAATCAAGCAGTTGCGAAATCAAGCTGTGCGCATTTTTATAAGCAATGCAGAAAAATCTCCTGAGAGAAGTCTGTCAAATCCAGCGATCCACAAACACAGTGGCAGAGAGGAACACCAGACCACAGTATCACCTGGTCCACAAATGTAGAGCTCAAAGAAACCCCCACAGACTCAAAAATACTGCTTGTGTGGCCTATCTTATTACCCTAGAGAAAACCCGCGGATAGTCCAAAAAAGTCAGAGGAAAGTAAGTCAGTAAATTCTACTGTTCCACGTAATAAACGCCAAAGCAGGGGATGATGGCCTTACTGAAGATCAAAGCGGTCTAACAGCTTGAGCTATCTAGTGGTCTAGATTACTGCCCTGAACTACAGGAAGACTGGGTTAAAAGTTACCATAAATAAAGCTACAACAACCTCAGACACACAGACAAAATAAAAAACGCTGATTTCGATAATCTAACATATTAGTTTAGTAGATGTGCAACACGACTTGCATCAAAAACCACAACGCCACAAGAAATCCCTGCGTTTTCTTCACAAATCGCACATATATACATACCTCTGTTAAGCATTGGGTTATAGCATTATCTCACTCAAATCCAACAGGGAGGCGGTTATCAAAGCTGGCAGAGTATCCAAAGACCCTTCCCTGAGGAGCCCTCCGAGGTATCCTTTATTCCACATCCATTCTGGCCTGGGAATCATTCCATTTCTTTCTCCACAAAAGTTTACTCGCTCTACGTGCGTCGCTTGTGAAATGCGCCGTCCTGTACTTCCTTTTCTTAGAAGATCTCACAGGTGCAGATGATCCTGTACGCGATGGGTGACCACACCACAACAATCTTCTCGATCACTGCAACGAAGCAAAAGCAAACACACACGTTTAGTGATCAAGACGTGTTTTGTGTACTTCAATATAAGGAGGGGAGTCTAAAATGTCAGCACGTACTCGCAAATTAAAAACTTTAAATTGAACAATAAAAAAAGCTGTTGGAAGAAGCTCAAAAGGCGTAACAGAAACCCGCAATAGACACACAAAAAGAGCAGAGAGAAATCCTGTGTCATGTACTCAGGCAGTCTGACAGCGGCTTTCATGAATGGGAGCTCTGACAGTACGGGCCCTCTGGCCGACCAAATTGGAAACAGGAAAACAAACATTCTCAAGGAAAACTCCCCCCCACCACCACCACCACCAGCGTAAGCCCTCCTCCCCCCACAAACCTTTTCTTCGACTCATTCTGTCCAACCTGCGTCAGGTTAGCAATAGTCAACCGCACCAGCCTCCAGACCACACAGATGGAGAACGTTCAGCCACCATGAGATGAAGAGAGGAAAAAAAACAGACGAAAAAAGCAACCTGTTTGCGAGGTAAAAGAACACACACCACGATAGAAAGGAAAAGAGAGAAAGAAAAAGACGGCTAAACTGACTCATCGGCGTTCCAGAGGGGCCGGAGGACAGGAGGATCGGCAGACAAACTAAACTCCGAACGGGGTGGAGAGGAAGTGGGCACTGCTGGAGGATCTGAGCTCAAACTCTCTCAAAGTTCTCTCCAAAAATCTGATCTGAAAGTTTTCTGATATGAAGCCGAGCACCGAAAAGACGACGCTAGGCTAACAAGTTTTGTATTTCAAATAAATACTTGTTGATGCTCTAACTTTAGCAAAGCCAGTTCATATGAAACACTAACCTAACGGGAAGCTCTGAAATACCACACCAATAAAAGGTCTACCATTTAAACAACAGAAAGTTTTTAAATTCCTCAAAAAGCGTCGTCAATGAGTAAGAATGAAGATTTAGGGGAACTTTGATTTCTTTTCTCCGCTCGCAGTGCAGCCTACTACTGGGAATACGACAGTTTTCAGTCAGCAAACTTTACCAGATGTACGCTAACCACTAAAATATTACACACCACATAATTAGCCTAACAAGTGATGTCAAACAGATCTGACAGAGTCAAAGACCCAAACCGTCTCTTATCTGGGAGAGTTTTTAAACGCTCTTCAGCTGTGACTTATAAAAAATGAGCCCTTTAAATAAAAAATACTAAGAAATATACATTGAAGCTAAAGCTTTCTTTACAGGATAAAGGAGGTTGCTTCGACTGCTAAACATGGGCCGGTATAAGATTCTGACGGTATGACAACCTTGGATAAAAATATCACAGTATTGTGATTACTGCTTTAAAATATATTCTTTTTACATGTCTGGGTAAAAACAAAAACTTTTTTCCCCCTTTTAAAACAATATATTTTATTTTTTGAAAGATTTATAATATTTTGGAGCAGTAAACATGTCAGGCTAAATAATTCAAATAAATCATTGACTTCTGCTGTCTTCATTAGTTTGAGAAACACTGATTTCTTTACAATTTAAAACAGCATCTTTGCATAATTTTTTTTTCTGCATGGAGATACCGTTGTCCTAAAAAAAATGTAAATAAAAATCTTACACATAACTTAAGAACGGTATAGGAGAAAATTTTGCCGGCTTTAAAACCTTTACTGTTCCAAACTGTGGTATACCTTATAAACGGTTATCATCCTATGCCTATCAACTGAACAGGTCAAAGGTCTGCTCGTTTCATTCTCACACAGGGTGTGAGAAAAAAAAAAAGGTAAAGAGAGCAAGATTTCTTCTAACAAAAGAAACACATAAACTCAAAGCTCTTAATTTAGATTAGCTCAATGTTAGTTTCATAAACCGCCCCAAGTGACTTCACTCACACACACAAAAATACACTTTCCTAGTTAAGCAATTTATCATCAAAACTACTCATATTACATGAAAGTTTAGCAAAAAAACAAAAACTTGACTATATATCTGGTATAACTCACCATAGCACGTCTATAGCACACATCCAGAGCCATTTAGTGACTTCAAAACACAGCTAAAAACAGGATGAAAAGCATATGACGAGACAAGGGACGACCTCTGTGAACCGCAGCTCTTTTATTCTAGAAAATCCGGAGGGAAAAAGACTCGCTATTCATATGCAGGCTAAATCAAATATATGTTATAAAAGCTTTTAAGGGGACCAATTATTAAGAGCTGTCTCTGTGTAAACCTTGGCATTTCATCCGGCGGCTACAAAGACAATTCTAAAGTTTCACGTCTCCCGTGTTTGGAGATTTCTAACCACAAAAACACTAAACAAAGAGGAATTTCTATAAAGTCACTGATGCGTCATTTCAAAACACGAGCAGTGATGGAAGTTTGCAGACTTGTCTCTTGTATATGGAGAGTGGAAAATAATAATATGCAGTTCCCAAAAATGACAATTAAAAATATATATATTTTTAATGAATTAAAGTTTAACGATGACAAAAAAACACTTTCAAACTATCAATAAAAAGTTCAATTGCAAAGAGCAAAAGTTATTTATAAGTTTGTTTGTGTTGCAACAAATTAGTAAAAGAGGACAAAAATAGTCATCTGGTTTGAGTACATTTTCTAACAAGCAAGAAAAGTTAATGTTTTGAAGTCTAGTTACAATGTGTTCTTTGCAAGCAAACACCTGGATTTAATATCTTAATGCGATCCATTCTCTATCTCTGTCTTTAAAAAAAATAAAAGAAAGAAAGAAAATTGTCCCCTGCAATTTATTTCCTCCATTCAGCAGCACCAACTCCACATGAATCTGCTGCGGGGACACTAGTAGCAAATCTCTGTGCGGCAAGAAGTTAGCCCAAAAAGAAGTTGTGCAAACTCAGAAGCCACCAAGAACAAATGGAAGACCCCCACTGCTGCTTTCTCCCTCCACCAAGGCCCAAATTCATTTGTCAGCCGTAAAGTTCCTGACTATACAGCGCTGATCTATTGCCTCTCTCCAAAGAGCTCACAGATGTGGAGTCATTTACATTTCAAATACACCTCAAGCTTTTCAATCACTTCAAACGCGCCTTATCAGACAACTCATGTGGATCTTATTCTTCTGTGCGGACCGAGAAGCCAATGTAGAACGGATCGCAAAATAAAATTAATTTTGAATGAATGTTTTCGATGCACAAGAAATTAAATAATATTCCGAGCATATGGAGATTTCATCTGATCTAAGCACACAAGCAAAATCACAATAATTGAAGTGAGCATGGGATAATAAAAAATAAAAGTCAGCAAGTGGAAAACTGTAGACGCGTGATGATGACAGAGCTGAGGTTCCCTGTTGACTGTATGTGAAACTATGTTTACAGTTGTGAGTTTCTCTATATGATGACCTGCATTTGCCTGCACGGGCTTTGTCATTAAGAAACTTTTACCGACAAACTATTTCAGTAAGAAAAAAGAACATATCATTTCCAGACTGCCCGAGTGTGGCAACTTTCAGGGTTTACAGGAAACATCGCAAACTCATCTACTGGAACCAACATGGGATTTTGTATCTTCAACAATCAGATACAGGTTACGCTCAAGTGAAGTGTGGGTGATTTTATCAGCTTTGAGATAAATACTTGTTTCCACCCACTTGAAGTTACTAATGACATCTAATGTGAAAGTGACTGTAAAACCAAATTAACTGGAAACATAACCACAGTTGCAGAACTGAGGAGTCAAAATACAAGCAGTTACTTACGACACAAAATGAATATCTACAAAACACATATTGAATATGTTCCTACTGTCTGATTGACTTTCTTTTGATAACATAAGAAAAGATAAGGGGAAGACGACGGATGTACATGCCAACAGAAAAATGTACACAATCCACACACACACAAGCCGTCATATTAGCGGATTTAAACAGACTTATTGAAATTCCTTTAGTCGAAAAGTTTTGTTTTAGAGAAAGAGAGAGAGTGATAAGCTCCATCACGCCACTATAGTCACGCCACAAGAAACTTTGTGAACTACAGCCCCCCAAAAACACACCTAAGTGCGAAAGTTGTCCACACAGACGCTAAAACAAATACAGAAAACTTTTCCCACGAGTTACAGGTTAACAAAGAAGCGTCCAAATGAGAAAATACCCACATAGTCAGTTACCGCTATTCACAAAGTTTTCCCCAGAAACGTGCCGCGCGTCTCCATCGCCTCGAAGAACAGATCTCTCCACAACAAAAACCTCAAAATGTCGATTAAAAAGCCTGTTGAGATCCGCGGAGTGTCATGTAAACAACTGCGAGCTTCTTTGTGTGTGGAAAATGAAGTGTAACGTTCAGCGCGTTGCCATGCCTACGCGTTTTCTTATCGTACATCAGTTACGGAAAGTTTTCGAAGTTTGTGTGGAAAGCGCCATTCAGCTCGAAGCATCATTTACGCAAAAACAGTAGCCTACACGCTAAATGAAACTTTGTATAACTTGAGTTGTGAAGCCATTAGCTACTTTAGCGCGCCGGTTTACACATAAACAATGCGCCTCGGTCGCGGCTTGCATTATTACTACATTCTGGATAATATCTTGCGCAAAACGCGTTGCAACACCGCGTGAAATGGCTGAAAAGAAATGGGAAGGAGAGCAAAACACCTCTAAGATAAACTACTGGGAGCTACGGTTTAAATTGGCGACAATTTCGCGAATGGCACGCCGAAATCCGCTCTTATTTTTGTGCAATTGCAAAGTAGTAGCACTCAACTGATTCATCAGCAGCAAATCCCTTCGCCCTTCTCTCAACATTACATAACATTCACCCCTAAAAGACATCAGGAACTACAGGCTAAAACGCACATCGTTCTTCTGCCGTGATCGCAATGCTCATTGATTCGCTTTCTCCTTACCTGTTGATTAAATTGCAATAGTCTTTGCAGTCTGAAAGATGGTGGAGCTTTGGCGTGAGCCATGAAGCGTCTTTGTGTTGTTTGTTTGTTGATCTCGGGCAATGATTTCTTTTTTATGGGGATGTAAGATTGCGAATTGCTCCTGTACACGTGAAATCTTGGGAGACTGTGTTTGATAGTAAAAAACGCCTGAGTCTGGGGTGGAAAAAAGGAGGCTGGTTTTTGCAGTGATCTCAGTTCTTTATCAGAAATGTTATCGCTTGTCAGGACCTCAGACTCCAAGCATTACGTCAGTTTCAAGACACCAACACTATTAATATCAAGAAGCCCTTGCGGAGGAAAGCGCCACCCTAGAGCGCGCACTCTTAAAGGGACAGTGACCGCTAAAAGAGCTCCAGCTCCAGCCGCTCTGCAGCTTCGCCATAGAAACTCACAGCTTTGCTTCTCAGCTGGTGGCTTCGCACTTCTGTTCTGAAAAAAAGAGAAAAAAAACACGTTTCCGCCGGTGAATGAAAAGGTAATTAGTTTTTCGCACAAGTCTGACAATGCATCTCACAATACGGAGAAAACAATCAAAGAGAATGCATAAAAGTGGATTTTTTTTCATGCAATTACTAGTTTATGTCTCAAAAGTGTATCTCTCACAATTTTAAAGAAAAAAAAAATTTAGAGCAAGCTTAAACTTGGAAAAAGCATGCAATTCTGATTTATTTTCCTGCAATTACTAGTTTGTCTTGCAAGTTTCTCACAATTTTAAAGGGAAAAATGTTTAGCGCAATCTTAAACTTGGAAAAAGCAAGCAATTCTGATTTATTTTCATATAGCTACTAGTTTGTCTTGCTGTTTTAACTTGTTTTCTCGCACTTTAGAGCAAAAATATTTAGATAAAGCTTAAACTTGAAATTATGTGCAATAAAGTCAAAATGAATACAGAGAAAACAGAAAAAAATCCAATTCTGATTTATTTTCTTGCAATTACTAGTTTGTGTATCACAGCTTTGACTTGTTTTCTCACTAGTTTATATCTCACAATCTGAAAGGAATAAAAAATATTTAGTGGAAGCTTAAACTTGAAATTGAGTTCAAAATAAAGTCAAAATTACGATCAAACACTTATGTCAGTTTCTAAATTGCAAGATATAAACTCTAAATTGCAAAAACATGAGGGAATGATGAGTTTATATCTCACAATTCTGAATTTGGTAACACTTTAGTTTAAGTACTAATTCCCACTATTAACTGGCTTATTACATGCTTATTATTAAGATAATGGCTATAAATAGCACTTATATCATCTTATTCTACATTCCTATACCTAAATACATATTAAGCAGCAATTTAGTACTTCATTTAAAGTCTTTTTTTAAAGCAAGAATTGTACCTTAACTTAAAGCGTGACCCTGAATTTATATAGTATTATTCTTACTTTATTTCTTTTAATTTTCTTCAGAATTGTAAGGTATAAATTGTAAGAAAACTATTAAGAATTTTGAGTTTATGTGTCATAATTCAGTTTTTTTTTAAATCACAACTTTATTTCTCAAAATGTAGAGTTTATATTAACAATTCTGACTAAAAACACATTTTATTCTCCTACGTCTTTATTTAACAGCAAGATATTAAATGAGAAAATGTCATAACTCAAATGTTTAACAAAACAATTATTAAAACAAATATTCAAATGTTTAAATACAAAAATACAGTATTTTGTATGAAAATCAGATGTCTTATTGTGGCCACTACAGATTTTAGAAAAGATTTATGTTATGAAAATCAATAATAAACTGATAATCAATACTTTAAATTATATGTAAAATATCCATCCATCTATCTACAGTATCTATATCTACAGTATCTATCTATCTATCTATCTATCTATCTATCTATCTATCTATCTATCTATCTATCTATCTATCTATCTATCTATCTATCTATCTATCTATCTATCTATCTATCAAACTATTAATACAAAAAATAAGCTTATCAATATATAAAGGTAGGATCTGCACAGCATTATATATTTATATTAAGCGCTAAATAAAATAGTTTGTACAGTTCTTTTCTGAAACAGAGTGACAAACATTTTCAGGAACGGCATGGGCTTAAATTAGGCGTCGCAGCTGAATTTTGCGAGTGAGTTTGGGGTGACATGATGTAGTGTCTCAAAGGGGTTATTATTAGGGGTTTTTTTCTGTCAGTCTAACTGCTGTCAATCTTTCCCGGGTTATTAAATAAAAAACCATGTGTATGAAACAACCCTCTGGCAAACATTTGGGAGGAGAACGCAATAATTACAAATAAATGAAAACCAGAATATTTTTGACAGATATTGTGCATGTTAATAAATATATTAATACATTTCAGTTTGATTTTCAGGGACATATTTGTTTATTCAAAGCTTGCTCGGTAAAGTAGAACTGAAACTAAATAAGTGAAATGAAACGCTGTCATTATAAGAGCATTTACTGACAGGTGGTGATTTCAGTGTGGAATAATTAGCAGAACACACAGCAGTACATGTTGTTGAGGGCAGATGACATCAAACACTTTCGGGAAGTTTGGGGTGTTCTGCGGTGTGACATAATGCACTCGGTCTATACATTCAATGACTTTTGTAGAATTATTCTCCATGTAGCATTTATGATCTTATTTTGAAAGGATGAATAGCAGGGGACAAAAAAAAAAGCATTACGTTTTTGGTATTACAACTTACACTGAAGCAACTGAATTAATTCCAAGTACTGTAATTAGTACCGTGCAAAGATTCACTGTGAATGTTTTGACATAATATGTGTGTGTGCATTGTGTATATTTATTATATAAACGTATGCATGAATATATCTGAGAAAATCTTTATCTATATTTTAATAAAATATAATATACAAATTATAAATTAAGTTAAATATCTAAGTAACCATCTAAGTATCACATATAGGTGATAAATATATATAACACACACTCATGTCTTATATCAAAACAAACTTATTTTTGGATGCGATTAATCCTGATTAATCTTTGCCCAGGACAATAATAAAATACAAAAAACACTTCATGCCTAAATTGGTTCATTCATTCATTCATTCATTCATTCATTCATTCATTCATTCATTCATTCATTGGCTTAGTCCCTTTATTCATCAGGGGTCCCCACAGTGGAATTAACCGCCAACTTATCCAGCATTTGTTTTACATAGCGGAGGCCCTTCCAGCTGCAACCGTGTACTGGGAAACTTTCAAACACACTCATTCACAGTCATACACGATGGCCAATTTAGTTTATCCAATTCACCTACAGTGCATGTGTTTAGACTGTGGGGGAAACCGGAGCACCTGGAAGAAACCTACACCAACACAGGGAGAACATGCAAACTCCACACAGAAACGCCAACTGACCCAGCCAACTTTTCTAGTTATCTCAAGTTTGAATAACAAAAAAGTATCCTTTGATTAACTTCTTATAATGAATTTAGGTAACATAAAAACATTTGTTGTAGAGACTTTTATTAGCGTTGAATTCATTATTTACCACTATGCAGTATTTAATACAGTATTCATTACATTACAGTATTATTTTTCGCAGTATTTATTATGCTTTCTGTGTACATGAAATCACTTTTGTAAATGTAATTGATGCAGACACTGAAATGGGAGTTTTAGCATTTTAAACGGTCTGTTCTCATCCGTGACAAACCATAAACCGTAAGTCCAACGCTCTATAATTACTAGTCCTGTCCACATTAACAAGTTCAAGATGAACAAACCACTTGTTGTCAACACACACACACACACGCACACACACACACACACACACACACACACACACACACACACACACACACACACACACACACACTGAAGTAAATACAAAAATACAAAATACACTCTGCAGTAATTTAATCAAGAGTTTTGATATGTAGTTCAGTTTATTTTGCACTAAAATGCATGAATCGCATATAGAAATTCATCCTTGCTGCCTTAAATTTTTTTTGTTGAACTTACATAGAATCAAACTGACTAAAAATATTAAATTAAACTTTGTATAACTTTAAAAAAAATTGAGCTGAAGCCTGATTAGCTTATTTTAAATAAAAACTAAAAATAATTAAAATATATAAATTTAGTTACGAGGCGTCACGGTGGCGCAACGGGTAGCACGATCGGCTCACAGCAAGAAGATCACTGGTTCGTGTGGGTTTCCTCTGGGTGCTCCGGTTTCCCCTATACAGTCCAAACACATGCACTATAGGTGAATTGACTAAACTAAATTGACCGCAGTGTATGTGTGTGATTGTGTGTGTATGGGTGTTTCCCAGTGTTGGGTTGCAGCTGGAAGGGCATCCGTTGCATAAAACATCTGCTGTGGCAACCCGATTAATAAAGCCAAAAAGGAAAATGAATGGATGAATGAAATTAAGTTACTTAGAAATTCAGGAGTAAACAGTAAAAACATTCTTGCTGCCTTAAATCCTTTAGTTATTCTTTGTAACTTAAAAAAATGAGCTGAAACCTGACTAAATTATTAAAATAAAGCAACATAAAATATTTGATCATAATTTTTTTTACAGAGTACGCTTTCTAAGCTATACAAATGATTGCTGTTTAGCAAAATTTAGGATAATTGATCAAAATGTAGTTTCCTTGTTATTTTGGTAGCACTGTACAATAAGGTTCTATTAGTTAATGATAATTAATGTATGTCCTAACATGAACAATACATTTAGTATCTATTCATCTTTGTTAATGTTAGTGAATGTAAATAAAGTTGTTTGTTAACTCACATGTGCATTAACTAATGTTAACAAGCATTAATTAGGATTTTAATAATGCATTAGTTAATGTTGAATGGTAAATAATAATTATTATTAGTTAATGATAGTACAGTGCATTAAACTACATGAACCTCATTGTAAAGTGTGATCGTTGCTTCTTTTATTTTCTTTCTTTACAGAAATGTGCCCACAGAGGTTAAATAACTGATGGTGTGGTGAAAAAAACAACATCATATTGTGTGTGTTCACATTTTTTTCCTTTTTTCTTTCCCTTTCAAGACATCCGTACAGCTGTCAGCAAGCACGCAAACACTGTTTCTCGCAGATTAGCATAGCGTTTCACAGAAAGAGCATAAGAAATCTTTGTATATCATGTGAAATCTTGTTGTTGTTGTTGTTTCTCTCACATGTAAAAATGTCCACAAATTAGCAGTTGTCTTTATTTTGTGATTATTATTTAAAAATTTACAGCTTAATTTATGCTTTTGAACCGCATTATATAGTCTTGATCTTTCTTCCAACAACTTTTAACCTTGAAAAGTTAGAAAAAGTGCCTTTTATGAACATTTTAATACACTATAAAACCCAATAAGTTAACTCAAACTACTTGAGGAAACCAATCACGGCAAACCATTCAAGTTTTGAAACAAAATGGTTTGAGTACTGTAAACTTTTGTTTTATATATACATATATATACATATATATATATATATATATATATATATATATATATATATATATATATATATATATATATATATATATACATATAAATATTGAGTTATATATTGAGTCATATACACATTTATTATTTGTGTTGATATGATCAAATATTTAGAGTAGCAGTAATTTAAACATTTTAAGATCAATTATAAAATTGGTATGAGTTTAGTTAATAGAACAAAACAAAGGCCAAACAACTATATAGCTTGCTTCTAGCATTAGAGTTAACACAACAAATATAATTCATTCATTCATAACTCAGAGTTCTTCTTAATATAATCAGTTTATTATGAGTTATTATAACTCTTTTTCAAGTCAAAGTAACTTTTTTTAAAATTATAAGTTAAACTAACTCATTTCATTTAGTGATTTTCACTGTTAGGTGTTACAATGTAGTTTGCAGAGCTATATTATTTGGGTTGGTGTTGTATATTATGCTACAAACACCTTGTAATAAGCTTCCAGTACATTTTCTGCTGTTTCACAGACTTATTTCTCTCTCTATATATATAAATTACACATTATATAATTTCAATCTCCTAAAATGTCAATAAAAGTCACTTTGTTAAACTGTAGAGTTGAATTTTCAACATCAGAAGTCGACAGAGCAGAGATCAACACCCCATAATGCAATTCACAACTGTAAATAAACAGAAAACACTTTACAATTGTTAATTAACAGATATTTCTTACAGCGTAGAAATGCCAAGATAATTGCATGTAGAGAAAAACTAAAATCCCCCTCAAAATGCATTAGAAAAGCATGCAGAACACAAGCATTCACCAAAATCATACATCATATCGCATGTTTCCATGAACTCATTTGGGGAGCCCCAAAGCGGCACACCACTAAACCCATTTCAGACTCTTTAAATACAAAAAAAAAAAGCAAAATCATATTTTGGGAGCTCCTCGGTCATCTCTCCGTCAGCGTGATCAAACTTTCTTAGATATGAAACCCGAGAAGCAAACTCAATGCTGTTTATTTCACATTGAGATATCATGCCATGAAGTGGACGTCAGTGAAATATTTTTAGTCCCGGTGCTTTCGTTCTGCTAGACATATTGCATGCTGCTGAAGTTGGCGCCAACACAGTGTTTCGGTGTAGCCTTTCCTCTGTCCATGTTAACAGCCAGACTCATCATGTGTCAGATTTAGAAAAGGCTGCTGTGTGTGTGTATGTGTGTGAGACACTGAACGCTTGCAGAGATACAATAAAACACACTGACGGCATGTGCTCAACAGTAGGCACATCTGTAAGCAATGCATACACACACACACACACACACTTGCGTATTTCATTTAAATCACTAATCGGAGAAAGGTTAGGGCATAACTTATTTTAGTGCTGGGATTTGGTTAGTGGTCTGAGGCTCTTTTTATTTTCCAGAGGACTGTATATTGTGTATAAAGGGATCGCGTATAAACTTTTAAGTGCATTTTGTTTATGTTTAGTATGTTACAGTACACTTAAAATGACTTTTTCTGCTTATTTAAACTACCTATTTAAAATGAATTGAAACAACACCATTTTTAAGTTGTTTTTTTTTTGGGACAACTTAATTATTTTATGTTGAATCCATTTAAATTTGTAAAAACGATTAAGTCAACTTAATCGATTGGTGTTGAGACAACATGAAAGAATTAAGTCAACTTATTAGTTTTTACAATTTTAAGTTGATTAATCATAAAACAATTAAGTTCCCCCTAAAAAGAAAACCTCAAGAATTGTGTTGTTCCAGCTCGTTTTAAATAAGTCATTTAAACAAGCAGCAAGAGTAAATTTTAACATACTAAAAATAAATAAAATGCACATTAATGTTTATACACGAGCCCTCCATGCACAATATACAGTCCTCTGGAAAAGAATGCTTCAGACCACTAACCAAAACCCAGCACTAAAATAAGATATCCCCTAACCTTTCTGTCCTGTTATGTACATTTATTTTTATAATATTTAGTAAACATTATATTTGCACAGACAAAAAAAAAACAACAACAACAAAAAAACAGGACACAATGTAAGGTTTTACAATTTTATTATTTTAATGTATCATCTTTGACACATTTGTGGTCAAAACACATAACCATAACTTAAAAATAATGACCACTTGAGTTCAAAACATCTTTTTAATAACACTGTGCATTTAAATTACTTTTGGGACAACTTAATTTTTTACGTTCAATCCACTTAAATTTGTAAAAACGATTAAGTCAACTTAATCGATTGGTGTTGGGACAACATGAAAGAATTAAGTCAATTTATTCGTTTTTACAATTTTAAGTAGATCAATCATAAAACAATTAAGTTCCCCCTAAAAAAAAAAACCTCAAGAATTGTGTTGTTCCGGCTCGTTTTAAATAAGTCATTTAAACAAGCAGCAAGAGTAATTTTTAACATACTAAAAATAAATAAAATGCACATTAATGTTTATACACGAGCCCTCCATGCACAATATACAGTCCTCTGGAAAAGAATGCTTCAGACCACTAACCAAAACCCAGCACTAAAATAAGATATCCCCTAACCTTTCTGTCCTGTTATGTACATTTATTTTCATAATATTTAGTAAACAATATATTTGCACAGACAAAAAAAAACAACAACAACAAAAAAAAACCAGGACACAATGTAATGTTTTACAATTTTTATTATTTTAATGTTTCATCTTTGACCCATTTGGGGTCAAAACACATAACCATAACTTAAAAATAATGACCACTTGAGTTCAAAACATCTTTTTAATAACACTGTGCATTTAAATTACTTTTGGGATAACTTAATTTTTTACGTTCAATCCACTTAAATTTGTAAAAACGATTAAGTTAACTTAATTTGTGTCGGGACAACATGAAGGAATTGTGTGGTACCCTGCATTTTTAACAGGTGTAACAAATGCAGGGTACCACACAATTCATTCATGTTGTCCCAACACAAATTGATTAAGTTAACACTTTTAACAAACCTATGTGGATTGAACATAAAAAATTAAGTTGTCCCAATGAAATCTCAAGAATAGTGTTGTTTGAGCTCATTTTGAATAAGTAGTTTGAAAAAGTTAAATTAAATATTTTGAGTGTACAGTGTACAACAATGTAATACTTAAACTCATTTACAAGTTTAAGTGGATTGAATGTAAAAGAATTAAGTTGTCCCAAAAGTAATGTAAGTGTGCAGTGTAATACCAAAATAAACTTATCAAAAAGATGTTTTGAACTCAAGTGGTCATTGTTTAGTTTTTTAAAAGTAAAGGTTATGTGTTATGTGCATAGATGTGTCAAAGTTTCAGCATCATAATAATGTAAAATAAGTGTAAAATATTACATTGTGTCCTTTTCTGCGCAAATATGTTTACTAAATAATATAAAAATTAAATGTACAGAAATCCCATTCAGCATAACAAAAGTCTGTTTTTTAATGATTTTAGATATGATCAAATCACTTACTCTTTTATATATTTAAAAATGTACAGGTCAAGAATAAACATGTTGTGTATTTGTTTTTACATAAATATGTCCTAAATGAAGATGAACACTAGATTTAGATGATAAAATATGACTGATTTACTAAAACATCAAATCATTCAGCGTAACAAAATCTGTGTATTTTAATGATTTTAAATATGATCAAATAACCTCTTTCATACACTAAAAATGATATTTTGTTGCTTGATCAAACTTATTTAAAATGAGCTGAATCAAAACAATTCTTAAGTTTTTTTTTTTGAGACTCAATTGTTTTATGTTCAAGCCACTTAAATTTTTAAAAACAATTAAGTTAATTTAATCAATTTGTGTTGGGACAACATGAAGGACGTCAACATTTCTTACAGTGTTTATTTGTATGTCAGAAAAAAAAAAAAAAAACTTTCCTTAATTTTTACGTAATTTGACCTGCATTACAACATTTGTCAAAAATTATTTTACATTTTAGCAGAAAACTGCTAATAACATGTTTTTATGTATATAAAATGACTTTGTTAATTTAATTTGAAGTTCCAAAATGACCCCAAAATGATTGTTTGTTAAATCATCATGCCATTTTTGCTTTTTAATAAATAAATAAATAAATAAATAGATAAATAAATAAATAAATAAATAAATAAATAAATAAAGTAAATAGCTGAATAAATGAATGAATAAATGTAAATTAATTCCTCATGTGTACACGGTATAAACAAAGACTTATAGATTTGAACAGAAACAGAATGTTTGATTATGATAAAAATATTTATATATGTGCCTTTTAATAAATAAATAAATAAATAAACAAACAAATAAATAAATGTATAACTGAATAACTGAATGTTTAATTAATTGAAATTTTAATGAATTTTTAATTCAATTAATTCCTCATGTGTACACAGTATAAACAAAGACTAATAGATTTGAACAGAAACAGAATGTTTGATTATGATAAAAATATTTATATATGTGCAATTTCTTATAAACCATCACAATCCCTATAAGTGCATCTCCTGTGGGCAACAGAAGTGCAGGTGTGGCACAAACGTAAAAACAATTAAGTTAACCTAACTGATTTGTGTTGGGACAACATGAAGGACTTATGTGGACCCAACATTTCTTACAGGGTATATTTAAATATGTATATGTTAGGGAAAAAAATGTTTATTTTTTACATTATTTGACCTGCATTACAAAATATGTCAAAAATAACTTTAAATTATAACAGAAAACTGCTTATAACATGTTTATGTATATAAAATGACTTTGTTAATTTAATTTGATGTACCAAGATGACCCCAAAATGAGACATCCCATCTTGATTGTTTGTTAAATCATCATGCCATTTTTGCTTTTTAATAAATAAATAAATAAATAAATA
Source organism: Danio aesculapii (assembly GCF_903798145.1). Taxonomy (NCBI): domain Eukaryota; kingdom Metazoa; phylum Chordata; class Actinopteri; order Cypriniformes; family Danionidae; genus Danio; species Danio aesculapii. The sequence goes on from NC_079453.1 coordinate 48,188,275, forward strand.
AATAAATAAAGTAAATAACTAAATAAATGAATGATAAATTTAAATTAATTCCTCATGTGTACACGGTATAAACAAAGACTATTAGATATGAACAGAAACCGAATGTTTGATTATGATAAAAATATTTATATATGTGCTATCTCTTATAAACCATCACAATCTCTATAAGTGCATCTCCTGTGGGCAACAGAAGTGCATGTGTGGCACAAATGTAAAAACAATTAAGTTAACTTAATTGATTTGTGTTGGGACAACATGAAGGACTTATGTGGACCCAACATTTCTTACAGGGTATATTTAAATATGTATATGTTAGGGAAAAAAATGTTTATTTTTTACATTATTTGACCTGCATTACAAAATATGTCAAAAATAACTTTAAATTATAGCAGAAAACTGCTTATAACATGTTTATGTATATAAAATGACTTTGTTAATTTAATTTGATGTACCAAGATGACCCCAAAATGAGACATCCCATCTTGATTGTTTGTTAAATCATCATGCCATTTTTGCTTTTTAATAAATAAATAAATAAATAAATAAATAAATAAATAAATAAATAAATAAATAAATAAAGTAAATAACTAAATAAATGAATGATAAATTTTAATTAATTCCTCATGTGTACACAGTATAAACAAAGACAATTAGATTTGAACAGAAACAGAATGTTTGATTATGATAAAAAATATTTATATATGTGCAATCTCTTATAAACCATCACAATCCCTATAAGTGCATCTCCTGTGGGCAACAGAAGTGCAGGTGTGGCACAAACGTAAAAACAATTAAGTTAACATAATTGATTTGTGTTGGGACAACATGAAGGACTTATGTGGACCCAACATTTCTTACAGGGTATATTTAAATATGTATATGTTAGGGAAAAAAATTGTTTATTTTTTACATTATTTGACCTGCATTACAAAATATGTCAAAAATAACTTTAAATTATAGCAGAAAACTGCTTATAACATGTTTATGTATATAAAATGACTTTGTTTATTTTATTTGATGCACCAAGAGGACCCCAAAATGAGACATCCCATGTTGATTGTTTGTTAAATCATGCCATTTTTGCCTTTTAATAAATAAATAAATAAATAAATAAATAAATTTAAATTAATTCCTCATGTGTACACAGTATAAACAAAGACTAATAGATATGAACAGAAACAGAATGTTTGATTATGATAAAAATATTTATATATGTGTAATCTCTTATAAACCATCACAATCCCTATAAGTGCATCTCCTGTGGGCAACAGAAGTGCAGGTGTGGCACAAATGTAATTCATAAATGGGCACTTTTCAATTTTAGCGCCGGGTTCAACCATGCAGCGTAAATGGAATTTGCAGAGTGTAACTTCTGAATAAAAGGGAAATCTGAACTGGAAGAACGGCTCAAGGTGATTCTTCTACATTACTTTTGCACTCCAAGGAGCAAAATAAGTGATACATGGAGGGGCCGGAATAAAAACAATTTTATACTTGAGTAAAACATTTCGGCAGATACATTTCCGCATGAATAATTATATTATTTTTTTCCTCTCCTCGAAAAGCAAAAATAGAGGACGGGAGAAAAACGCTTTCACGGCGTCAGATGAATAAGAGCTGAGAGTCGATTCTTAAATAAAATGGAAAAGCTGCTGTGATTAAAACGAGACGAGCAAACCATGTGGAGAACAGTTTTAACAAGTCTTAAAGACACAAAACTAGATGAGAAATAGCAAAGGGGAGAACATTTTCCACATATCAGCTCTCACTTTGTGTCAACACTAATTAGACCGTTAGCTAAAGCTGTATCAGAGGTGAGAACACTTCCTCATATAACCTGAAGCCTGACACAGAAGCTCTAATAGAAATGACATTGTGTAAATGTGTAATTTTAGTAAATGATATTGAGGACAAGGTGGCATGTTGGCTCAGTGGTTAGCACAGTCGCCTCACAGCAAGATGGTCGCTGGTTCGAGTCCCAGCCGGGCCAGTTGGCATTTCTATGAGGAGTTTGCATGTTCTCCCCTTGTTGGTGTGGGTTTCCTCCGGGAGCTCCAGTTTCCCCCACAGTCCAAACACATGTGGGGGAAACTGTTGATGAACTAACTGTTGATGAACTAAACTGTTGATGAACTAAATTGGCCTTAGTGTATCAGTGTGTGTGTGTGTGAATGAGTGTGTATGGGTGTTTCTCAGTACTGGGTTGCAGCTGGAAGGGCATCTGAGGAAAAAAAATGCTGGATAAGCTGGCGGTTCATTCCTCTGTGGTGACCCCTGATAAATATGGGACTAAGCCAAAGAAAAATGAATGATATTGAGGACATTTTTACAAATATAGAAGTAATAATTTTACAGAGATTAATGGATTCGAACCTGAAAAACAATTTGATTTAAAGAAAGATTAAAACAGCGTCTTCATTTTCTTTTGTCTTACTGATAAAAAAGATGTTAAGCATATCAAAAGTCTATGTGTTTTAATAATTTTAAATGTTATCAAATCACTTCTTTCATATATTTAAATATGTTCAGGTCAGAAAAACGTGCTGTTTATTTTTATATTATTAAACATTATTTAACCCACATTACAACATTTTTTGTCAAAAGTTCATTAATTCATTTATTCTTTTCGGCTTAGTCCCTTTATTAATCCGGGGTCGCCACAGCGGAATGAACCACCAACTTATCCAGCATATGTTTTACACAGCGGATGCCCTTCCAGCCGCAACCCATCACCGGGAAACACCCATACACACTCATTCACACACATACTATGGACAATTTTCCCAATTCACCTGTACCACATGTCTTTGGACTGGTGGGGGAAACTGGAGCACCCGGAGGAAACCCACACGAACACGGGAAGAACATGCAAACTGCACACAGAAATGCCAACTGACCCAGCCGAGGCTCAAAACAGTGTCCTTCTTGCTGTGAGGCAAGCGTGCTACCCACTATGCCACTTGTCAAAAGTTATTTTACATTATAGCAGAAAACAGCATTTAATATTCTTTAATAGAAGCGCTAATGAAAATGACAGTGTTTTAGTGAAAGAGGACATTTCGGACGCATCACAGGGACTACACTGCCAGCCATTGAGGATATCCAGAAGAAACACTGTCTGCGCAGAGCACGCAGTATTCTTAAGGACACCTCTCACCCTGCTCACAGACTGTTTTCTCTCCTGCCTTCCGGCAGACGCTTCAGGCTCCCCCGGACAAAAACCAGCAGACTGAGGAACAGCTTTGTCCCCAGAGCTGTCTTCCTTTTGAACTCTGCCCCCTACTGACTCTTTTGCCCCCCAATACACCCCCCACACTCCTCTAACTTATACTCCTCACAATCAATGCACTATTTAACATTTGCACATTTAAAGTTTGCACATATTCATTGCATTACATTGCACTACATTGCACTGATTCATTTATTTGAACTGTACATACCCACAGCACATGGACATTTGTAATTATGCTGATCTCTCTGCACACTTCTGATTATTATTAGCAACCTGTACATATATTCATTTATTGTAAATCTCTGTTCATAGCTAATACAACCTGTATATAATGTTGATAGTACATCCATCTGTAAATATCACCATAGTTTTTCTATAACTGCACTTTATAACTTATACCTGTATCCTGCACTTGCTGCTATTGCACTGCTGGTTAGACCTAAACTGCATTTCGTTGCTTTGTACTTGTACATGTGTAATGACAATAAAGTTGAATCTAATCTAATCTAATCTAATCTAATCTAATCTAATTTCAGCAAAATATAGAAGTCAATAAATAATTTGGGTAAAACAAATTTGACTAAACAATTTGATTAAAAGAGAAAAATTAAAACGGAATAAGTCTTGATTTATTTTGTCTGACTGAAAATTTGGGTGTAAAATAAATAAATAAATAAATAAATAAACAAATAAATAAATAAATAAATAAACAAATAAATAAATAAACTCTGTATGTGTTTTTATATCTACACTGAAAAAAAGTGATACCCAACTCCCTAAAAAAATTGTCCTCTTGACAAAATATCTCCTGCTGAAATCATTTGTAGTTCGAGTCGAATGGAGTCTTTAGAAAGAAAAAAAAAGTCCAGGTAATAAAATGTAAAATGTAAAAATACAATCACATTTATCTATAAATATACACATTGCAAAGGGTGCTGTTGTCACGATCACACAAGGAAGATGAGGAGGATACAAGTTCAAGGGTGTTTATTCAAGCTTCGCAAACAAGGGTAAAGTGAAGCAGGTGAATAGCATTGTAGAGGGCGAGTGATCTCACATACAAACAGTTCAATGGGTAAGCTCAATGCTTTGGTAAAACGCCAACATAAGAATAGTCACTTCCCTTAATCAGGTGTATCTGCACACACAGGAGGAGGACAGGAGAATCCAGAAGAGAAGACGAGGAGGACCATGCATCTTTGATTCCAGCCCAAAACCGAGTGAGTGAGGTGAGTATTTAAAGTGGGTGGTGATTGCAGGTGCATGTGCGGGTGATTGGTAATCAGGTGAGGGTTCATGGGTGTGGTGTGTGGTGGATGGTGAGGGAGAGCGGTCACTTGGACTGCAGGAATGAGCAGAGGGTGTGACAGCTGTATATTGGATGACCCTGGGTTTTTGTTTATGCAAGTAAAATGAATGAGTAATAATTAGAATGTTTTGATATGTATTAAATAAATAGTGTTTATTTTGCAGTCACTCATTAAGAATCTGATCATGAACAGTATGATTTTAGTTTTCTAAAATAATTATAAACATAATAGATTTAATTACTCATTTCTAATAACTGATTTCTATTAGGAAGCACGGTGGCGCAGTGGGTAGCACAATCACCTCACAGCAAGAAGGTCACTGGTTCGAGCCCTGGCTGGATCGGTTGGCATTTCTGTGTGGAGTTTGCATGGTCTCCCCGTGTTCACATGGGTTTCCGCCAGGTGCTCCTGTTTCCCCCACAAGTCCAAAGACATGTGCTATAGGTGAATTGAGTAAGCTAAATGGCCCGTAGTGTGTGTGTGTGTGTGAATGAGTGTGTATGGATGTTTCCCAGTGATGGGTAGGGCTTCCGCTGTGTAAAACATAAACTGGATAAGTTGACGGTTCATTCCGCTGTGGCAACCCCAAATCACTAAAGGGACTAAGCCGATATAAATGAATGATTTATTTTATCTTTGCCATTGTCACGATCACCAGCAATCATAACTCCTAAGATCGCAGGATCTCACTCATAATAACTTTTAGACTACAAATCCGCCATTTCTGGACTACATTTTCATACATGCACTTCGCTCACACACACACACACACACACGCTTCCTCATTCTGACTGATTACACTCGCACCACCTGAGGATGGTCAAAGACTGATTACACACACTATTAAAACAGCACACTCACTCATTCCCTTTGCAGTCTTGTTATCTGCTATAGTGACATTACAACGCGTTTCCTTTGTCTGCCTTTGCCGTGTTTTTGATCCTTTGTCTTGTTTATTTGCTTCATCCTGTTTATTGCCTGCCTTCTGACCATCTGCCTTAGTGATGGTGAAATGAAGCTTTCTGAACCAGTGAAGCGCTCGACTCAATTGTATCGGAAAAAGATTCGTTACTCGAAGCTTTCTAAATCAATGCTCGATGAGGACCTCTGCTGGTTAGAGTGTGGGAAAGCACTGTGTTGCAATAATGTCAAATGTTCACAACTGACCAACTCATTCATGTAGTAATACAACAACAGTAATATAAACAAATTACTCTAGTTTTTACACATAAGGTATGTTACATTACAAGACCGTACAATACAAGACTGTAGTTAAATCCAAGGTATTCAAAAGTATTTACATTAATCATATTACAACTAGTCCCGTTCTAAGCGGGGATCGAACCAGCAATTCCTGCATGGGAGGCGAATGCTCTAAGGAGGAGGCTATGTGAGTAACACTTTCAAATTACACTCGCCAGCTGGCCTCCGTTAAACACTAAACTACAATATGCAGTGGTTTTCTTTAAAGATAGTTCTTGAAAAAATACGCTAATACACTTTAGTATGCTTCAAAACCTTTGTACTATACATGACTATTGTATTTTAGTTTAATTACTGGTGTGTGTGACCGGTGCAGTGCTTTGAAACATTAGAAATGTATGTAATCAACGCCTAATCTCTCTCTATACACTTTACTAACCCATGAGGGTGTTTAAACCTTTGAGTCAAAATTCGAAGTGGTCAGGTGGGTATAGGCGAAAATGAAGCTTCGGACGTCACTGATCACGTGATGATGTCAAAACGAATCAAGCGCCGGTACACTGCTTCACCGCGAGATGTATCGTTTTTTTTGATACATGCTTCGAAGCCTCAGCGCACAACGTCACATCACTAATCTGCCTGCCGTTTGACTACGACTCTGGATTGCCTTCATACATCTATTTGCACCCGTGTTGACCATTGCTTGCCTGACTACCCAATAAACCTGCACGTGGATCCGAACCCAGTTGTCTCTGTCACTCCCTGATGTTACAGCCATGATGACAGCACATAATATTAGACGAGATATTTTTCAAGATACTAGTATTCAGCTTAAAGTGACATTTAAAGGCTTAACTAGGTTAAGTTAAAGTTAGGTCAATTAGGCAAGTCATTGTATAACAGGGGTTTGTTCTGTAGACAATCCAAAACAGATATTGCTTTGGGGGCTAATATTATTGACCTTAAAATGGTTTAAAAAAATTGCTTTTATTCTAGCCGAAATAAAACAATTAAGACCTTTCTCAGATAAAGGAAAAATTCATTTAAATATCACTTAAGAGTCGGCACCAGTGGTGTAGTGGTTAATATGGTGCTCACGGCGACCCGAGTTCGATTCCCGCCTCGTGGTCCTATGCCGATCCTTCCCCTCTCTCTGTTCCCCACAATTTCCTGTCAATACTCTCTACTGTCCTATCAATTAAAGGTGAAAACCCAGTAAAAAATAATTATTAAAAAATATCACTTAAGAAATATGTGAAAAAGAATAAATATCGCACAGGGGGGCTAATAATTTTGCCCGCAACAGATTATTCATACAGTATACAGATTGTAAGTGAATTATGAGCTTTGTAAAAATCTCCCAAAAATGTAAGTTTGGACCTCGTTTAACCTCATGCTGTTCCTAACTCGTATGACTTTCTTCCCAGGAACATGCTGTACTGGACCAAAAAAAACTGTCATAAATGAGGTCAGCGCAACTCATGCATCATATTCCAAGCATGCATTGAATACGTGAGTCAGTAAGGAGATCCAAATCAGTCCGATTCACGAACAAATCCCCGAGCGGATGCTCATATTCTGTCTTCCACAGAAAGTCACGCACTACTGAAGATCATACATGTTTGACCTTTTTCCTCCACTGCTTATTGTCTGTATCAACAGGTCTGAGCGTAGCTTCACTCCAGCAGTTTCCTTCTGAATAGATGTCCTAACGTAAACCTAGGTGACTCCAACCAGCTTATTGTGCTTTGAAGTGCTCTATCTGTCTTCTTTCTCTCTCTTTCACCCACTCACACAAGTTCATATACATCCAGTAGATGTTACCTTCATTACACACGCCGAGGCAATAACAGAGGATACTAATGGATTTCGCAGCACTTTAAGTGATGAAAAGTGGCTGTGCGGTGAATGTTCATTCCATCTTGGGAGAAGATGAGCTAGACTTCAAAAGAAAGGAGTCGAATAAATATTCAGAGGGAGTTGGGCTCTGAACTGATTGAGCATTATGGAAAACCTCTTAGGTTATCACCGATCCGAGAACACGAAGCTTTTAATCACCACTTTCTCTTTGATTACCGAGCAGGTATAGGATTTCTCTCATTTTATCGAGCCATCTATATGGCGACAGATGCTGACAGAGCTGCTTATCTACTGCAGTCCTTGATAGGCTTGCTATCTGTATCTCCTGCTCTTTTCTCAGGAACACAATGTGTGTGTGTGTGTGTTCTCATGAAGGAAGACAGCTTGTTTCGACAATTTCATGCTATTATGATCACTCAAAATGTAACACAATCATATATAACCTATATATCTCTTGAAAATGCATCAGGAGATAAGGGAATGAGAAACAACAGGCTGAAAAATAACAAAAGAGATTCTGTTCAAATAGCTTTAAATCATGAGGCTTTTCTCCCTGTTGCTTCAACAGTATATCATCGGTTCGATTACCAAAGGAAAAAAGTACTGATAAAATATATATGTTGAAATTGATTCGGATAAAAGCATCTCTGCCTGATGAGTGATTTGAATTAAAAGATATGTTGAATAAATATGTCTGCTATATTTCTTCCTGAAGCTAAACGTATTTAAAGGTGCAGGATGTAAGTTTGACACCCAGTGGTTGGACTAGGTATTGCACGCATGGTTCAAAACAAACGCAAGCGCAGGTTGCCAGATTGAGGACAGGAGTGAGTGATTTAAACCATGCTCCAAATAAAAGCAACGGCACCCGAAAGAGGGAATATTCTCCATATTAAAAGCAGTTTTTGTCCTAATCAACATATCGAATTGATATTTTAGAAATGGCTTCAATTTCTCACTGGTGAACAACAGAAAACTGACAATGATCCCCTCAGGTACACCTCATGTTCTAGAAATGCAAAAGGTCAAGGGTTCAATTCCCAGGAAAAGCAAAAAACTAATAAAAAGTGTACACTGAATATAATGTAAGTCACTTTGAATAAAAGCATCTATTAATTTTATAAATATGTTTGTAATATTTCTTCCTGAAGCTTAAACGTCTTTAACAGCAAAGAGCAACACAATATTCATGGGTTCAATTCCCAGACTAAGTCGGAATTGATCTCATTTCTATAACGAATGCTTTGTAATTTTACTTTTACTTTTTATTTGACTAATATAAGTTTGGCAAATGCATAAATGTATGCTTGTGTGATATTTCTTCCTTTAGCTTACACAGTATAGCATGGTGTTAGAAATGGTCATGGTCATGGTCATAGTCATGGGTTCAATTCCCAGATAGAGCAAAAACTGATAAAAAGTACACATCGAATGCAATGTAAGTCACTTTAAATGAAAGTGTCTGGAAAATGCACAAATATATGTGTGGTATTTATTCCTGTAGCTTAAACCATATAGCACACTGCTAGAAATGCAAAGGTCATGGGTTCAATTCCCAAGGAAAACAAAAACTGATAAAAAGTGTACACTGAATGTATGTCATGTTGAATAAAAGTATCTATAAAATGTAGAAGTATGTTTGTAATATTTACTTCTGAAGCTTAAACGCATTTAACAGCGACAGCATGACAATGTTCATGGGTTCGATTCCCAGAAAAAGTGGGAATTGATCACATTTCTATATTGAATTCAATGTAATTTACCCTGAATAAAAGTGTCTGGTAAATGCATTAAATATATGTCAGATATTTATTCCTTTAGCGTAAACGGTATAGCATGGTGCTAGAAATGCAAAGGTCATGGGTTCAATTCCCAGGGAAAGCAAAAACGCATAAAAATTGTATGTGTGATATTTATTCCTTTAGCTTAAAGTGCACAGCATGTCTATAAAAATGCAAAGGTCATAAGTTCAATTCCCAGGGAGAGCAAAAACTGATAAAAGGTGTACATTGAATGCAATATAAGTCGCTTTGAATAAAGCTGACAGGCAAATGTGCAAATACATGTGTGATATGTCTTCAGCCTTGTATATTACTCCGCCCACATAGAGTGACAGCAAATCAATAGACTCTTTATACTTTGACAAATACTGCAGTTGTAGGACAACATAATGTACTTCTGAGGCTTTTTACGCGTGAATGTAGTTGTGTAGATTGCAACTATGCAGTTTATTTATAAGGATAAAATAAGTGCCTATTTTAAATATTTATAATTTTGTAGATACATGGCGTCTGCATTCATCAGCCTGTCATACTGAGCAGAGCAAAGACATTGACGTTCCGCCACAAGATAGCGACAGAGACTGCATAATAAATCCTTAGCAGCAAAAATCTCAGCGTTATGTCCAATTACAGCTGATCAAATCATTATAAAACTGGTAAGTGATATTCTAAGTCAATCTCTCTTTTTTGTATGTTGTTTTGCTGTATTTATACCATAGTGACCTGGTAGTGTTTGCTTTGCTTTTGTTTTTGAGGTTAATTATTGTAATCTCCTGATCGCAACAGAAAAATACTTCTGGGAAATCTCTGTAGACTGATGACATTTCATGCCGTTCAGTCTTATAATCTTAAAATGAGAGCAAAATCACCTGTTTTGTCAGCACTTTAGACATTACGCTAGAGAATCATTCAACTATAGCTCTAAAGGGACGTTTGTAAACTGGAAACGGCTGCTGTTCTGACATCAGCTGCAGATGTGAATGAATCGCGGAGAAAGTGGTTCTTGTTACAAAACGGTTTTTGAGATGCTGTCGAACTGTAATATAAACGCAATATCACACTCGTAGCCGTGCGATATGGTTGTATATCGTCACTGGTGGACAACAAGGCACTCGGCCTGTGGCCTCGAGCCAATGTATGCTTCCCACCAGTGCTGATATACAGCCATATCGCACTGCTACTCGTGTGATTTTACCTATATATATATATATATACATATATATATATATATATATATATATATATATATATATATATATATATATATATATATATATATATATATATATATACATACAGGGGTGTAGCAACCGGGGGGGATACATCCCCCTCACTTTTAGAGACAGACCATTTAGAAACAGGTGATTAATAATTATACGAACGTATGATCTCATACAGCTGTCCCCCCCACTTTTAACATGTCCGCTACGCCCCTGTATATATATATATATATATATATATATATATATATATATATATATATATATATATATATGTTTATATATATATATATATATATGTTTATATATATATGTTTATATATATATATATATATATGTTTATATATATATGTTTATATATATATATATATATATATATATATATATATATATACACACACACAGGGCTTTACATTAACACCCGCCAAGTAGATCTCAGCGTGGCGGGTAAAACGTACACTCTCACTAGCCACTTTGGCTGGTATAAAATAATTTTCCCAGATAATAATTCTTAAAAGCAGGGTTTGACAATAAGGATGGTCCAATATGCATGTGAAGGTAATGTTAGAATTAAGAAGCAACACGACTGACAAAAATAATTGCGTTTGCAACTTCGCGCGAGCAAAGCAGGTGAATGCCAAACGAGATAATCACTCGCGCTAACAGCTGAGGTGATGCGCGCTCCCGTTTCCTTTCGTGAAGCAACTGTGTCTAGAAGCACAACTGATGCGATCGGTTCTCTTTCAAATACACTAGACAAAAAGTGAAGAACATGCACACACAGTCTTGCTGCTTTCAAGAGATCCAAGATTGACTTATTGTGAGCAGCTCCAGTTGCTTTCGCTTTAACCATTCTTTAAACAGATTATTAATGGGTCTAACATTAACCGTGTGTGTGATCATCCTTTCATTATCACACGGTATGTTTTTTACCGGCTTTCTTTTGCGTTAATATGGTTTAATTATCATTTTTACAATAACATTGCTTTAATGGGAGATTAACTCCCCATTTATGTGTAGTTAACTACTGATTTGGGACCTTACTGGGATTGGGATTACTGTGCATGTTTAGTTAAAACGTTTTAGTATACAGCTTTATTTTGCTTGTTTTGACACATTTAAAATTTGTGGCTCAGAAATAATTAATTGTTTATGTTTGGTGCGGTCAGAGATAAATTTCATAAATCCTTTAATTTTAGCTCTGAAATTATGCGAAATAAAAACTAATTTACTAGTATTAATTGTAATACTATGAAACCATGACCCATTTGCTCATGATTACTGAGCTTGTACACGACACACAAAAAGTGAAATGAATGAGGAGGCATGTGGAGAGAACGCAAAATCTAAATCAAGTAATTTTAGCATGTCAAAGTCATATTTTTGTGTATAAAATATATTTTCCCAACAATAAAACTGTGGCTAGTGAAAATGGTGAGTGGCTAGTAAGGAAAACTACTAGCCACAGTGGCTGGTGATCAAAAAAGTTAATGTCAAGCCTTATATATATATATGGGTGGGTGAAAAACAGACTCCAAGTGAACACTTTCAAACAACCCCTTCTGTGTTTGTTTCACAGGTCATTATTTCTACACATGGCCGGCTCAGCTTTATACCTTGTCAGTTTCCCGAACTCCCCGTCATCCCCGTTCAGCAATAACTTCCTCAATTGTAGCCCGTAGGAAGTAAACCTGCTGCGTTAGTGGCAGATCTGTTTGCAAGAGAAGGAAAACAAGAGGAAAAGGTATATGCACGGTTTCTCCAGTGGAAAGCAGGAACTGGTTAAACTGCAAGTGACTCATCATTTCCCACAATGCTAATGATACAGGACTGCTGATACGAACATCCAGCCAGACACATTCATCATCCACGCCGCACCTTCCCTTTAATCATTCGCATGTAAAAAAGGCAACGATAAATTACATGTACATGCGACGACAACAGATCAAATAAAACACATTAGGCAGGGAAAGCGGTTCAAGTGAATTAATCTTGTTCTCTCTTTAACTGTTACTGATTTGCTTTCATTTATGTACATGATCCACGGCACACGGCGTGGAATAAAAATTAAAGAAAGAGGGTGAGTCACCAAACAGAAAGTGATTCAGTCAAGGACAGCATTGGTCGATTACTTTCTGGCGTTGGACCAGTAACAATAAATAAGGGCTTTACTGCATTTAGTATATGTCTGCAATAACAACACGTGCTGCGAGGCATTTCCAATGGCTGCAGTATGAATATATTGATTTTTGGCAAAGAAAGACATCAGTGGCTGCAATGACTGCGTGCTGAAACTATGATTTGCAGTAAAGGATGAGACATGACAATGCAACAGTCTGAGTCATAAACTTCCTGTTATTGTGGTGGTCGACACTTATTAAAGCAGCAGCTTAGACAAAAAGAAAACTTAACTCACTATTTATCATGTGGCAAAGCCTCAAAAAACGCATCAGTAACACAAACGAAGAACGATGTTTTTAGATATTAATTTAACCATAGAGAAATATGCAATTAAATGATAATGTTTTTATAATATTGATCAACAAACTACTTTATATATGACTTTTTGTTCGTTTTTCATTCATTCATTCATTTTATTGTCGGCTTAGTCCCTTTATTAATCTGCGGTCGCCACAGCGGAATGAACCGCCAACTATTCCAGCATTTGTTTGACAGTTTTCTTTATTTTTAAATGTTGCTACTGTAGGTAATGGTGTAATTCCAACTACACTGAAAAAAATTATTCAAAGATGATTGCTTGGATTGAATCATTTTTTTTTTACATTAAGTGGTTGTAAACAATTTATTTGGGCTGAATTTAAACAAACAAATTAAGTTGAACATTGCTCAATTTAATTTGTTTGTTTAAATTCAACACAAATAAATTGTTTGCAACAGTTTTGCAACACTTTTCAGTGTATATTTTTGTCTCAAAATTGTGATAAACATGTAGTTGTTTGTTTAGAATTCAAAATTGTTAGATTTAAAGTTGAAATTCTGAGAAAAAAAGTCAGAAATGTGAGATATTGCAATATTGCAATGGCAAGTAACTTAATAATAACAATTGTTAAATATATTCACTCATGATGCACTTAAAAATATAATTATTTACACTATCTATCTATCTATCTATCTATCTATCTATCTATCTATCTATCTATCTATCTATCTATCTATCTATCTATCTATCTATCTATCTATCTATTTAAAATGTTTGAGAGGACAGCTTAATTACAATGTTCAATCTATTTTTGTAAAAACAATCAAGTTGAACTTAATCGATTTGTGTTGGGACAACACAAAGAAACTGAGTGGAAGCCAGCCATTTGTTTACAGTGTGTTGTAGTCACAGCATCTACTAGCAGGGGCAAAAGGTTCATGCTAAAGCCGTGCTCAAACTGCACTTTTCGCCTCATAGACTTCCATTCATACATGCGAATGCAGCAGACTGAAAATGCAAGCTCATGCGTCAAGTTTCGCATGTCGATGCATTTAAGAGTTCAAGCTTGGTGAACTCTAACCTGCAAAATCGCATAATGTGAATGCAAGAGAGCAATAGAAAACTATAACAAGACTATAAACTTGTATTATTGCACTCTTTTTCTATGCGCCGTACGACAAATTTTGCATTCTCAAACTCCTAACCTCTAACCTCTCAGCTAAATTTTTTTAATGATGTCTAATCTTGCTTTATTGTGCCCCTTTTTGCATTGCCGTACGACAAAATATTGCATAATAGAAGATCAAAACATGACCTCATATTACAGAAATATTAAATATGAAGCAATCGCTCACTTTATCGATGTCTAATTTTGTTTTATCGCACCCTTTTCAAAGCGTCGTACGATGAATTTTGCATTCTCAAACTCTAGTGTGACCGCGACATAATAGAAGGAAAAAATGTGACCTCTTTGTGCAGATATATTAAATATGGAGCAATCTCTTGCTTTATCAATGTCTAATTTTGTTTTATGGCACCTCTTTTCGAAGCAATGACAAAACTTTGCATGCTCAAACTCTAGTGTGACCACAATATATCAAAATGTGGCCTCTCTGTACAGAAGTTTAAAATATGGAGCAATCGCACGTTTTATCGATGTTGATAGCTAATCTTGTTTTATCGCACCCCTTTTCGAAGCAACATACCACAGAATTTTGTATGCTCAAACTCTAGTGTGATCTTGACATAATCAAAAAGATCAAAACGTGACCTCTCTGTACAGAAATATTAACGATGTCTTATCTTGTTTTATTGTGGCTCTTTTCGTATCGATGAACGGCAAAATTTAGCATTCTCAAACTCAAGCAATCGCTGGCTTTATCGATGTCTAATTTTGTTTTATCGCACCCTTTTCACAGAAATTTGTATGCTCAAACAAGCATGACCGCAGCATAAAAAAAGACCAGAATGTGACCTCTTTACTCAAACCGTAAATATGGAGCAATCGTTCACTTTATCAATGTCTTATTTTGTTTTATCGCACCCCTTTTTTCAAAGCAAAGACAAAACTTTGCATGCTCTAGTGTGACCATAATATATCAAAATGTAACCTCTCTGCACAGAACTGTAAAATATGGAGCAATCACACATTTTATCGATGTCTAATCTTGTTTTATCGCGGCCCTTTTTGTATCGTTGTACGACAAAATTTTGCATTCTCAAACTCAAGCGATCGCTCGCTTTATCGATGTCTTATTTTGTTTTATCACACCCCTTTTTTCAAAGCAAAGACAAAACTTTGCATGCTCTAGTGTGACCATAATATATCAAAATGTAACCTCTCTGCACAGAACTGTAAAATATGGAGCAATCACACATTTTATCGATGTCTAATCTTGTTTTATTGTGGCCCTTTTCATGTCGCTGTACAACAAAATGTTGCATTCTCAAACTCTAGTGTGACCAAGGCATAGTAGATCAAAATGTGACCTCTCATTAAAAACATTAAATATGAAGCATTTCTGACTTTATCGATGTCTAATCTTGTTTTATCGCACCTCTTTTTGAAGAGATGTACGACAGAATTTAGCATGCTCAAACTCTACTGTGACCACGACATAATAGAAGATCAAAACGTGACCTCTCTATACAGATATATTAAATATGGAGCAATCGCTCGCTTTATCAATGTCTAATCTTGTTTTATCGCACTTCTTTTCAAAGAATTTTGCATGCTCAAACTCTATAATATCAAAACATGACCTCTCTGAACAGAAATGTAACATATGAAGCATGCTTTATCGATGTCTAATCTTGTTTTATCGTGCCCCTTTCTGAAGCATCGTATGACAGAATTTTGCATGCTCAAACTTTAGTTTGACTGCATCTTAATAGATCAAAACGTGCCCTTTCTGTACAGAAACATTCAAATGAAGCAATCGCTCACTTTATCGATGTCTAATGTTTTATCAGGCACCTTTTTGCAGCTACATATGACAGAACTTTGCATGCTTAAACTCTACTGTGACCATAATAGATCAGAACGTGACCTCTCTGTACAGAAATATTAACGATGTCTAATCTTGTTTTATTGCGACCCTTTTTGTATCGTTGTATGACAAAATTTTGCATTCTCAAACTCAAGCGATCGCTGACTTTATCGATGTCTAATTTTGTTTTATCGCACCCTTTTCACAGAATTTAGGATGCTCAAACAAGCATGACCGCAGCATAAAAAAAGACCAGAATGTGACCTCTTTACACAAACTGTAAATTTGAAGCAATCGCTCACTTTATCGATGTCTTATTTTGTTTTTTTGTACCCCTTTTTTCGAAGCAAAGACAAAACTTTGCATGCTCTAGTGTGACCATAATATATCAAAATGTAACCTCTCTGTACAGAACTGTAAAATATGGAGCAATCACACATTTTATCGATGTCTAATCTTGTTTTATTGTGGCCCTTTTTGTGTCGCTGTACGACAAAATGTTGCATTGTCAAACTCTAGTGTGACCAAGGCATAGTAGATCAAAATGTCACCTGTCATTACAAAAACATTAAATATGAAGCATTTCTGACTTTATCAATGTCTAATCTTGTTTTATCGCCCTTTTCGAAGAATTTTGCATGCTCAAACTCTATAATATCAAAACATGACCTCTCTGAACAGAAATGTAACATATGAAGCATGCTTTATCAATGTCTAATCTTGTTTTATCGAACCCCTTTTCGAAGAAATATCAAAATGTGACCTCTCTGAACAGAAATGTAACATATGAAGCATGTTTTATCGATGTCTAATCTTGTTTTATCGTGCCCCTTTCTGAAGCATCGTATGACAGAATTTTGCATGCTCAAACTTTAGTTTGACTGCATCTTAATAGATCAAAACGTGCCCTTTCTGTACAGAAACATTCAAATGAAGCAATCGCTCACTTTATCGATGTCTAATGTTTTATCAGGCCCCTTTTTGCAGCTACATATGACAGAACTTTGCATGCTTAAACTCTACTGTGACCATAATAGATTAAAACGTGACCTCTGTACAGAAATATTAACGATGTCTAATCTTGTTTTATTGCGACCCTTTTCGTATCGTACGAAAAATTTAGCATTCTCAAACTCAAGCGATCGCTGACTTTATCGATGTCTAATTTTGTTTTATCGCACCCTTTTCACAGAATTTTGGATGCTCAAACAAGCATGACCGCAGCATAAAAAAAGACCAGAATGTGACCTCTTTACACAAACTGTAAATTTGGAGCAATCGCTCACTTTATCAATGTCTTATTTTGTTTTATCGCACCCTTTTTTTCGAAGCAAAGACAAAACTTTGCATGCTCTAGTGTGACCATAATATATCAAAATGTAACCTCTCTGTACAGAACTGTAAAATATGGAGCAATCACACATTTTATCGATGTCCAATCTTGTTTTATTGTGGCCCTTTTCGTGTCGCTGTACGACAAAATGTTGCATTCTCAAACTCTAGTGTGATCAAGGCATAGTAGATCAAAATGTGACCTCTCATTACAAAAACATTAAATATGAAGCATTTCTGACTTTATCAATGTCTAATCTTGTTTTATAGCACCCTTTTTGAAGAGATGTACGACAGAATTTTGCATGCTCAAACTCTACTGTGACCACGACATAATAGAAGATCAAAACATGACCTCTCTGAACAGAAATGTAACATATGAAGCATGCTTTATCGATGTCTAATCTTGTTTTATCGTGCCCCTTTCTGAAGCATCGTATGACAGAATTTTGCATGCTCAAACTTTAGTTTGACTGCATCTTAATAGATCAAAACGTGCCCTTTCTGTACAGAAACATTCAAATGAAGCAATCGCTCACTTTATCGATGTCTAATGTTTTATCAGGCCCCTTTTTGCAGCTACATATGACAGAACTTTGCATGCTTAAACTCTACTGTGACCATAATAGATCAAAACGTGACCTCTGTACAGAAATATTAACGATGTCTAATCTTGTTTTATTGCGACCCTTTTCGTATCGTTGTATGACAAAATTTTGCATTCTCAAACTCAAGCGATCGCTGGCTTTATCGATGTCTAATTTTGTTTTATTGCACCCTTTTCACAGAATTTTGGATGCTCAAACAAGCATGACCACAGCATAAAAAAGACCAGAATGTGACCTCTTTACACAAACTGTAAATTTGGAGCAATCGCTCACTTTATCGATGTCTTATTTTGTTTTATCGCACCCCTTTTTTCAAAGCAAAGACAAAATTTTGCATGCTCTAGTGTGACCATAATATATCAAAATGTAACCTCTCTGTACAGAACTGTAAAATATGGAGCAATCACACATTTTATCGATGTCTAATCTTGTTTTATTGTGGCCCTTTTCGTGTCGCTGTACGACAAAATGTTGCATTCTCAAACTCTAGTGTGACCAAGGCATAGTAGATCAAAATGTGGCTTTATCGATGTCTAATGTTGTTTTATCGCACCCTTTTCCAAGAATTTTGGATGCTCAAACAAGCATGACTGCAGCATAAAAAAAAATCAATGTGACCTCTTTAGGCAAACTGTAAATATTGAGCAATCGTTCAATTTATCGATGTCTATAATCTAGTTTTATCGAGCCACTTTTCTCAGTGCTATACGACAGAATTTCGCATAGTCAAACTCTAGTGACCACAGCTTAATCCAGCTAAACTTTTACCTCTCTAAAGTGACCCAGTTGCCCAGAGCTGTCGGTGGCGAAAGCGAACGTCTGTGTGCTAATGTAGAAAATGTGCTGTTTGCCGCTCGCTGCACTCAGTGGAGTTGAGAAGGGAATTGGAGGGGCGTTTTAAGTAGCTGCCGGGCCAGCGATGCAAGACCCTTTCTAGCAGTAAGCGAGTTAGAGAGGTGATGTGGGACAGCTGATATGCCCTCTGATAATTCCCCGCATTACAGGCCATTCTCTCCGCAATCGCTCTCTATCAGTGAGAAGAGAGGCCACTTTTATGTTAAACAAAGACGGAAAGAGAGAGCCAGAATCCATTTGAGACGACACAATCGATTTAAAAGCTGAAGTGTGTGATTTTATTCTCTTAACTTAGTCGTTTCGGCTTAATACGCCGAGACAATAATATGAGAATCATTTGTAGGATGATTTAACGCAAAAGAGTATTTAAAAAAGATGCATTTTTCCATTGACATGCCCCTGTATTGTCTAAAAACGAAGGGTGATTCTCAGTTTCTGCTCCTTATCTTTCACTGCTTGTTCAAACTACTTAATTATAATGAGCTGAATCAACACAATTCTTGAGATTTTTTTTTGGTGATAACTTAATTGCTTTAATGTTCAATCATCTTAAATTTGTAAAAGCAATTAAGCTTACTGTTAAGTTAACCCTGCATTTTTTACAGTGTTGGAATAGATTGCCTCTGAACATGCGTCTCGCAATTTCAACGTCATCTTTTAAAGACATATGCTGAAGACATATTTTTACTCCCAAGCATTTCAATTGTTGTGTGTATTTTCATGTTTGTGTAACAGTTTGTTTTATATTTGATTTATTCATCTTACTTTTGGCCCAGTCTTGTGGATGTTTAGCTTCGTGAGATAAATGTAATATCTATAGTGCTCAGCGTAATTGAGTACACCCCATTTTGGAAATTAATATTTTGATCCATTTCTCAGGGAATATTGGTCATATATTTTGGTGCATTGGAACAAAAAAGATTTGGTAAAAGAATTTATTTATAAAAATAATATTTTAGTCATCGAACATCTTTAGAAATAGAAATTTAATATTTAATACATGCGAAATATTGGGGGGGGGGGGGTGGTTACAAATATTTTTTATTTATTATTTTTCCATAGCATATAAGTTTGGGTGTAATAATTTAGCACGGTGGAGTTATTTTGTTAGATTAGCTCCAGATTTGACTTCAGTACTGACTAATCTGATGCATATGCACAAATATAATATTACAAAGTATCCTGTATATATTCAATTAAATGCGAGATTTGTGTGGGGTGAACTCATTTACGTTGAGCACTGTTAATAAAATAGACTTACTATTGAATTTTTTCCCAAGAAATCACTATAATATAAACTTTTATTTTATTTAAATACGTATTTTGTTGTATTTATGCATTTTATTTATATGTATATATATTAATTATACAGTATTATATACATACACAACCTTAAACTCTTTTATTATATTTGCTGAGTCGTGAAAACTGTACATTTATTAAAATATTGCAACACCAATCAAATATTTTAATATATAATTACATATGAAGATAAAATTATTAGCAATCCTGTGATATTTAAATTATTTGTCTAATATTTCCTAAGTGATGTTTAACGGAGAGAAGATATTTCAACAATTTTTAAAACAGTAAATAACTAATATCTAATAATTATCTTTGCCATGATGACAGAACATAATATTTATATATTTATATATACATATATATTTATATATATATATATATATATATATATATATATATATATATATATATATATATATATATATATATATATATATATAAATAAATATATATTTAAATATATATATAAATATATATAAATATATATATACATGTGTGTGTGTGTGTGTGTGGGTGTGTGTGTGTATGTATTTTATTTTTACAGCCAAATTAAAAGAAATAAGACATTTCCTTGCTATATTAAACATGATGTATTTATAATATTTCTTATTTAATTAATGATGAATAAAAAATGATTAAATATAATAAAAAATTGTATTTAGTAAGATAATAATAATTTTATTATTTTTTGCTATTGTTTGTTATGCAATTTTACATGGCGTGAAATTATAATTATACATCTCTTTGCACCGCTCAATGTTAACAGTCCCTATCCAAAAAAGTGTGTCTGTGGGATAAATCTATTTTCTGCTTTGTTTTTACTTTTAAAATAGATTTCATTTATTTTTTGCATATCCAGTTGCAACCTGGTTACATTTATGGCATTAAAACACCCATGGACATCGACTTTTACTCTTCAATTCAAACAACATTGAGCGACTTGAAATCCATTTCAAATCCCATTCCTGGAGCTGCATTTCAGACAGACCAGTCAGAAGCGTTCTGTGTGTGAAGTGCATTTTATATCCTACACTTTCTACAATAAAAATGAGCGAAACAGCAAACCCCACCACACTCTTCCGCATTCACTCATGATGTAAACATAGGACAGATTTCCAGTTCATTGCACCAAATGACTGCACAAGTCATTCGGGAGCGTGCTGATGCCAACCGATATGAATATTTGTCATAAATTGACTTCTCTGGCCACAAACACACAGATACGATTTCATCACTAGTAAATAATGCCAGCCTTGTGGGACAAAATCAATGTGTCACAAACTTTTCTGCAACAATAACACTTTTGCATCTGTGATCTGCCTTTCCTTTCTCTGGGTCTGAGCAGACAGAGGCTATTGGACATATTTCAGAGATGGGAAAAATAGTTTCTCTCATTTACAATTACATTTGATTTATAACAGAAAGCAATGGAGGCAATCAAAAAAATAAAACACCAAAAATACACTCACCGGCCACTTTATTAGGTACACCTGTCCAACTGCTCGTAAAAGCAAATGTCTAATCAGCCAATCACATGGCAGCAACTCAATGCCTTTAGGCATGTGGACATGGTCAAGACGATCTGCTGCAGTTCAAACTGAGCATCAGAATGAGGAAGAAAGAGGATTAAAGTGACTAAATGTGGCATGGGTGTTCTCAGACGGGCTGGTCTGAGTATTTCAGAAACTGCTGATCTACTGGGATTTTCACGCACAACCATCTCTAGGGTTTACAGAGAATGGTCTGAAAAAGAGAAAATATTCAGTGAGCGGTAGTTCTGTGGGCGCAAATGTCTTGTTGGTGCCAGAGGAGAATGGCCAGACTGGTTGGAGCTAATAGAAAGGCAACAGTAACTCAAATAAGCACTCGTTACAACCGAGGTCTGCAGAACCTTGAGGCAGATGGGCTACAGCATCAGAAGACCACACCGGGTGCCAATCCTGTCAGCTAAAAGCAGAAAACAGGCTACAATTCACACAGGCTCACCAAAACTGCACAATAGACGATTGGAATAATGTTGCCTGGTCTGATGAGTCTCGATTTCTGCTGCCACATTCGGATGGTCGGGTCAGAATTTGGCGTCAACAACATGAAAGCATGGATCCATCCTGCCTTGTATCAATGGTTCAGGCTGGTGGTGGTTGTGTAATGGTGTGGGGGATATTTTCTTGTCACACTTTGGGTCCATTTGTACCAATTGAGCATTGTGTCAACTCCACAGCCTACCTGAGTATTGTTGCTGACCATGTCCATCCCTTTATGACCACAGTGTCTCCATCTTCTGATGGCTATTTCCAGCAGGATAACGCACCATGTCATAAAGCGTGAATCATCTCAGACTGGTTTCTTGAACAAGACAATGAGTTCACTGTACTGAAATGGCCTCCACAGTCACCAGAACTCAATCCAATAGAGCACCTTAGGAACGGGAGATTTGCATCGTGGATGCGCAGCTGACAAATCTGCTGCAACTGTGTGAGACTATCATATCAATAAGGAGCAAAATCTCTGAGGAATATTTCCAGTAACTTGTTGAATCTATGCCACGAAGGATTAAGTCAGTTCTGAAGGCAAAAGGGGGTCCCATCCGGTACTAGTAAAGTATACCTTGAGTGAGTGTATGTCTAGTAAGACATTTAATACACACACATACATATAAATACACATTATAAAACGCTCAGCATAACTGAGTACACCCCATTTTGAAAATGAATATTTTTCTCCATTACTCAGTGAATATAGGTCATATATTTTGGTGGGTTTAAACAAAACAGGGCGACGCAGTGGCGCAGTAGGTAGTGCTGTCACCTCACAGCAAGAAGGTCGCTTGTTCGACCTTCGGCTGGTAGGCTAAATTGTCCGTAGTGTATGTGTGTGTGAATGAGTGTGTATGTGTTTCCCAGGGATGGGTTGCAGCTGGAAGGGCATCAGCTGCATAAAACAAATGCTGGATGATTTGGCGGTTCATTCCGCTGTGGCGACTCCGGATTAATGGGGGGACTAAACCGAAAAGAAAATGAATGAATGAACAAAACAGATTTATTAAACAGGTATGTTTATTAAACTAATATTTTAGTCGCCAAACAAGAGAACACTTTTAAATTTGTGTGAAATATTGGGGAAAAAATAACAAACTCCAAAATTTCAACAAAATTGTCTACATTTTTTTACTTCTCTTGATTTTTGCTCATTTAAAAAAATATATATATATAATATTTATTAGATTAGCTTCAGATCTAATCTAATGTTTTTGCCCAAAAATAATATTGTAAAGCGTCCTATGGAAAATATTAACTTAAATGAGAGATCTCAACTGTATGTCTGTATGTATGTATATGTATAAAATGTCTTAGGTTTGTCATTTAAAAATTGTAAATATGGGTTATATATGGATTAGTTGATGACGGATTTATGCATATTTGGAAACTTCAAAATAAAAGCCCCTATGGTGCACTGATGTCCTGCAGTGATTTACATCTCCCTCCTTATCTCATTTTCACCATTAGAAGCTGGTTATATTTACACACTTTTGCCACACGCCCACTTATAAAAGTGATTTTTACAAAGTAGGTCCCCTTAAAAAAGTTTAATACATCACAGTATACATTTTACAGTGTAACTTCAAAATAAAAGCCACTATCCAATACCATTATACAGCATTGAAGAGCCAGAATAAAATGTAAAACTCCAACTATGTTCATTCATATACACAGAAAATGTCTTGAGAGTGAGTAAATGATGGGTCATTTTAATTTTCGGGTGAACTATTCCTTTAACAAGCATATTGCAAGCCTGGGTAAATTGATGAAAAGAGGTATGACTTTTTAGCTCATTAAAGACCAGTCGTGCTTCAGTATTATTTCCCCTTCTCATTTAATTTGCTAGAAAGTATGGAGCACTGGTGTCCTGCAGTGATTTACATCTCCATCCTAACCTCAATCTCTTCTTCCGTCATCTGTTATTGACTGATCTGTGCTAGTGTTTGCCCTCCGCGTTCACTCGTCTCTCACTAGCCAGATTTTTCCCCAGGGCCGCCGCTTCAGTATCCCTCATTGCTGTAATTGAAACAGGTTTTCTTGGCCTGCCTCCATTAAATCATGCCTTTGTTCTGTGATCCTTCAATTAGCTCCAGCACTTCATGTCCTGTCAGGAGCTGAATTATTTGATGTCTCAATCTGCCTTCGCTGCCTTTCGCCATCGCTTTGGCCTTTTATCGTTTCTCCGAAGGTAATAGGAAGGAAACATGGCCTCGTTTTTAGCAGGCGGGCGACTGAGAGAAACATCATCTCCTGTGTGAGTGTCGTGATTGGGCCAAAATGGATGATGTCCAGTGAACTGCAGGATATTGGAAAAATCTGACATTGCAATATTTAGTTTTGCTGTGACATATTCATTCATTCATTTTTCCTTTCGGCTTAGTCTCTTTAATAATCAGGGGTGGCCACAGCGGAATGAACCGCATAACTTATCCACGCAGCGGATGCCCTTCCAGCTGCAACCCATCACTGGGAAACATCTATTTCACTCATTTCACTAAAACACTCATTCACACTCATACACTACAGACAATTTTAGCATACCCAATTCATCTATACTGCATGTTTTTGGACTTGTGGGGGAAACCGGAGCACCCGGATGAAAACCAACATGAACACGGAGAGAACATGCAAACTCCACACAGAAATGCCAACTGACCCAGTCGAGGCTCGAACTAGCAACCTTCTTGCTGTGAGGCTACTGCGCCACCGCTTCGCCCCTGCTGGGATATATTGTGATATGAATATAATATCACCAGATGATTTGAATAGCTCTATGCTAAGGTTTCATACATTTAGACAATTAAATCTATTTTCCATGCAGTGCATTGGCATAAAATACAGTATAATATATTACTAGCAAAGTCAGACCTTACTGTCTTAATTAAATCATTAAAAATCAAGGCATGATCATATTTTGCTTTGGTAATATAAGCGTAACCTTTTCCTTTCATATAAGCCATTACTGATACCAAATGATCAACTAGAAGTCAAGTTATTATTTGTTGCTCTTACAACTGGGATTGACAACAAGACTTTTAGGTAGTATATATATATATATATATATATATATATATGTTTGGATTTAACTCAGTGTTTTGACCACACTTCATTATTATGTGAAGTTTATTTTTAAACAAATTTCGAGAGGATCACGTGCTTATGATTGTTCACAGCTGTTCCAGCATTAGCTCATGACTAATTATCTTATTAGATGATTCTTAACCTACTATAAATAACCAGAGTTTTCTCATCTCAATATCTTCGTCTCGAAGAAATCCCCCCCACTCAATCCTACATTCCCTCCCTTCAAACGGGCGACACGGTGGCCAGTGATTAGCACTGTTGCCTCACAGCAAGAATCCCACTGGTTTAAATTCCTTCCCAAACCAGGCGACATTTCTGTTTGTGTTTTGCTTGTTCTTCCCGTGCTCGTCTGGGTTTTCCCCGGGTCCTCCGGTATCCTCCCACAGTTCAAAAACAAGCACCCTAAACAAATAATCCAAAATATTTTTAGCCAAGCTCTGAGTACACCTCAGCATCCATTTCTGAAACTTAGCTACACTAAGCAGGAGGGGGAGTCATCGAGATATACCTGAGCTCAAACTCCTCTCTCGCCCTGCAACGGGAGGGAGCCCAGGGCTCGAGGATCTTATAAGCTCAGGGCTCCCTCCCGGGACAGCATGCCAAACAAGCTTTATTGTCAATCATCAGCTAAGTGTGAACTCTTGAATGTTCATTTATTTGTTAGCTGGAAATTAGAACTAAATTTAAAAATAGTTTTGAACAAATCTTTGAGCTTAACAAATGAAACTAATTATGTAGGCTAATGGACGTCTTCAGTGGAATGTACAACACCGTTTCCTTATCCACGAAAAAGAGGAAGAGAAAGTGAAAGTAAAAACTGATGGGAGGAGGCTCATTCTTTATCCTCGCGCTGCAGATGCCCTGTTAAACTATTTTCTCGCTAGTGAAGCGTTCAGTTTTTCCACTGATTATCGTTTATTCTCAAAACACACCCGAACTCATTAAGAGAAGAAGCTCAACCCTGTTAGACCATGCGCAGAGGTGCAGAGCGTATTTTTCCGTCCTTAAAATAGCAAAAGTGGATTCGGACACCGCCCTTAATGCGCTTTAGACTTTGTGCCTAGATTGTTGAAATAGAGCCCAATGTCTTTTGGAGTTTTGAGATGCTCTTTTGGAGTGCAAACAGATACTCAAGAAAGTTTTGGAGGTAATAATAATAGAATAAATATAAAACTGAACCACGGGGATGACAGACTTTGGCTGAGGCATTTTAGAAATGAGCAAAACAACGTTTCAGATGTTTTATAATGAGCTCCAAATGCTGGTTTGTCTGTTAAACTGACTGTAAAAAATGACTTTTTTATTCGCATTCTGGAATTTATTAAGTAAATGAGTTTCCATCGTAGTTTATGCACATTTTTATCAGATAAAAGGTTTATGCTACTTATTTGTGTGATACTCCAAAATGCATGTAAAATAAGTGTATGGAAACAGAGATAATGTGGACTGTAGTTCAGTTTACAGTCAACTAAAAATGTATAATAAAAACTGTTTGTTCCCTTTAACTGCTTAATTAGCGAAGCAGGTTTCAACTTCATTTTTTAAGTTATACAAACTTCAACCTAATGACTAAAGTTAGTTTAATTGATGCAAGTTTATTAATCCATTTTAAAAATGTAATGCATCGCAGTGTGCATTTTACAGTGTAGGAACATGCAGCTCAATTACATTTTGTTTAACATATTGAAAATGCTTATTTTTAAGTTATTATTTCCCAAAAAATCTATATTCATTAGGGTTATACTTTACAATAAGGTTTCATTAGTTCACGTATTTAATAACATGAACTACAAATGATCAATACTTGTACTGCATTTATTAATCATAGGTCAACATTAACTAATGCCTTACTGAAACACAAACTTGTGCTTGTTAACATTCGTCAACGCACTGTGAGTCAACAAGAATTAACAACGAATGACTCAAGGATGGCTCACACGGTGTGATTTTTATTTATTTTTTATAATCCTGAACGATTGTAGCATGTCAGACTGCATGAACATGGCTCCCATGTCACACTGTAAGAGCTCAGCTGTCATAATTTTAGACTGAACGTCAATAAAGACACACCAAACGCGGAAGAAAAATCCCTCACAGTAAACATAAACAATCTATAGCGGCAATTTTGCACACGGCGAGTCTCAATAATAAAACCAGAAGAAGAAAAAAACTGTTTTGACAACTGCCCGTGGTCATTTGAATTGTCGCACGGATTGCGTTGTCGGATTCGGCGCCCCTATTGGTTCTTGGATTGACGCTCATCGCAGCAGTTGGCACACTGCAGGAAAGTGTCTGAAATCTTCTGACATTGCCAGAACTTCATCGGAGGGAAAATCTGATGTCTGTGAACATCTCAAACCAACGATCAAAGATCACAGGTTTTAGCCTAGGATTTCAGGAATTAAGGATTTCCCAAATTTGTCTCAGATGACAAAATCGTTGCTGAAATCTCAGTGTGAGCAGGGCTTAACAATGTTTTTGATAACACTTTAAAGTAAAAATTCACACCATTTATTACTAGCTTATTACCTGCATATTAATACAATATTAACTGTTTATTAGCACTTATAAAATATGATCCTATTTTACATCCCTGATCCTACCCAATACCAAAACCCAACAACTACCTTAACTATTAATGAGCTGCTAATTAGTCATTTACTGCACTAAAAGTCTTAGTTCATGGTTTATTAATAGCGTTAATTGTATATCGACCTTTTATTAATTCCAAAACATGCTCATAATAGAAGATGTGCATTCAAAATAACTATAATTATGCATCATATTTTGAATGCATTTTGAAATAAACGAGCATCACAATATTGACCCGTATGCCACCGATCTGGCTGGCAGACATGAAAAAGACAATGTAATCTCCAGGAGAAGAAGCAGGAGGGAAGGAGGTTTTTTTTGTGGAAACGTCTCCTCCACAGCTGTAGCAGAGCGGCAAGCAGCCAAGCCAAATATGCAGACCTGCCAGACTGAATTACGCCCATGAAGCGGAGGATTGTCTTTGCTAGTCCCGCTAGTTACTTGGTCAAAGCATAATTGATTTGAGGAGGGACATCCTGATCGCTTCGAGAAACACTCAACCACGCATCCAGGATGAATCATAATTTCAGCATTTCATAACGCGCCTGGATTCTCAAGCACTCGACAGATAGTGAGTGAATGCATGGTAAAAACCTTGATGAATAGGGCTGGGTTAAAAAAAGGGATCACATTTCATTTTAAAGGTGACCTATTTATGAGGGGTTTAAACACAGTTGTGGTGTTGTGCTGTGGTGGTCATGGAGGAGTGGAGAGCATGAGACTGATTCCTGTGACACTCCAGGGACAGACGGGTCTCGCTGACGTCCAGCTTCTCCAGCGTCTAGACTGCAGCTCTGCACAAGACGTTTGGCCATAGGAGAAATGGTTGTGCCCAACTGAGCCTGGTTTCTCTCAAGGTTTTTTAATTCTTCACTTTCAACCATTGGTGAAGTTTTTTCCTCGCCGCTGTCGCCACTGGCTTGCATGGTTCGGGACCTGTAGAGCTGCGTAGTGTCGCACTCCCCAAATCTGTATATATATAAACCTGTATATATATGATGGATCTGTGACAGAGAAACTAGGGGTTTTGGGAAACACTCGTTACTACATCATTCTTTTCTCAACCGATGCATCGTACTATTATATTTCAGCCGCGAGTTACGTCATTGTTTGGGAAACGCACCCCTGAACAATTTAATAAGTTATTATACGACAACCTTTTGTTCTTGAAAGATTAGCAGCTCTTAGTGCGTGTCAATCGAATGACCTAAAGTGAATAATTCTGGGGCCTTTTTTAACTTTGCTGTCCTCCATTCTGGACTGTAATTATTACAACAGCGACACAGTGTTGAGGACAGCATTCGCTCACCAAGCGGCTACCACTGGCTCTGCTGCGACCCAGCGAACGTTGTAGTGGTCAGCTCTGTCGCCTTAGGCTGGAAAGTTGTGGCTTCTCCATGCGAGCCAAGTTTGAGTCAGCCCGCTCCTAAATCTAAAAAAAGCGGGCTCGCCGGTCAGACGGGCCGACCACAGAGACATCAGTCCTTCTGCCAGCCCATAACAATGCAGGTTCAGAGAGGCGCGCTGTGAAAGACATTAGCTGGGAATAGCTAGCGATCGTGACCGCGTTTATGGGAACAAATATCTGGCGTTTTTCTCATTGTTGTTGTTGTCGCCGCTGTCTTTTCATCCCCACCTCGCTCTGTTCTTCCACATTTTAATAGATGGCTCTCGTTTGATGAGGTTTTGCCATCTCCTCCCTGTGTTCTCTTTAATTGGGTTTTCCAGTAGGGTCTCTGCGTGCCGGAGAGGATCGCCTGACTGTGACCACAGCTTTGAAAATCACTAAATCCATCTGCAGGGTTTTTGGAGAGCTGGAGATACGTCAGATGTAGAGAGAGATCGGTTCGTCTGCCAATGGGGCACTTCTGCTGTGCATCGCCCAAAAAGAAATCAAGCGCCAGAAAGACTGGAAAGACTTGATGTTTATCAATAGGGTTGGGTTTTTTTGGATTAAATATTTGACTTTTTTAAATATTTCCCAAAAATAAAGTTTAACAATGGTGGAACGGTGGCTCAGTGGTTAGCACAGTGGCCTCACAGCAAGAAAGTCACTAGTTCGAGTCCAGGCTTGCATGTTCTCCCTGTGTTGGTGTGGGTTTCCTCCGGGTGCTCCGGTTTCCCCCACAGTCCAAACACATGCGCTATAGGGGAATTGTATAAGCTAAATTGACCATAGTGTATGAGTGTGTGAATGTGAGTGTGTATGGATGTTTCCTAGTACTGGATTGCAGCTGGAAGGGCATCCGCTGCATAAATAATATGCTGGATAAGTTGGCGGTTCATTCCGCTGTGGTGACCCCTGATAATTAAGGCACTAAGCCGAAAAGAAAATGAATGAAGTTTAACAGGAATTTTTCACAGTATGTCCTGTAATATTTTTTTCTAGTAGTTTAGGGAAGAGCAGAGACGAAAGTAACGTGGGATGAAAGTAACAAAGAGATTTTCTGGAAGCTCTGACAACATTTGCTTTCCAGGCTATAACAGCACATTCAGCATGCAACCTTTGATAGAGCTGCCGAATATAACCTGATTTCGGGACCGTGTCCCACGGTTAGTTCTGAATTTCAGTTTCTGTTTTTAAGTACAGAAAGTTAATTATTGTAGCGGTTCTTTTTTCCTTATTACAAGTTGTTTTACAAAGTTGTATTACAGTCTACTGGTTATTTAGTGCAATAACACATCCTTGAGTCAGCAATTTCTGAGTTTTTCAGTTTAAAAGTAAATCAGGTTTAAATGGTAAATGGTTGAAAGAGTAATGCTCCATGAATCTGCGTTATTTATTCTGGGACGGTCCTCACCCAATTTATATTTTAAAACAATAAATGACCAATATGTATAGTTATGACATTTACCAGAATGACATGGTAAATGTAAATTTGTTTACATTTGTCAATTTCGACTTTTGCTCGGGATATAGTAACTGTTAGTTTATAAAATCTAATCAAGTAATCCATAAAATATACCTTAGCAAAAAATATAGTGGAAATAAAGTATGACGAAAGTAACACTGTTATTCATATCCCACTGCTAATAGACAAACCTTATTTTTTCCTTCAAACTACTCACAGTTTGTGTTTCAATTATCATGTTTAATAAAATTAATGCATATTGCCAATAATAACACGAAGTGAAGTTTCATAAACCAATTTCGAGAGGAGCACGTGATATGATTGAGCACGTCTGGCCACTCATCTGTAATCAGTAATAATCCAATCAGAGTGATCCTAGTTTACTATAAATGGATCATTTTCTCCCTAATGTTTTATCTTCATTTGGAAGAATCCCGCCTTCCACCCCATCTCCTCCTTTTCCTCCCTTTTCTAAAGGGGGAGCTCTCGAGACCTACCTGATCTCGGATCTCCTGATATGCTTATCGACCGGGCGGGAGCCCTGGGCTCAAATATCTCCGAGCTCAGGGTTCTCTCCCGGGACAGCATGCCAAACCTGCTTTATACGCCAAGCATATCTAAGTGGGAACTCTTGAAATATTACAAAATTGTAGACAATTTTAACACATTGCATTGTTGGATTGCTTTTGATGGAAGTGAATTTTAAAATAGATAGCTGTATAATAGCTGTATAATACTTTTTGCATTAAGGCCAAAATATGTTTGCATTAACATTAACAAGCACATAGTCAGACATATTTAAAATAAGCAAGATTAAGCCAGTAAATGTAGCAAATTTTGCGTTACTTTTGACCGACTCATGTGTTATACCCAGTTCAGACTGCATGATTTTCAAAGTAGTTGTGTCACAGACGTTTTCACACTGCTTGACTATCTGGGCGTTTCGTCGCTGCTTTGTTTACACTGCAAGATGGATTGGCGACAAGGGGTTTCACACAGCATGACTTTACAATAGGAAGAAACGCCACTGGACTCGAACCTCGTCATTGCGGTGAACTCCACTCTACACCTCAAATACTCCGACGTACACGATGAGCCACAGGACAAACTAGTAACAGCGGAAAAGCCGACCATAACGGACGCAAGCGGCCAGCTGGTGAGCTTGAAAAGAAACGGCGTCATATCACGCTATATCGTTCGTTTTAAAGACATAATGCAGCCATACGTACTTCTGGCTACGTAATTTGCAATCCCCAGAAATGTATACAGGGCTAGGTTTTCAGAATGAGCCTATGTTGGTATATAGCACCCTCTGGTGGATTTATGCGTGAAGAGGACACGCAAGTGAAATTTCAGATCATCAAAAAGTGTACACAGCAGATTTGCAAAAACAAAAACTGTGAGGAGACGTAGCTCCATTTACATACTTCGCTGTCCCCAGAAATGTAGACCTGGGTACATATCCGCAATGAGCCTGGGTTGCATTTTTTTTACACACAAACACTTTTTGGAAGTCTAAAAGTCTGTAGGTGTTTTATATTGTTTTTTTCTCTCCTTTTTTCCTTATCCTCGATTAGCAAGGCTTCTTTGGGCTTGTTTGGCGAATGCAGGGTTATGAATAGCGGTGTGATTTTGTGAGGAATGAGCGCTCAGGTCTGGTCACCAGCGGAGAGTAATGAAGTGTACATGCATCGGCC